>NC_092741.1:161583535-161929091 GCF_047496795.1 Chiloscyllium punctatum | reverse complement strand
TGTTTCAGCCCCTCTGTTTCTCGCCCTCTGTTTCAGCCCCTCTGTTTCAGCTCCTCTGTTTCTCGCCCTCTGTTTCTGCCCCTCTGTTTCTCGCCCTCTGTTTCAGCCCCTCTGTTTCTCGCCCTCTGTTTCAGCCCCGCTGATTCAGCCCCTCTGTTTCTCCCCCTCTGTTTCAGCCCCTCTGATGCAGCCCCTCTGATTCAGCCCCTCTGTTTCAGCCCCTCTGATTCAGCACCTCTGTTTCTCGCCCTCTGTTTCAGTCCCTCTGTTTCTCGCCCTCTGTTTCAGACCCTCTGTTTCAGGCTCTCGGTTTCAGCCCGTCTGTTTCAGCCCCTCTGTTTCTCGCCCTCTGTTTCAGCCCCTCTGATTTAGCCCCTCTGTTTCAGCCCCTCTATTTCATCCCCTCTGTTTCTCCCCCTCTGTTTCTCACCATCTGTTTCTCGCCCTCTGTTCAGCCCCTCTGTTTTTCGCCCTCTGTTTCAGCCCCTCTGTTTCTCGCCCTCTGTTTCAGGCTCTCGGTTTCAGCCCGTCTGTTTCAGCCCCTCTGTTTCAGCCCCTCTGTTTCAGCCCCTCTGTTTCTCGCCCTCTGTTTCAGCCCCTCTGTTTCTTTCCCTCTGTTTCAGCCCCTCTGTTTCAGTCCCTCTGTTTCTCACTCTCTGTTTCTCGCCCTCTGTTTCAGCCCCTCTGTTTCTCGCCCTCTGTTTCAGCCCCTCTGTTACTCGCCCTCTGTTTCAGCCCCTCTGTATCAGCCCCTCTGTTTCAGCCCCTCTGTTTAAGCCCCTCTGTTTCTCACCCTCTGTTTCTCGCCCTCTGTTTCAGCCCCTTTGTTTCTCGCCCTCTGTTTCAGGCTCTCTGTTTCAGCCCGTCTGTTTCAGCCCCTCTGTTTCAGCCCCTCTGTTTCTCGCCCTCTGTTTCTCGCCCGCTGTTTCAGCACCTCTGTTTTTAGCCCTCTGTTTCAGCCCCTCTGTTTCTCGCCCTCTGTTTCAGCCCCTCTGTTTCTCGCCCTTTGTTTCAGCCCCTCTGTATCAGCCCCTCTGTTTCAGCCCCTCTGTTTCAGCCCCTCTGTTTCAGCCCCTCTATTTCATCCCCTCTGTTTCTCCCCCTCTGTTTCTCACCATCTGTTTCTCGCCCTCTGATTCAGCCCCTCTGTTTTTCGCCCTCTGTTTCAGCCCCTCTGTTTCTCGCCCTCTGTTTCAGGCTCTCGGTTTCAGCCCGTCAGTTTCATCCCCTCTGTTTCTCGCCCTCTGTTTCTCACCCTCTGTTTCTCGCCCTCTGTTTCAGCCCCTCTGTTTATCGCCCTCTGTTTCAGCCCCTCTGTTTCAGCCCCTCTGTTTCTCGCCCTCTGTTTCAGCCCCTCTGTTTCTGGCCCTCTGTTTCAGCCCCTCTGTTTCTCGCCCTCTGTTTCTCGCCCTCTGTTTCTGCCCCTCTGTTTCTCGCCCTCTGTTTCAGCCCCTCTGTTTCTCGCCCTCTGTTTCAGCCCCGCTGATTCAGCCCCTCTGTTTCTCCCGCTCTGTTTCAGCCCCTCTGATGCAGCCCCTCTGATTCAGCCCCTCTGTTTCAGCCCCTCTGATTCAGCACCTCTGTTTCTCGCCCTCTGTTTCAGTCCCTCTGTTTCTCGCCCTCTGTTTCAGACCCTCTTTTTCAGGCTCTCGGTTTCAGCCCGTCTGTTTCAGCCCCTCTGTTTCAGCCCCTCTGTTTCTCGCCCTCTGTTTCAGCCCTCTGATTTAGCCCCTCTGTTTCAGCCCCTCTGTTTCAGCCCCTCTGTTTCAGCCCCTCTATTTCATCCCCTCTGTTTCTCCCCCTCTGTTTCTCACCATCTGTTTCTCGCCCTCTGTTTCAGCCCCTCTGTTTTTCGCCCTCTGTTTCAGCCCCTCTGTTTCTCGCCCTCTGTTTCAGGCTCTCGGTTTCAGCCCGTCTGTTTCAGCCCCTCTGTTTCAGCCCCTCTGTTTCAGCCCCTCTGTTTCTCGCCCTCTGTTTCAGCCCCTCTGTTTCTTTCCCTCTGTTTCAGCCCCTCTGTTTCAGTCCCTCTGTTTCTCACTCTCTGTTTCTCGCCCTCTGTTTCAGCCCCTCTGTTTCTCGCCCTCTGTTTCAGCCCCTCTGTTTCTCGCCCTCTGTTTCAGCCCCTTTGTTTCTTGCCTCTGTTTCAGGCTCTCTGTTTCAGCCCGTCTGTTTCAGCCCCTCTGTTTCAGCCCCTCTGTTTCTCGCCCTCTGTTTCTCGCCCGCTGTTTCAGCACCTCTGTTTTTAGCCCTCTGTTTCTGCCCCTCTGTTTCTCGCCCTCTGTTTCAGCCCCTCTGTTTCTCGCCCTCTGTTTCAGCCCCTCTGTTTCAGTCCCTCTGTTTCTCCCCCTCTGTTTCAGCCCCTCTGATGCAGCCCCTCTGATTCAGCCCCTCTGTTTCAGCCCCTCTGATTCAGCACCTCTGTTTCTCGCCCTGTGTTTCAGCCCCTCTGATTTAGCCCCTCTGTTTCAGCCCCTCTGTTTCAGCCCCTCTGTTTCAGCCCCTCTATTTCATCCCCTCTGTTTCTCCCCCTCTGTTTCTCACCATCTGTTTCTCGCCCTCTGTTTCAGCCCCTCTGTTTCTCGCCCTCTGTTTCAGCCCCTCTGTTTCTCGCGCTTTGTTTCAGCCCCTCTGTATCAGCCCCTCTGTTTCAGCCCCCTGTTTAAGCCCATCTGTGTCAGCCCCTCTGTTTCAGCCCCTCTGATTCAGCCCCTCTGTTTCTCGCCCTCTGATTCAGCCCCTCTGTTTCTCGCCCTGTGTTTCAGCCACTCTGTTTCAGCCCCTCTGTTTCTCGCCCTCTGTTTCATCCCCTCTGTTTCTCGCCCTCTGTTTCTCACCCTCTGTTTCTCGCCCTCTGTTTCAGCCCCTCTGTTTATCGCCCTCTGTTTCAGCCCCACTGTTTCAGCCCCTCTGTTTCTCGCCCTCTGTTTCAGCCCCTCTGTTTCTCGCCCTCTGTTTCTGCCCCTCTGTTTCTCGCCCTCTGTTTCAGCCCCTCTGTTTCTCGCCCTCTGTTTCAGCCCCGCTGATTCAGCCCCTCTGTTTCTCCCCCTCTGTTTCAGCCCCTCTGATGCAGCCCCTCTGATTCAGCCCCGCAGTTTCAGCCCCTCTGATTCAGCACCTCTGTTTCTCGCCCTCTGTTTCAGTCCCTCTGTTTCTCGCCCTCTGTTTCAGACCCTCTGTTTCAGGCTCTCGGTTTCAGCCCGTCTGTTTCAGCCCCTCTGTTTCAGCCCCTCTGTTTCTCGCCCTCTGTTTCAGCCCCTCTGATTTAGCCCCTCTGTTTCAGCCCCTCTATTTCATCCCCTCTGTTTCTCCCCCTCTGTTTCTCACCATCTGTTTCTCGCCCTCTGTTTCAGCCCCTCTGTTTTTCGCCCTCTGTTTCAGCCCCTCTGTTTCTCGCCCTCTGTTTCAGGCTCTCGGTTTCAGCCCGTCTGTTTCAGCCCCTCTGTTTCAGCCCCTCTGTTTCAGCCCCTCTGTTTCTCGCCCTCTGTTTCAGCCCCTCTGTTTCTTTCCCTCTGTTTCAGCCCCTCTGTTTCAGTCCCTCTGTTTCTCACTCTCTGTTTCTCGCCCTCTGTTTCAGCCCCTCTGTTTCTCGCCCTCTGTTTCAGCCCCTCTGTTTCTCGCCCTCTGTTTCAGCCCCTCTGTATCAGCCCCTCTGTTTCAGCCCCTCTGTTTAAGCCCCTCTGTTTCTCACCCTCTGTTTCTCGCCCTCTGTTTCAGCCCCTTTGTTTCTCGCCCTCTGTTTCAGGCTCTCTGTTTCAGCCCGTCTGTTTCAGCCCCTCTGTTTCAGCCCCTCTGTTTCTCGCCCTCTGTTTCTCGCCCGCTGTTTCAGCACCTCTGTTTTTAGCCCTCTGTTTCTCGCCCTCTGTTTCAGCCCCTCTGTTTCTCGCCCTCTGTTTCAGCCCCTCTGTTTCTCGCCCTTTGTTTCAGCCCCTCTGTATCAGCCCCTCTGTTTCAGCCCCTCTGTTTCAGCCCCTCTGTTTCAGCCCCTCTATTTCATCCCCTCTGTTTCTCCCCCTCTGTTTCTCACCATCTGTTTCTCGCCCTCTGATTCAGCCCCTCTGTTTTTCGCCCTCTGTTTCAGCCCCTCTGTTTCGCGCCCTCTGTTTCAGGCTCTCGGTTTCAGCCCGTCAGTTTCATCCCCTCTGTTTCTCGCCCTCTGTTTCTCACCCTCTGTTTCTCGCCCTCTGTTTCAGCCCCTCTGTTTATCGCCCTCTGTTTCAGCCCCTCTGTTTCAGCCCCTCTGTTTCTCGCCCTCTGTTTCAGCCCCTCTGTATCAGCCCCTCTGTTTCAGCCCCTCTGTTTCTGCTCCTCTGTTTCTCGCCCTCTGTTTCTGCCCCTCTGTTTCTCGCCCTCTGTTTCAGCCCCTCTGTTTCTCGCCCTCTGTTTCAGCCCCGCTGATTCAGCCCCTCTGTTTCTCCCCCTCTGTTTCAGCCCCTCTGATGCAGCCCCTCTGATTCAGCCCCTCTGTTTCAGCCCCTCTGATTCAGCACCTCTGTTTCTCGCCCTCTGTTTCAGTCCCTCTGTTTCTCGACCTCTGTTTCAGACCCTCTTTTTCAGGCTCTCGGTTTCAGCCCGTCTGTTTCAGCCCCTCTGTTTCAGCCCCTCTGTTTCTCGCCCTCCGTTTCAGCCCCTCTGATTTAGCCCCTCTGTTTCAGCCCCTCTGTTTCAGCCCCTCTGTTTCAGCCCCTCTATTTCATCCCCTCTGTTTCTCCCCCTCTGTTTCTCACCATCTGTTTCTCGCCCTCTGTTTCAGCCCCTCTGTTTTTCGCCCTCTGTTTCAGCCCCTCTGTTTCTCGCCCTCTGTTTCAGGCTCTCGGTTTCAGCCCGTCTGTTTCAGCCCCTCTGTTTCAGCCCCTCTGTTTCAGCCCCTCTGTTTCTCGCCCTCTGTTTCAGCCCCTCTGTTTCTTTCCCTCTGTTTCAGCCCCTCTGTTTCAGTCCCTCTGTTTCTCACTCTCTGTTTCTCGCCCTCTGTTTCAGCCCCTCTGTTTCTCGCCCTCTGTTTCAGCCCCTCTGTTTCTCGCCCTCTGTTTCAGCCCCTCTGTATCAGCCCCTCTGTTTCAGCCCCTCTGTTTAAGCCCCTCTGTTTCTCACCCTCTGTTTCTCGCCCTCTGTTTCAGCCCCTTTGTTTCTCGCCCTCTGTTTCAGGCTCTCTGATTCAGCCCGTCTGTTTCAGCCCCTCTGTTTCAGCCCCTCTGTTTCTCGCCCTCTGTTTCTCGCCCGCTGTTTCAGCACCTCTGTTTTTAGCCCTCTGTTTCAGCCCCTCTGTTTCTCGCCTTCTGTTTCAGCCCCTCTGTTTCTCGCCCTCTGTTTCAGCCCCTCTGTTTCTCGCCCTTTGTTTCAGCCCCTCTGTATCAGCCCCTCTGTTTCAGCCCCTCTGTTTCAGCCCCTCTGTTTCAGCCCCTCTATTTCATCCCCTCTGTTTCTCCCCCTCTGTTTCTCACCATCTGTTTCTCGCCCTCTGTTTCAGCCCCTCTGTTTTTCGCCCTCTGTTTCAGCCCCTCTGTTTCTCACCCTCTGTTTCAGGCTCACGGTTTCAGCCCGTCTGTTTCAGCCCCTCTGTTTCAGCCCCTCTGTTTCAGCCCCTCTGTTTCTCGCCCTCTGTTTCAGCCCCTCTGTTTCTTTCCCTCTGTTTCAGCCCCTCTGTTTCAGTCCCTCTGTTTCTCACTCTCTGTTTCTCGCCCTCTGTTTCAGCCCCTCTGTTTCTCGCCCTCTGTTTCAGCCCCTCTGTTTCTCGCCCTCTGTTTCAGGCCCTCTGTATCAGCCCCTCTGTTTCAGCCCCTCTGTTTAAGCCCCTCTGTTTCTCACCCTCTGTTTCTCGCCCTGTTTCAGCCCCTTTGTTTCTCGCCCTCTGTTTCAGGCTCTCTGTTTCAGCCCGTCTGTTTCAGCCCCTCTGTTTCTGCCCCTCTGATTTAGCCCCTCTATTTCAGCCCCTCTGATTCAGCCCCTCTGTTTCAGCCCCTCTGTTTCAGCCCCTCAGTTTCATCCACTCTGTTTCTCGCCCTCTGTTTCTCACCCTCTGTTTCTCGCCCTCTGTTTCAGCCCCTCTGTTTCTCGCCCTCTGTTTCAGCCCCTCTGTTTCAGCCCCTCTGTTTCTCGCCCTCTGTTTCAGCCCCTCTGTTTCTCGCCCTCTGTTTCAGCCCCTCTGTTTCAGCTCCTCTGTTTCTCGCCCTCTGTTTCTGCCCCTCTGTTTCTCGCCCTCTGTTTCAGCCCCTCTGTTTCTCGCCCTCTGTTTCAGCCCCTCTGTTTCAGTCCCTCTGTTTCTCCCACTCTGTTTCAGCCCCTCTGATGCAGCCCCTCTGTTTCAGCCCCTCTGTTTCAGCCCCTCTGATTCAGCACCTCTGTTTCTCGCCCTGTGTTTCAGCCCCTCTGATTTAGCCCCTCTGTTTCAGCCCCTCTGTTTCAGCCCCTCTGTTTCAGCCCCTCTATTTGATCCCCTCTGTTTCTCCCCCTCTGTTTCTCACCATCTGTTTCTCGCCCTCTGTTTCAGCCCCTCTGTTTCTCGCCCTCTGTTTCAGCCCCTCTGTTTCTCGCCCTCTGTTTCAGGCCCTCGGTTTCAGCCCGTCTGTTTCAGCCCCTCTGTTTCAGCCCCTCTGTTTCAGCCCCTCTGTTTCTCGCCCTCTGTTTCAGCCCCTCTGTTTCTTTCCCTCTGTTTCAGCCCCTCTGTTTCAGTCCCTCTGTTTCAGCCCCTCTGTTTCTCGCCCTCTGTTTCAGCCCCTCTGTTTCTCGCCCTCTGTTTCAGCCCCTCTGTTTCTCGCCCTCTGTTTCAGCCCCTCTGTATCAGCCCCTCTGTTTCAGCCCCTCTGTTTAAGCCCCTCTGTTTCTCACCCTCTGTTTCTCGCCCTCTGTTTCAGCCTCTTTGTTTCTCGCCCTCTGTTTCAGGCTCTCTGTTTCAGCCCGTCTGTTTCAGCCCCTCTGTTTCAGCCCCTCTGTTTCTCGCCCTCTGTTTCTCGCCCGCTGTTTCAGCACCTCTGTTTTTAGCCCTCTGTTTCAGCCCCTCTGTTTCTCGCCCTCTGTTTCAGCCCCTCTGTTTCTCGCCCTCTGTTTCAGCCCCTCTGTTTCTCGCCCTTTGTTTCAGCCCCTCTGTATTAGCCCCTCTGTTTCAGCCCCTCTGTTTAAGCCCATCTGTGTCAGCCCCTCTGTTTCAGCCCCTCTGATTCAGCCCATCTGTTTCTCTCCCTCTGTTTCAGCCCCTCTGTTTCTCGCCCTCTGTTTCAGCCACTCTGTTTCAGCCCCTCTGTTTCTCGCCCTCTGTTTCAGCCCCTCTGTTTCTCGCCCTCTGTTTCAGCCCCTCTGTTTCTCGCCCTCTGTTTCAGCCCCTATGTTTCTCGCCCTCTGTTTCTGCCCCTCTGATTTAGCCCCTCTATTTCAGCTCCTCTGATTCAGCCCCTCTGTTTCAGCCCCTCTGTTTCAGCCCCTCAGTTTCATCCCCTCTGTTTCTCGCCCTCTGTTTCTCACCCTCTGTTTCTCGCCCTCTGTTTCAGCCCCTCTGTTTATCGCCCTCTGTTTCAGCCCCTCTGTTTCAGCCCCTCTGTTTCTCGCCCTCTGTTTCAGCCCCTCTGTTTCTCGCCCTCTGTTTCAGCCCCTCTGTTTCTGCTCCTCTGTTTCTCGCCCTCTGTTTCTGCCCCTCTGTTTCTCGCCCTCTGTTTCAGCCCCTCTGTTTCTCGCCCTCTGTTTCAGCCCCGCTGATTCAGCCCCTCTGTTTCTCCCCCTCTGTTTCAGCCCCTCTGATGCAGCCCCTCTGATTCAGCCCCTCTGTTTCAGCCCCTCTGATTCAGCACCTCTGTTTCTCGCCCACTGTTTCAGTCCCGCTGTTTCTCGCCCTCTGTTTCAGACCCTCTGTTTCAGGCTCTCGGTTTCAGCCCGTCTGTTTCAGCCCCTCTGTTTCAGCCCCTCTGTTTCTCGCCCTCTGTTTCAGCCCCTCTGAGTTAGCCCCTCTGTTTCAGCCCCTCTATTTCATCCCCTCTGTTTCTCCCCCTCTGTTTCTCACCATCTGTTTCTCGCCCTCTGTTTCAGCCCCTCTGTTTCAGCCCCTCTGTTTCAGCCCCTCTGTTTCTCGCCCTCTGTTTCAGCCCCTCTGTTTCTTTCCCTCTGTTTCAGCCCCTCTGTTTCAGTCCCTCTGTTTCTCACTCTCTGTTTCTCGCCCTCTGTTTCAGCCCCTCTGTTTCTCGCCCTCTGTTTCAGCCCCTCTGTTTCTCGCCCTCTGTTTCAGCCCCTCTGTATCAGCCCCTCTGTTTCAGCCCCTCTGTTTAAGCCCCTCTGTTTCTCACCCTCTGTTTCTCGCCCTCTGTTTCAGCCCCTTTGTTTCTCGCCCTCTGTTTCAGGCTCTCTGTTTCAGCCCGTCTCTTTCAGCCCCTCTGTTTCAGCCCCTCTGTTTCTCGCCCTCTGTTTCTCGCCCGCTGTTTCAGCACCTCTGTTTTTAGCCCTCTGTTTCAGCCCCTCTGTTTCTCGCCCTCTGTTTCAGCCCCTCTGTTTCTCGCCCTCTGTTTCAGCCCCTCTGTTTCTCGCGCTTTGTTTCAGCCCCTCTGAATCAGCCCCTCTGTTTCAGCCCCCTGTTTAAGCCCATCTGTGTCAGCTCCTCTGTTTCAGCCCCTCTGATTCAGCCCCTCTGTTTCTCGCCCTCTGTTTCAGCCCCTCTGTTTCTCGCCCTGTGTTTCAGCCACTCTGTTTCAGCCCCTCTGTTTCTCGCCCTCTGTTTCAGCCCCTCTGTTTCTCGCCCTCTGTTTCAGCCCCTCTGTTTCTCGCCCTCTGTTTCAGCCCCTATGTTTCTCGCCCTCTGTTTCTGCCCCTCTGATTTAGCCCCTCTATTTCAGCCCCTCTGATTCAGCCCCTCTGTTTCAGCCCCTCTGTTTCAGCCCCTCAGTTTCATCCCCTCTGTTTCTCGCCCTCTGTTTCTCACCCTCTGTTTCTCGCCCTCTGTTTCAGCCCCTCTGTTTATCGCCCTCTGATTCAGCCCCTCTGTTTCAGCCCCTCTGTTTCTCGCCTTCTGTTTCAGCCCCTCTGTTTCTCGCCCTCTGTTTCAGCCCCTCTGTTTCAGCTCCTCTGTTTCTCGCCCTCTGTTTCTGCCCCTCTGTTTCTCGCCCTCTGTTTCAGCCCCTCTGTTTCTCGCCCTCTGTTTCAGCCCCGCTGATTCAGCCCCTCTGTTTCTCCCCCTCTGTTTCAGCCCCTCTGATGCAGCCCCTCTGATTCAGCCCCTCTGTTTCAGCCCCTCTGATTCAGCACCTCTGTTTCTCGCCCTCTGTTTCAGTCCCTCTGTTTCTCGCCCTCTGTTTCAGACCCTCTGTTTCAGGCTCTCGGTTTCAGCCCGTCTGTTTCAGCCCCTCTGTTTCAGCCCCTCTGTTTCTCGCCCTCTGTTTCAGCCCCTCTGATTTAGCCCCTCTGTTTCAGCCCCTCTATTTCATCCCCTCTGTTTCTCCCCCTCTGTTTCTCACCATCTGTTTCTCGCCCTCTGTTTCAGCCCCTCTGTTTTTCGCCCTCTGTTTCAGCCCCTCTGTTTCTCGCCCTCTGTTTCAGGCTCTCGATTTCAGCACGTCTGTTTCAGCCCCTCTGTTTCAGCCCCTCTGTTTCAGCCCCTCTGTTTCTCGCCCTCTGTTTCAGCCCCTCTGTTTCTTTCCCTCTGTTTCAGCCCCTCTGTTTCAGTCCCTCTGTTTCTCACTCTCTGTTTCTCGCCCTCTGTTTCAGCCCCTCTGTTTCTCGCCCTCTGTTTCAGCACCTCTGTTTCTCGCCCTCTGTTTCAGCCCCTCTGTATCAGCCCCTCTGTTTCAGCCCCTCTGTTTAAGCCCCTCTGTTTCTCACCCTCTGTTTCTCGCCCTCTGTTTCAGCCCCTTTGTTTCTCGCCCTCTGTTTCAGGCTCTCTGTTTCAGCCCGTCTGTTTCAGCCCCTCTGTTTCAGCCCCTCTGTTTCTCGCCCTCTGTTTCTCGCCCGCTGTTTCAGCACCTCTGTTTTTAGCCCTCTGTTTAAGCCCCTCTGTTTCTCGCCCTCTGTTTCAGCCCCTCTGTTTCTCGCCCTCTGTTTCAGCCCCTCTGTTTCTCGCCCTTTGTTTCAGCCCCTCTGTATCAGCCCCTCTGTTTCAGCCCCTCTGTTTCAGCCCCTCTGTTTCAGCCCCTCTATTTCATCCCCTCTGTTTCTCGCCCTCTGTTTCTCACCATCTGTTTCTCGCCCTCTGATTCAGCCCCTCTGTTTTTCGCCCTCTGTTTCAGCCCCTCTGTTTCTCGCCCTCTGTTTCAGGCTCTCGGTTTCAGCCCGTCAGTTTCATCCCCTCTGTTTCTCGCCCTCTGTTTCTCACCCTCTGTTTCTCGCCCTCTGTTTCAGCCCCTCTGTTTATCGCCCTCTGTTTCAGCCCCTCTGTTTCAGCCCCTCTGTTTCTCGCCCTCTGTTTCAGCCCCTCTGTTTCTCGCCCTCTGTTTCAGCCCCTCTGTTTCTGCTCCTTTGTTTCTCGCCCTCTGTTTCAGCCCCTCTGTTTCTCGCCCTCTGTTTCAGCCCCTCTGTTTCTCGCCCTCTGTTTCAGCCCCGCTGATTCAGCCCCTCTGTTTCTCCCCCTCTGTTTCAGCCCCTCTGATGCAGCCCCTCTGATTCAGCCCCTCTGTTTCAGCCCCTCTGATTCAGCACCTCTGTTTCTCGCCCTCTGTTTCAGTCCCTCTGTTTCTCGCCCTCTGTTTCAGACCCTCTTTTTCAGGCTCTCGGTTTCAGCCCGTCTGTTTAAGCCCCTCTGTTTCAGCCCCTCTGTTTCTCGCCCTCTGTTTCAGCCCCTCTGATTTAGCCCCTCTGTTTCAGCCCCTCTGTTTCAGCCCCTCTGTTTCAGCCCCTCTATTTCATCCCCTCTGTTTCTCCCCCTCTGTTTCTCACCATCTGTTTCTCGCCCTCTGTTTCAGCCCCTCTGTTTTTCGCCCTCTGTTTCAGCCCCTCTGTTTCTCGCCCTCTGTTTCAGGCTCTCGGTTTCAGCCTGTCTGTTTCAGCCCCTCTGTTTCAGCCCCTCTGTTTCAGCCCCTCTGTTTCTCGCCCTCTGTTTCAGCCCCTCTGATTCTTTCCCTCTGTTTCAGCCCCTCTGTTTCAGCCCCTCTGTTTCTCGCCCTCTGTTTCAGCCCCTCTGTTTCTCGCCCTCTGTTTCAGCCCCTTTGTTTCTTGCCCTCTGTTTCAGGCTCTCTGTTTCAGCCCGTCTGTTTCAGCCCCTCTGTTTCAGCCCCTCTGTTTCTCGCCCTCTGTTTCTCGCCCGCTGTTTCAGCACCTCTGTTTTTAGCCCTCTGTTTCTGCCCCTCTGTTTCAGCCCCTCTGTTTCAGCCCCTCTGTTTCTCGCCCTCTGTTTCAGCCCCTCTGTTTCAGTCCCTCTGTTTCTCCCCCTCTGTTTCAGCCCCTCTGATGCAGCCCCTCTGATTCAGCCCCTCTGTTTCAGCCCCTCTGATTCAGCACCTCTGTTTCTCGCCCTGTGTTTCAGCCCCTCTGATTTAGCCCCTCTGTTTCAGTCCCTCTGTTTCAGCCCCTCTGTTTCAGCCCCTGTATTTCATCCCCTCTGTTTCTCCCCCTCTGTTTCTCACCATCTGTTTCTCGCCCTCTGTTTCAGCCCCTCTGTTTTTCGCCCTCTGTTTCAGCCCCTCTGTTTCTCGCCCACTGTTTCAGGCCCTCGGTTTCAGCCCGTCTGTTTCAGCCCCTCTGTTTCAGCCCCTCTGTTTCAGCCCCTCTGTTTCTCGCCCTCTGTTTCAGCCCCTCTGTTTCTTTCCCTCTGTTTCAGCCCCTCTGTTTCAGTCCCTCTGTTTCAGCCCCTCTGTTTCTCGCCCTCTGTTTCAGCCCCTCTGTTTCTCGCCCTCTGTTTCAGCCCCTCTGTTTCTCGCCCTCTGTTTCAGCCCCTCTGTATCAGCCCCTCTGTTTCAGCCCCTCTGTTTAAGCCCCTCTGTTTCTCACCCTCTGTTTCTCGCCCTCTGTTTCAGCCCCTTTGTTTCTCGCCCTCTGTTTCAGGCTCTCTGTTTCAGCCCGTCTGTTTCAGCCCCTCTGTTTCAGCCCCTCTGTTTCTCGCCCTCTGTTTCTCGCCCGCTGTTTCAGCACCTCTGTTTTTAGCCCTCTGTTTCAGCCCCTCTGTTTCTCGCCCTCTGTTTCAGCCCCTCTGTTTCTCGCCCTCTGTTTCAGCCCCTCTGTTTCTCGCGCTTTGTTTCAGCCCCTCTATATCAGCCCCTCTGTTTCAGCCCCCTGTTTAAGCCCATCTGTGTCAGCCCCTCTGTTTCAGCCCCTCTGATTCAGCCCCTCTGTTTCTCGCCCTCTGTTTCAGCCCCTCTGTTTCTCGCCCTGTGTTTCAGCCACTCTGTTTCAGCCCCTCTGTTTCTCGCCCTCTGTTTCAGCCCCTATGTTTCTCGCCCTCTGTTTCTGCCCCTCTGATTTAGCCCCTCTATTTCAGCCCCTCTGATTCAGCCCCTCTGTTTCAGCCCCTCTGTTTCAGCCCCTCAGTTTCATCCCCTCTGTTTCTCGCCCTCTGTTTCTCACCCTCTGTTTCTCGCCCTCTGTTTCAGCCCCTCTGTTTATCGCCCTCTGTTTCAGCCCCTCTGTTTCTGCCCCTCTGTTTCTCGCCCTCTGTTTCAGCCCCTCTGTTTCCCGCCCTCTGTTTCAGCCCCTCTGTTTCAGCTCCTCTGTTTCTCGCCCTCTGTTTCAGTCCCTCTGTTTCTCGCCCTCTGTTTCAGCCCCTCTGTTTCTCGCCCTCTGTTTCAGCCCCGCTGATTCAGCCCCTCTGTTTAAGCCCCTCTGTTTCAGCCCCTCTGATGCAGCCCCTCTGATTCAGCCCCTCTGTTTCAGCCCCTGTATTTCATCCCCTCTGTTTCTCCCCCTCTGTTTCTCACCATCTGTTTCTCGCCCTCTGTTTCAGCCCCTCTGTTTCTCGCCCTCTGTTTCAGCCCCTCTGTTTCTCGCGCTTTGTTTCAGCCCCTCTATATCAGCCCCTCTGTTTCAGCCCCCTGTTTAAGCCCATCTGTGTCAGCCCCTCTGTTTCAGCCCCTCTGATTCAGCCCCTCTGTTTCTCGCCCTCTGTTTCAGCCCCTCTGTTTCTCGCCCTGTGTTTCAGCCACTCTGTTTCAGCCCCTCTGTTTCTCGCCCTCTGTTTCAGCCCCTATGTTTCTCGCCCTCTGTTTCTGCCCCTCTGATTTAGCCCCTCTATTTCAGCCCCTCTGATTCAGCCCCTCTGTTTCAGCCCCTCTGTTTCAGCCCCTCAGTTTCATCCCCTCTGTTTCTCGCCCTCTGTTTCTCACCCTCTGTTTCTCGCCCTCTGTTTCAGCCCCTCTGTTTATCGCCCTCTGTTTCAGCCCCTCTGTTTCTGCCCCTCTGTTTCTCGCCCTCTGTTTCAGCCCCTCTGTTTCCCGCCCTCTGTTTCAGCCCCTCTGTTTCAGCTCCTCTGTTTCTCGCCCTCTGTTTCAGTCCCTCTGTTTCTCGCCCTCTGTTTCAGCCCCTCTGTTTCTCGCCCTCTGTTTCAGCCCCGCTGATTCAGCCCCTCTGTTTAAGCCCCTCTGTTTCAGCCCCTCTGATGCAGCCCCTCTGATTCAGCCCCTCTGTTTCAGCCCCTGTATTTCATCCCCTCTGTTTCTCCCCCTCTGTTTCTCACCATCTGTTTCTCGCCCTCTGTTTCAGCCCCTCTGTTTTTCGCCCTCTGTTTCAGCCCCTCTGTTTCTCGCCCTCTGTTTCAGGCCCTCGGTTTCAGCCCGTCTGTTTCAGCCCCTCTGTTTCAGCCCCTCTGTTTCAGCCCCTCTGTTTCTCGCCCTCTGTTTCAGCCCCTCTGTTTCTTTCCCTCTGTTTCAGCCCCTCTGTTTCAGTCCCTCTGTTTCAGCCCCTCTGTTTCTCGCCCTCTGTTTCAGCCCCTCTGTTTCTCGCCCTCTGTTTCAGCCCCTCTGTTTCTCGCCCTCTGTTTCAGCCCCTCTGTTTCAGTCCCTCTGTTTCAGCCCCTCTGTTTCTCGCCCTCTGTTTCAGCCCCTCTGTTTCTCGCCCTCTGTTTCAGCCCCTTTGTTTCTCGCCCTCTGTTTCAGGCTCTCTGTTTCAGCCCGTCTGTTTCAGCCCCTCTGTTTCAGCCCCTCTGTTTCTCGCCCTCTGTTTCTCGCCCGCTGTTTCAGCACCTCTGTTTTTAGCCCTCTGTTTCAGCCCCTCTGTTTCTCGCCCTCTGTTTCAGCCCCTCTGTTTCTCGCCCTCTGTTTCAGCCCCTCTGTTTCTCGCGCTTTGTTTCAGCCCCTCTGTATCAGCCCCTCTGTTTCAGCCCCCTGTTTAAGCCCATCTGTGTCAGCCCCTCTGTTTCAGCCCCTCTGATTCAGCCCCTCTGTTTCTCGCCCTCTGTTTCAGCCCCTCTGTTTCTCGCCCTGTGTTTCAGCCACTCTGTTTCAGCCCCTCTGTTTCTCGCCCTCTGTTTCAGTCCCTCTGTTTCTCGCCCTCTGTTTCAGCCCCTCTGTTTCTCGCCCTCTGTTTCAGCCCCTATGTTTCTCGCCCTCTGTTTCTGCCCCTCTGATTTAGCCCCTCTATTTCAGCCCCTCTGATTCAGCCCCTCTGTTTCAGCCCCTCTGTTTCAGCCCCTCAGTTTCATCCCCTCTGTTTCTCGCCCTCTGTTTCTCACCCTCTGTTTCTCGCCCTCTGTTTCAGCCCCTCTGTTTATCGCCCTCTGTTTCAGCCCCTCTGTTTCAGCCCCTCTGTTTCTCGCCCTCTGTTTCAGCCCCTCTGTTTCTCGCCCTCTGTTTCAGCCCCTCTGTTTCAGCTCCTCTGTTTCTCGCCCTCTGTTTCTGCCCCTCTGTTTCTCGCCCTCTGTTTCAGCCCCTCTGTTTCTCGCCCTCTGTTTCAGCCCCGCTGATTCAGCCCCTCTGTTTCTCCCCCTCTGTTTCAGCCCCTCTGATGCAGCCCCTCTGATTCAGCCCCTCTGTTTCAGCCCCTCTGATTCAGCACCTCTGTTTCTCGCCCTCTGTTTCAGTCCCTCTGTTTCTCGCCCTCTGTTTCAGACCCTCTGTTTCAGGCTCTCGGTTTCAGCCCGTCTGTTTCAGCCCCTCTGTTTCAGCCCCTCTGTTTCTCGCCCTCTGTTTCAGCCCCTCTGATTTAGCCCCTCTGTTTCAGCCCCTCTATTTCATCCCCTCTGTTTCTCCCCCTCTGTTTCTCACCATCTGTTTCTCGCCCTCTGTTTCAGCCCCTCTGTTTTTCGCCCTCTGTTTCAGCCCCTCTGTTTCTCGCCCTCTGTTTCAGGCTCTCGGTTTCAGCCCATCTGTTTCAGCCCCTCTGTTTCAGCCCCTCTGTTTCAGCCCCTCTGTTTCTCGCCCTCTGATTCAGCCCCTCTGTTTCTTTCCCTCTGTTTCAGCCCCTCTGTTTCAGTCCCTCTGTTTCTCACTCTCTGTTTCTCGCCCTCTGTTTCAGCCCCTCTGTTTCTCGCCCTCTGTTTCAGCCCCTCTGTTTCTCGCCCTCTGTTTCAGCCCCTCTGTATCAGCCCCTCTGTTTCAGCCCCTCTGTTTAAGCCCCTCTGTTTCTCACCCTCTGTTTCTCGCCCTCTGTTTCAGCCCCTTTGTTTCTCGCCCTCTGTTTCAGGCTCTCTGTTTCAGCCCGTCTGTTTCAGCCCCTCTGTTTCAGCCCCTCTCTTTCTCGCCCTCTGTTTCTCGCCCGCTGTTTCAGCACCTCTGTTTTTAGCCCTCTGTTTCAGCCCCTCTGTTTCTCGCCCTCTGTTTCAGCCCCTCTGTTTCTCGCCCTTTGTTTCAGCCCCTCTGTATCAGCCCCTCTGTTTCAGCCCCTCTGTTTCAGCCCCTCTGTTTCAGCCCCTCTATTTCATCCCCTCTGTTTCTCGCCCTCTGTTTCTCACCATCTGTTTCTCGCCCTCTGATTCAGCCCCTCTGTTTTTCGCCCTCTGTTTCAGCCCCTCTGTTTCTCGCCCTCTGTTTCAGGCTCTCGGTTTCAGCCCGTCAGTTTCATCCCCTCTGTTTCTCGCCCTCTGTTTCTCACCCTCTGTTTCTCGCCCTCTGTTTCAGCCCCTCTGTTTATCGCCCACTGTTTCAGCCCCTCTGTTTCAGCCCCTCTGTTTCTCGCCCTCTGTTTCAGCCCCTCTGTTTCTCACCCTCTGTTTCAGCCCCTCTGTTTCTGCTCCTCTGTTTCTCGCCCTCTGTTTCTGCCCCTCTGTTTCTCGCCCTCTGTTTCAGCCCCTCTGTTTCTCGCCCTCTGTTTCAGCCCCGCTGATTCAGCCCCTCTGTTTCTCCCCCTCTGTTTCAGCCCCTCTGATGCAGCCCCTCTGATTCAGCACCTCTGTTTCTCGCCATCTGTTTCAGTCCCTCTGTTTCTCGCCCTCTGTTTCAGACACTCTTTTTCAGGCTCTCGGTTTCAGCCCGTCTGTTTCAGCCCCTCTGTTTCAGCCCCTCTGTTTCTCGCCCTCTGTTTCAGCCCCTCTGATTTAGCCCCTCTGTTTCAGCCCCTCTGTTTCAGCCCCTCTGTTTCAGCCCCTCTATTTCATCCCCTCTGTTTCTCCCCCTCTGTTTCTCACCATCTGTTTCTCGCCCTCTGTTTCAGCCCCTCTGTTTTTCGCCCTCTGTTTCAGCCCCTCTGTTTCTCGCCCTCTGTTTCAGGCTCTCGGTTTCAGCCCGTCTGTTTCAGCCCCTCTGTTTCAGCCCCTCTGTTTCAGCCCCTCTGTTTCTCGCCCTCTGTTTCAGCCCCTCTGTTTCTCGCCCTCTGTTTCAGCCCCTCTGTTTCTCGCCCTCTGTTTCAGCCCCTCTGTATCAGCCCCTCTGTTTCAGCCCCTCTGTTTAAGCCCCTCTGTTTCTCACCCTCTGTTTCTCGCCCTCTGTTTCAGCCCCTTTGTTTCTCGCCCTCTGTTTCAGGCTCTCTGTTTCAGCCCGTCTGTTTCAGCCCCTCTGTTTCAGCCCCTCTGTTTCTCGCCCTCTGTTTCTCGCCCGCTGTTTCAGCACCTCTGTTTTTAGCCCTCTGTTTCAGCCCCTCTGTTTCTCGCCCTCTGTTTCAGCCCCTCTGTTTCTCGCCCTCTGTTTCAGCCCCTCTGTTTCTCGCGCTTTGTTTCAGCCCCTCTGTATCAGCCCCTCTGTTTCAGCCCCCTGTTTAAGCCCATCTGTGTCAGCCCCTCTGTTTCAGCCCCTCTGATTCAGCCCCTCTGTTTCTCGCCCTCTGTTTCAGCCCCTCTGTTTCTCGCCCTCTGTTTCAGCCCCTCTGTTTTTCGCCCTCTGTTTCAGCCCCTCTGTTTCTCGCCCTCTGTTTCAGGCTCTCGGTTTCAGCCCGTCTGTTTCAGCCCCTCTGTTTCAGCCCCTCTGTTTCAGCCCCTCTGTTTCTCGCCCTCTGTTTCAGCCCCTCTGTTTCAGCCACTCTGTTTCTCGCCCTCTGTTTCAGCCCCTCTGTTTCTCGCCCTCTGTTTCAGCCCCTCTGTTTCTCGCCCTGTGTTTCAGCCACTCTGTATCAGCGCCTCTGTTTCAGCCCCTCTGTTTAAGCCCCTCTGTTTCTCACCCTCTGTTTCTCGCCCTCTGTTTCAGCCCCTTTGTTTCTCGCCCTCTGTTTCAGGCTCTCTGTTTCAGCCCGTCTGTTTCAGCCCCTCTGTTTCAGCCCCTCTGTTTCTCGCCCTCTGTTTCTCTCCCGCTGTTTCAGCACCTCTGTTTTTAGCCCTCTGTTTCAGCCCCTCTGTTTCTCGCCCTCTGTTTCAGCCCCTCTGTTTCTCGCCCTCTGTTTCAGCCCCTCTGTTTCTCGCGCTTTGTTTCAGCCCCTCTGTATCAGCCCCTCTGTTTCAGCCCCCTGTTTAAGCCCATCTGTGTCAGCCCCTCTGTTTCAGCCCCTCTGATTCAGCCCCTCTGTTTCTCGCCCTCTGTTTCAGCCCCTCTGTTTCTCGCCCTGTGTTTCAGCCACTCTGTTTCAGCCCCTCTGTTTCTCGCCCTCTGTTTCAGCCCCTCTGTTTCTCGCCCTCTGTTTCAGCCCCTCAGTTTCTCGCCCTCTGTTTCAGCCCCTATGTTTCTCGCCCTCTGTTTCTGCCCCTCTGATTTAGCCCCTCTATTTCAGCCCCTCTGATTCAGCCCCTCTGTTTCAGCCCCTCTGTTTCAGCCCCTCAGTTTCATCCCCTCTGTTTCTCGCCCTCTGTTTCTCACCCTCTGTTTCTCGCCCTCTGTTTCAGCCCCTCTGTTTATCGCCCTCTGTTTCAGCCCCTCTGTTTCAGCCCCTCTGTTTCTCGCCCTCTGTTTCAGCCCCTCTGTTTCTCGCCCTCTGTTTCAGCCCCTCTGTTTCAGCTCCTCTGTTTCTCGCCCTCTGTTTCTGCCCCTCTGTTTCTCGCCCTCTGTTTCAGCCCCTCTGTTTCTCGCCCTCTGTTTCAGCCCCGCTGATTCAGCCCCTCTGTTTCTCCCCCTCTGTTTCAGCCCCTCTGATGCAGCCCCTCTGATTCAGCCCCTCTGTTTCAGCCCCTGTATTTCATCCCCTCTGTTTCTCCCCCTCTGTTTCTCACCATCTGTTTCTCGCCCTCTGTTTCAGCCCCTCTGTTTCTCGCCCTCTGTTTCAGGCCCTCGGTTTCAGCCCGTCTGTTTCAGCCCCTCTGTTTCAGCCCCTCTGTTTCAGCCCCTCTGTTTCTCGCCCTCTGTTTCAGCCCCTCTGTTTCTTTCCCTCTGTTTCAGCCCCTCTGTTTCAGTCCCTCTGTTTCAGCCCCTCTGTTTCTCGCCCTCTGTTTCAGCCCCTCTGTTTCTCGCCCTCTGTTTCAGCCCCTCTGTTTCTCGCCCTCTGTTTCAGCCCCTCTGTATCAGCCCCTCTGTTTCAGCCCCTCTGTTTAAGCCCCTCTGTTTCTCACCCTCTGTTTCTCGCCCTCTGTTTCAGCCCCTTTGTTTCTCGCCCTCTGTTTCAGGCTCTCTGTTTCAGCCCGTCTGTTTCAGCCCCTCTGTTTCAGCCCCTCTGTTTCTCGCCCTCAGTTTCTCGCCCGCTGTTTCAGCACCTCTGTTTTTAGCCCTCTGTTTCAGCCCCTCTGTTTCTCGCCCTCTGTTTCAGCCCCTCTATTTCTCGCCCTCTGTTTCAGCCCCTCTGTATCAGCCCCTCTGTTTCAGCCCCCTGTTTAAGCCCATCTGTGTCAGCCCCTCTGTTTCAGCCCCTCTGATTCAGCCCCTCTGTTTCTCGCCCTCTGTTTCAGCCCCTCTGTTTCTCGCCCTGTGTTTCAGCCACTCTGTTTCAGCCCCTCTGTTTCTCGCCCTCTGTTTCAGCCCCTCTGTTTCTCGCCCTCTGTTTCAGCCCCTCTGTTTCTCGCCCTCTGTTTCAGCCCCTATGTTTCTCGCCCTCTGTTTCTGCCCCTCTGATTTAGCCCCTCTATTTCAGCCCCTCTGATTCAGCCCCTCTGTTTCAGCCCCTCTGTTTCAGCCCCTCAGTTTCATCCCCTCTGTTTCTCGCCCTCTGTTTCTCACCCTCTGTTTCTCGCCCTCTGTTTCAGCCCCTCTGTTTATCGCCCTCTGTTTCAGCCCCTCTGTTTCAGCCCCTCTGTTTCTCGCCCTCTGTTTCAGCCCCTCTGTTTCTCGCCCTCTGTTTCAGCCCCTCTGTTTCAGCCCCTCTGTTTCTCGCCCTCTGTTTCTGCCCCTCTGTTTCTCGCCCTCTGTTTCAGCCCCTCTGTTTCTCGCCCTCTGTTTCAGCCCCGCTGATTCAGCCCCTCTGTTTCTCCCCCTCTGTTTCAGCCCCTCTGATGCAGCCCCTCTGATTCAGCCCCTCTGTTTCAGCCCCTCTGATTCAGCACCTCTGTTTCTCGCCCTCTGTTTCAGTCCCTCTGTTTCTCGCCCTCTGTTTCAGACCCTCTGTTTCAGGCTCTCGGTTTCAGCCCGTCTGTTTCAGCCCCTCTGTTTCAGCCCCTCTGGTTCTCGCCCTCTGTTTCAGCCCCTCTGATTTAGCCCCTCTGTTTCAGCCTCTCTATTTCATCCCCTCTGTTTTTCCCCCTCTGTTTCTCACCATCTGTTTCTCGCCCTCTGTTTCAGCCCCTCTGTTTTTCGCCCTCTGTTTCAGCCCCTCTGTTTCTCGCCCTCTGTTTCAGGCTCTCGGTTTCAGCCCGTCTGTTTCAGCCCCTCTGTTTCAGCCCCTCTGTTTCAGCCCCTCTGTTTCTCGCCCTCTGTTTCAGCCCCTCTGTTTCTTTCCCTCTGTTTCAGCCCCTCTGTTTCAGTCCCTCTGTTTCTCACTCTCTGTTTCTCGCCCTCTGTTTCAGCCCCTCTGTTTCTCGCCCTCTGTTTCAGCCCCTCTGTTTCTCGCCCTCTGTTTCAGCCCCTCTGTATCAGCCCCTCTGTTTCAGCCCCTCTGTTTAAGCCCCTCTGTTTCTCACCCTCTGTTTCTCGCCCTCTGTTTCAGCCCCTTTGTTTCTCGCCCTCTGTTTCAGGCTCTCTGTTTCAGCCCGTCTGTTTCAGCCCCTCTGTTTCAGCCCCTCTGTTTCTCGCCCTCTGTTTCTCGCCCGCTGTTTCAGCACCTCTGTTTTTAGCCCTCTGTTTCAGCCCCTCTGTTTCTCGCCCTCTGTTTCAGCCCCTCTGTTTCTCGCCCTCTGTTTCAGCCCCTCTGTTTCTCGCCCTTTGTTTCAGCCCCTCTGTATCAGCCCCTCTGTTTCAGCCCCTCTGTTTCAGCCCCTCTGTTTCAGCCCCTCTATTTCATCCCCTCTGTTTCTCGCCCTCTGTTTCTCACCATCTGTTTCTCGCCCTCTGATTCAACCCCTCTGTTTTTCGCCCTCTGTTTCAGCCCCTCTGTTTCTCGCCCTCTGTTTCAGGCTCTCGGTTTCAGCCCGTCAGTTTCATCCCCTCTGTTTCTCGCCCTCTGTTTCTCACCCTCTGTTTCTCGCCCACTGTTTCAGCCCCTCTGTTTATCGCCCACTGTTTCAGCCCCTCTGTTTCAGCCCCTCTGTTTCTCGCCCTCTGTTTCAGCCCCTCTGTTTCTCGCCCTCTGTTTCAGCCCCTCTGTTTCTGCTCCTCTGTTTCTCGCCCTCTGTTTCTGCCCCTCTGTTTCTCGCCCTCTGTTTCAGCCCCTCTGTTTCTCGCCCTCTGTTTCAGCCCCTCTGTTTCTCGCCCTCTGTTTCAGCCCCTATGTTTCTCGCCCTCTGTTTCTGCCCCTCTGATTTAGCCCCTCTATTTCAGCCCCTCTGATTCAGCCCCTCTGTTTCAGCCCCTCTGTTTCAGCCCCTCAGTTTCATCCCCTCTGTTTCTCGCCCTCTGTTTCTCACCCTCTGTTTCTCGCCCTCTGTTTCAGCCCCTCTGTTTATCGCCCTCTGTTTCAGCCCCTCTGTTTCAGCCCCTCTGTTTCTCGCCCTCTGTTTCAGCCCCTCTGTTTCTCGCCCTCTGTTTCAGCCCCTCTGTTTCAGCTCCTCTGTTTCTCGCCCTCTGTTTCTGCCCCTCTGTTTCTCGCCCTCTGTTTCAGCCCCTCTGTTTCTCGCCCTCTGTTTCAGCCCCGCTGATTCAGCCCCTCTGTTTCTCCCCCTCTGTTTCAGCCCCTCTGATGCAGCCCCTCTGATTCAGCCCCTCTGTTTCAGCCCCTCTGATTCAGCACCTCTGTTTCTCGCCCTCTGTTTCAGTCCCTCTGTTTCTCGCCCTCTGTTTCAGACCCTCTGTTTCAGGCTCTCGGTTTCAGCCCGTCTGTTTCAGCCCCTCTGTTTCAGCCCCTCTGTTTCTCGCCCTCTGTTTCAGCCCCTCTGATTTAGCCCCTCTGTTTCAGCCCCTCTATTTCATCCCCTCTGTTTCTCCCCCTCTGTTTCTCACCATCTGTTTCTCGCCCTCTGTTTCAGCCCCTCTGTTTTTCGCCCTCTGTTTCAGCCCCTCTGTTTCTCGCCCTCTGTTTCAGGCTCTCGGTTTCAGCCCATCTGTTTCAGCCCCTCTGTTTCAGCCCCTCTGTTTCAGCCCCTCTGTTTCTCGCCCTCTGATTCAGCCCCTCTGTTTCTTTCCCTCTGTTTCAGCCCCTCTGTTTCAGTCCCTCTGTTTCTCACTCTCTGTTTCTCGCCCTCTGTTTCAGCCCCTCTGTTTCTCGCCCTCTGTTTCAGCCCCTCTGTTTCTCGCCCTCTGTTTCAGCCCCTCTGTATCAGCCCCTCTGTTTCAGCCCCTCTGTTTAAGCCCCTCTGTTTCTCACCCTCTGTTTCTCGCCCTCTGTTTCAGCCCCTTTGTTTCTCGCCCTCTGTTTCAGGCTCTCTGTTTCAGCCCGTCTGTTTCAGCCCCTCTGTTTCAGCCCCTCTGTTTCTCGCCCTCTGTTTCTCGCCCGCTGTTTCAGCACCTCTGTTTTTAGCCCTCTGTTTCAGCCCCTCTGTTTCTCGCCCTCTGTTTCAGCCCCTCTGTTTCTCGCCCTCTGTTTCAGCCCCTCTGTTTCTCGCCCTTTGTTTCAGCCCCTCTGTATCAGCCCCTCTGTTTCAGCCCCTCTGTTTCAGCCCCTCTGTTTCAGCCCCTCTATTTCATCCCCTCTGTTTCTCGCCCTCTGTTTCTCACCATCTGTTTCTCGCCCTCTGATTCAGCCCCTCTGTTTTTCGCCCTCTGTTTCAGCCCCTCTGTTTCTCGCCCTCTGTTTCAGGCTCTCGGTTTCAGCCCGTCAGTTTCATCCCCTCTGTTTCTCGCCCTCTGTTTCTCACCCTCTGTTTCTCGCCCTCTGTTTCAGCCCCTCTGTTTATCGCCCACTGTTTCAGCCCCTCTGTTTCAGCCCCTCTGTTTCTCGCCCTCTGTTTCAGCCCCTCTGTTTCTCGCCCTCTGTTTCAGCCCCTCTGTTTCTGCTCCTCTGTTTCTCGCCCTCTGTTTCTGCCCCTCTGTTTCTCGCCCTCTGTTTCAGCCCCTCTGTTTCTCGCCCTCTGTTTCAGCCCCGCTGATTCAGCCCCTCTGTTTCTCCCCCTCTGTTTCAGCCCCTCTGATGCAGCCCCTCTGATTCAGCACCTCTGTTTCTCACCATCTGTTTCAGTCCCTCTGTTTCTCGCCCTCTGTTTCAGACACTCTTTTTCAAGCTCTCGGTTTCAGCCCGTCTGTTTCAGCCCCTCTGTTTCAGCCCCTCTGTTTCTCGCCCTCTGTTTCAGCCCCTCTGATTTAGCCCCTCTGTTTCAGCCCCTCTGTTTCAGCCCCTCTGTTTCAGCCCCTCTATTTCATCCCCTCTGTTTCTCCCCCTCTGTTTCTCACCATCTGTTTCTCGCCCTCTGTTTCAGCCCCTCTGTTTTTCGCCCTCTGTTTCAGCCCCTCTGTTTCTCGCCCTCTGTTTCAGGCTCTCGGTTTCAGCCCGTCTGTTTCAGCCCCTCTGTTTCAGCCCCTCTGTTTCAGCCCCTCTGTTTCTCGCCCTCTGTTTCAGCCCCTCTGTTTCTCGCCCTCTGTTTCAGCCCCTCTGTTTCTCGCCCTCTGTTTCAGCCCCTCTGTATCAGCCCCTCTGTTTCAGCCCCTCTGTTTAAGCCCCTCTGTTTCTCACCCTCTGTTTCTCGCCCTCTGTTTCAGCCCCTTTGTTTCTCGCCCTCTGTTTCAGGCTCTCTGTTTCAGCCCGTCTGTTTCAGCCCCTCTGTTTCAGCCCCTCTGTTTCTCGCCCTCTGTTTCTCGCCCGCTGTTTCAGCACCTCTGTTTTTAGCCCTCTGTTTCAGCCCCTCTGTTTCTCGCCCTCTGTTTCAGCCCCTCTGTTTCTCGCCCTCTGTTTCAGCCCCTCTGTTTCTCGCGCTTTGTTTCAGCCCCTCTGTATCAGCCCCTCTGTTTCAGCCCCCTGTTTAAGCCCATCTGTGTCAGCCCCTCTGTTTCAGCCCCTCTGATTCAGCCCCTCTGTTTCTCGCCCTCTGTTTCAGCCCCTATGTTTCTCGCCCTCTGTTTCTGCCCCTCTGATTTAGCCCCTCTATTTCAGCCCCTCTGATTCAGCCCCTCTGTTTCAGCCCCTCTGTTTCAGCCCCTCAGTTTCATCCCCTCTGTTTCTCGCCCTCTGTTTCTCACCCTCTGTTTCTCGCCCTCTGTTTCAGCCCCTCTGTTTATCGCCCTCTGTTTCAGCCCCTCTGTTTCAGCCCCTCTGTTTCTCGCCCTCTGTTTCAGCCCCTCTGTTTCTCGCCCTCTGTTTCAGCCCCTCTGTTTCAGCTCCTCTGTTTCTCGCCCTCTGTTTCTGCCCCTCTGTTTCTCGCCCTCTGTTTCAGCCCCTCTGTTTCTCGCCCTCTGTTTCAGCCCCGCTGATTCAGCCCCTCTGTTTCTCCCCCTCTGTTTCAGCCCCTCTGATGCAGCCCCTCTGATTCAGCCCCTCTGTTTCAGCCCCTGTATTTCATCCCCTCTGTTTCTCCCCCTCTGTTTCTCACCATCTGTTTCTCGCCCTCTGTTTCAGCCCCTCTGTTTTTCGCCCTCTGTTTCAGCCCCTCTGTTTCTCGCCCTCTGTTTCAGGCCCTCGGTTTCAGCCCGTCTGTTTCAGCCCCTCTGTTTCAGCCCCTCTGTTTCAGCCCCTCTGTTTCTCGCCCTCTGTTTCAGCCCCTCTGTTTCTTTCCCTCTGTTTCAGCCCCTCTGTTTCAGTCCCTCTGTTTCAGCCCCTCTGTTTCTCGCCCTCTGTTTCAGCCCCTCTGTTTCTCGCCCTCTGTTTCAGCCCCTCTGTTTCTCGCCCTCTGTTTCAGCCCCTCTGTATCAGCCCCTCCGTTTCAGCCCCTCTGTTTAAGCCCCTCTGTTTCTCACCCTCTGTTTCTCGCCCTCTGTTTCATCCCCTTTGTTTCTCGCCCTCTGTTTCCAGCTCTCTGTTTCAGCCCGTCTGTTTCAGCCCCTCTGTTTCAGCCCCTCTGTTTCTCGCCCTCTGTTTCTCGCCCGCTGTTTCAGCACCTCTGTTTTTAGCCCTCTGTTTCAGCCCCTCTGTTTCTCGCCCTCTGTTTCAGCCCCTCTGTTTCTCGCCCTCTGTTTCAGCCCCTCTGTATCAGCCCCTCTGTTTCAGCCCCCTGTTTAAGCCCATCTGTGTCAGCCCCTCTGTTTCAGCCCCTCTGATTTAGCCCCTCTGTTTCTCGCCCTCTGTTTCAGCCCCTCTGTTTCTCGCCCTGTGTTTCAGCCACTCTGTTTCAGCCCCTCTGTTTCTCGCCCTCTGTTTCAGCCCCTCTGTTTCTCGCCCTCTGTTTCAGCCCCTCTGTTTCTCGCCCTCTGTTTCAGCCCCTATGTTTCTCGCCCTCTGTTTCTGCCCCTCTGATTTAGCCCCTCTATTTCAGCCCCTCTGATTCAGCCCCTCTGTTTCAGCCCCTCTGTTTCAGCCCCTCAGTTTCATCCCCTCTGTTTCTCGCCCTCTGTTTCTCACCCTCTGTTTCTCGCCCTCTGTTTCAGCCCCTCTGTTTATCGCCCTCTGTTTCAGCCCCTCTGTTTCAGCCCCTCTGTTTCTCGCCCTCTGTTTCAGCCCCTCTGTTTCTCGCCCTCTGTTTCAGCCCCTCTGTTTCAGCTCCTCTGTTTCTCGCCCTCTGTTTCTGCCCCTCTGTTTCTCGCCCTCTGTTTCAGCCCCTCTGTTTCTCGCCCTCTGTTTCAGCCCCGCTGATTCAGCCCCTCTGTTTCTCCCCCTCTGTTTCAGCCCCTCTGATGCAGCACCTCTGTTTCTCGCCCTCTGTTTCAGTCCCTCTGTTTCTCGCCCTCTGTTTCAGACCCTCTGTTTCAGGCTCTCGGTTTCAGCCCGTCTGTTTCAGCCCCTCTGTTTCAGCCCCTCTGTTTCTCGCCCTCTGTTTCAGCCCCTCTGATTTAGCCCCTCTGTTTCAGCCCCTCTGATTCAGCACCTCTGTTTCTCGCCCTCTGTTTCAATCCCTCTGTTTCTCGCCCTCTGTTTCAGACCCTCTGTTTCAGGCTCTCGGTTTCAGCCCGTCTGTTTCAGCCCCTCTGTTTCAGCCCCTCTGTTTCTCGCCCTCTGTTTCAGCCCCTCTGATTTAGCCCCTCTGTTTCAGCCCCTCTATTTCATCCCCTCTGTTTCTCCCCCTCTGTTTCTCACCATCTGTTTCTCGCCCTCTGTTTCAGCCCCTCTGTTTTTCGCCCTCTGTTTCAGCCCCTCTGTTTCTCGCCCTCTGTTTCAGGCTCTCGGTTTCAGCCCGTCTGTTTCAGCCCCTCTGTTTCAGCCCCTCTGTTTCAGCCCCTCTGTTTCTCGCCCTCTGTTTCAGCCCCTCTGTTTCTTTCCCTCTGTTTCAGCCCCTCTGTTTCAGTCCCTCTGTTTCTCACTCTCTGTTTCTCGCCCTCTGTTTCAGCCCCTCTGTTTCTCGCCCTCTGTTTCAGCACCTCTGTTTCTCGCCCTCTGTTTCAGCCCCTCTGTATCAGCCCCTCTGTTTCAGCCCCTCTGTTTAAGCCCCTCTGTTTCTCACCCTCTGTTTCTCGCCCTCTGTTTCAGCCCCTTTGTTTCTCGCCCTCTGTTTCAGGCTCTCTGTTTCAGCCCGTCTGTTTCAGCCCCTCTGTTTCAGCCCCTCTGTTTCTCGCCCTCTGTTTCTCGCCCGCTGTTTCAGCACCTCTGTTTTTAGCCCTCTGTTTCAGCCCCTCTGTTTCTCGCCCTCTGTTTCAGCCCCTCTGTTTCTCGCACTCTGTTTCAGCCCCTCTGTTTCTCGCCCTTTGTTTCAGCCCCTCTGTATCAGCCCCTCTGTTTCAGCCCCTCTGTTTCAGCCCCTCTGTTTCAGCCCCTCTATTTCATCCCCTCTGTTTCTCGCCCTCTGTTTCTCACCATCTGTTTCTCGCCCTCTGATTCAGCCCCTCTGTTTTTCGCCCTCTGTTTCAGCCCCTCTGTTTCTCGCCCTCTGTTTCAGGCTCTCGGTTTCAGCCCGTCAGTTTCATCCCCTCTGTTTCTCGCCCTCTGTTTCTCACCCTCTGTTTCTCGCCCTCTGTTTCAGCCCCTCTGTTTATCGCCCACTGTTTCAGCCCCTCTGTTTCAGCCCCTCTGTTTCTCGCCCTCTGTTTCAGCCCCTCTGTTTCT
The DNA here is from genome assembly GCF_047496795.1 of Chiloscyllium punctatum. Taxonomy (NCBI): domain Eukaryota; kingdom Metazoa; phylum Chordata; class Chondrichthyes; order Orectolobiformes; family Hemiscylliidae; genus Chiloscyllium; species Chiloscyllium punctatum. The sequence continues at coordinate 161,902,331 of NC_092741.1, read as the reverse complement.
CGCCCTCTGTTTCAGCCCCTCTGTTTCTGCTCCTCTGTTTCTCGCCCTCTGTTTCTGCCCCTCTGTTTCTCGCCCTCTGTTTCAGCCCCTCTGTTTCTCGCCCTCTGTTTCAGCCCCGCTGATTCAGCCCCTCTGTTTCTCCCCCTCTGTTTCAGCCCCTCTGATGCAGCCCCTCTGATTCAGCCCCTCTGTTTCAGCCCCTCTGATTCAGCACCTCTGTTTCTCGCCATCTGTTTCAGTCCCTCTGTTTCTCGCCCTCTGTTTCAGACACTCTTTTTCAGGCTCTCGGTTTCAGCCCGTCTGTTTCAGCCCCTCTGTTTCAGCCCCTCTGTTTCTCGCCCTCTGTTTCAGCCCCTCTGATTTAGCCCCTCTGTTTCAGCCCCTCTGTTTCAGCCCCTCTGTTTCAGCCCCTCTATTTCATCCCCTCTGTTTCTCCCCCTCTGTTTCTCACCATCTGTTTCTCGCCCTCTGTTTCAGCCCCTCTGTTTTTCGCCCTCTGTTTCAGCCCCTCTGTTTCTCGCCCTCTGTTTCAGGCTCTCGGTTTCAGCCCGTCTGTTTCAGCCCCTCTGTTTCAGCCCCTCTGTTTCTCGCCCTCTGTTTCAGCCCCTCTGTTTCTTTCCCTCTGTTTCAGCCCCTCTGTTTCAGTCCCTCTGTTTCTCACTCTCTGTTTCTCGCCCTCTGTTTCAGCCCCTCTGTTTCTCGCCCTCTGTTTCAGCCCCTCTGTTTCTCGCCCTCTGTTTCAGCCCCTCTGTTTCTCGCGCTTTGTTTCAGCCCCTCTGTATCAGCCCCTCTGTTTCAGCCCCCTGTTTAAGCCCATCTGTGTCAGCCCCTCTGTTTCAGCCCCTCTGATTCAGCCCCTCTGTTTCTCGCCCTCTGTTTCAGCCCCTCTGTTTCTCGCCCTGTGTTTCAGCCACTCTGTTTCAGCCCCTCTGTTTCTCACCCTCTGTTTCAGCCCCTCTGTTTCTCGCCCTCTGTTTCAGCCCCTCTGTTTCTCGCCCTCTGTTTCAGCCCCTATGTTTCTCGCCCTCTGTTTCTGCCCCTCTGATTTAGCCCCTCTATTTCAGCCCCTCTGATTCAGCCCCTCTGTTTCAGCCCCTCTGTTTCAGCCCCTCAGTTTCATCCCCTCTGTTTCTCGCCCTCTGTTTCTCACCCTCTGTTTCTCGCCCTCTGTTTCAGCCCCTCTGTTTATCGCCCTCTGTTTCAGCCCCTCTGTTTCAGCCCCTCTGTTTCTCGCCCTCTGTTTCAGCCCCTCTGTTTCTGCTCCTCTGTTTCTCGCCCTCTGTTTCTGCCCCTCTGTTTCTCGCCCTCTGTTTCAGCCCCTCTGTTTCTCGCCCTCTGTTTCAGCCCCGCTGATTCAGCCCCTCTGTTTCTCCCCCTCTGTTTCAGCCCCTCTGATGCAGCCCCTCTGATTCAGCCCCTCTGTTTCAGCCCCTCTGATTCAGCACCTCTGTTTCTCGCCCTCTGTTTCAGTCCCTCTGTTTCTCGCCCTCTGTTTCAGACCCTCTGTTTCAGGCTCTCGGTTTCAGCCCGTCTGTTTCAGCCCCTCTGTTTCAGCCCCTCTGTTTCTCGCCCTCTGTTTCAGCCCCTCTGATTTAGCCCCTCTGTTTCAGCCCCTCTATTTCATCCCCTCTGTTTCTCCCCCTCTGTTTCTCACCATCTGTTTCTCGCCCTCTGTTTCAGCCCCTCTGTTTTTCGCCCTCTGTTTCAGCCCCTCTGTTTCTCGCCCTCTTTTTCAGGCTCTCGGTTTCAGCCCGTCTGTTTCAGCCCCTCTGTTTCAGCCCCTCTGTTTCAGCCCCTCTGTTTCTCGCCCTCTGTTTCAGCCCCTCTGTTTCTTTCCCTCTGTTTCAGCCCCTCTGTTTCAGTCCCTCTGTTTCTCACTCTCTGTTTCTCGCCCTCTGTTTCAGCCCCTCTGTTTCTCGCCCTCTGTTTCAGCCCCTCTGTTTCTCGCCCTCTGTTTCAGCCCCTCTGTATCAGCCCCTCTGTTTCAGCCCCTCTGATGCAGCCCCTCTGATTCAGCCCCTCTGTTTCAGCCCCTCTGATTCAGCACCTCTGTTTCTCGCCATCTGTTTCAGTCCCTCTGTTTCTCGCCCTCTGTTTCAGACCCTCTTTTTCAGGCTCTCGGTTTCAGCCCGTCTGTTTCAGCCCCTCTGTTTCAGCCCCTCTGTTTCTCGCCCTCTGTTTCAGCCCCTCTGATTTAGCCCCTCTGTTTCAGCCCCTCTGTTTCAGCCCCTCTGTTTCATCCCCTCTATTTCATCCCCTCTGTTTCTCCCCCTCTGTTTCTCACCATCTGTTTCTCGCCCTCTGTTTCAGCCCCTCTGTTTTTCACCCTCTGTTTCAGCCCCTCTGTTTCTCGCCCTCTGTTTCAGGCTCTCGGTTTCAGCCCGTCTGTTTCAGCCCCTCTGTTTCAGCCCCTCTGTTTCAGCCCCTCTGTTTCTCGCCCTCTGTTTCAGCCCCTCTGTTTCTTTCCCTCTGTTTCAGCCCCTCTGTTTCAGTCCCTCTGTTTCTCACTCTCTGTTTCTCGCCCTCTGTTTCAGCCCCTCTGTTTCTCGCCCTCTGTTTCAGCCCCTCTGTTTCTCGCCCTCTGTTTCAGCCCCTCTGTATCAGCCCCTCTGTTTCAGCCCCTCTGTTTAAGCCCCTCTGTTTCTCACCCTCTGTTTCTCGCCCTCTGTTTCAGCCCCTTTGTTTCTCGCCCTCAGTTTCAGGCTCTCTGATTCAGCCCGTCTGTTTCAGCCCCTCTGTTTCAGCCCCTCTGTTTCTCGCCCTCTGTTTCAGCCCCTCTGATTTAGCCCCTCTGTTTCAGCCCCTCTATTTCATCCCCTCTGTTTCTCCCCCTCTGTTTCTCACCATCTGTTTCTCGCCCTCTGTTTCAGCCCCTCTGTTTTTCGCCCTCTGTTTCAGCCCCTCTGTTTCTCGCCCTCTGTTTCAGGCTCTCGATTTCAGCACGTCTGTTTCAGCCCCTCTGTTTCAGCCCCTCTGTTTCAGCCCCTCTGTTTCTCGCCCTCTGTTTCAGCCCCTCTGTTTCTTTCCCTCTGTTTCAGCCCCTCTGTTTCAGTCCCTCTGTTTCTCACTCTCTGTTTCTCGCCCTCTGTTTCAGCCCCTCTGTTTCTCGCCCTCTGTTTCAGCCCCTCTGTTTCTCGCCCTCTGTTTCAGCCCCTCTGTATCAGCCCCTCTGTTTCAGCCCCTCTGTTTAAGCCCCTCTGTTTCTCACCCTCTGTTTCTCGCCCTCTGTTTCAGCCCCTTTGTTTCTCGCCCTCTGTTTCAGGCTCTCTGTTTCAGCCCGTCTGTTTCAGCCCCTCTGTTTCAGCCCCTCTGTTTCTCGCCCTCTGTTTCTCGCCCGCTGTTTCAGCACCTCTGTTTTTAGCCCTCTGTTTAAGCCCCTCTGTTTCTCGCCCTCTGTTTCAGCCCCTCTGTTTCTCGCCCTCTGTTTCAGCCCCTCTGTTTCTCGCCCTTTGTTTCAGCCCCTCTGTATCAGCCCCTCTGTTTCAGCCCCTCTGTTTCAGCCCCTCTGTTTCAGCCCCTCTATTTCATCCCCTCTGTTTCTCGCCCTCTGTTTCTCACCATCTGTTTCTCGCCCTCTGATTCAGCCCCTCTGTTTTTCGCCCTCTGTTTCAGCCCCTCTGTTTCTCGCCCTCTGTTTCAGGCTCTCGGTTTCAGCCCGTCAGTTTCATCCCCTCTGTTTCTCGCCCTCTGTTTCTCACCCTCTGTTTCTCGCCCTCTGTTTCAGCCCCTCTGTTTATCGCCCCCTGTTTCAGCCCCTCTGTTTCAGCCCCTCTGTTTCTCGCCCTCTGTTTCAGCCCCTCTGTTTCTCGCCCTCTGTTTCAGCCCCTCTGTTTCTGCTCCTTTGTTTCTCGCCCTCTGTTTCAGCCCCTCTGTTTCTCGCCCTCTGTTTCAGCCCCTCTGTTTCTCGCCCTCTGTTTCAGCCCCGCTGATTCAGCCCCTCTGTTTCTCCCCCTCTGTTTCAGCCCCTCTGATGCAGCCCCTCTGATTCAGCCCCTCTGTTTCAGCCCCTCTGATTCAGCACCTCTGTTTCTCGCCCTCTGTTTCAGTCCCTCTGTTTCTCGCCCTCTGTTTCAGACCCTCTTTTTCAGGCTCTCGGTTTCAGCCCGTCTGTTTAAGCCCCTCTGTTTCAGCCCCTCTGTTTCTCGCCCTCTGTTTCAGCCCCTCTGATTTAGCCCCTCTGTTTCAGCCCCTCTGTTTCAGCCCCTCTGTTTCAGCCCCTCTATTTCATCCCCTCTGTTTCTCCCCCTCTGTTTCTCACCATCTGTTTCTCGCCCTCTGTTTCAGCCCCTCTGTTTTTCGCCCTCTGTTTCAGCCCCTCTGTTTCTCGCCCTCTGTTTCAGGCTCTCGGTTTCAGCCTGTCTGTTTCAGCCCCTCTGTTTCAGCCCCTCTGTTTCAGCCCCTCTGTTTCTCGCCCTCTGTTTCAGCCCCTCTGATTCTTTCCCTCTGTTTCAGCCCCTCTGTTTCAGCCCCTCTGTTTCTCGCCCTCTGTTTCAGCCCCTCTGTTTCTCGCCCTCTGTTTCAGCCCCTTTGTTTCTTGCCCTCTGTTTCAGGCTCTCTGTTTCAGCCCGTCTGTTTCAGCCCCTCTGTTTCAGCCCCTCTGTTTCTCGCCCTCTGTTTCTCGCCCGCTGTTTCAGCACCTCTGTTTTTAGCCCTCTGTTTCTGCCCCTCTGTTTCAGCCCCTCTGTTTCAGCCCCTCTGTTTCTCGCCCTCTGTTTCAGCCCCTCTGTTTCAGTCCCTCTGTTTCTCCCCCTCTGTTTCAGCCCCTCTGATGCAGCCCCTCTGATTCAGCCCCTCTGTTTCAGCCCCTCTGATTCAGCACCTCTGTTTCTCGCCCTGTGTTTCAGCCCCTCTGATTTAGCCCCTCTGTTTCAGTCCCTCTGTTTCAGCCCCTCTGTTTCAGCCCCTGTATTTCATCCCCTCTGTTTCTCCCCCTCTGTTTCTCACCATCTGTTTCTCGCCCTCTGTTTCAGCCCCTCTGTTTTTCGCCCTCTGTTTCAGCCCCTCTGTTTCTCGCCCACTGTTTCAGGCCCTCGGTTTCAGCCCGTCTGTTTCAGCCCCTCTGTTTCAGCCCCTCTGTTTCAGCCCCTCTGTTTCTCGCCCTCTGTTTCAGCCCCTCTGTTTCTTTCCCTCTGTTTCAGCCCCTCTGTTTCAGTCCCTCTGTTTCAGCCCCTCTGTTTCTCGCCCTCTGTTTCAGCCCCTCTGTTTCTCGCCCTCTGTTTCAGCCCCTCTGTTTCTCGCCCTCTGTTTCAGCCCCTCTGTATCAGCCCCTCTGTTTCAGCCCCTCTGTTTAAGCCCCTCTGTTTCTCACCCTCTGTTTCTCGCCCTCTGTTTCAGCCCCTTTGTTTCTCGCCCTCTGTTTCAGGCTCTCTGTTTCAGCCCGTCTGTTTCAGCCCCTCTGTTTCAGCCCCTCTGTTTCTCGCCCTCTGTTTCTCGCCCGCTGTTTCAGCACCTCTGTTTTTAGCCCTCTGTTTCAGCCCCTCTGTTTCTCGCCCTCTGTTTCAGCCCCTCTGTTTCTCGCCCTCTGTTTCAGCCCCTCTGTTTCTCGCGCATTGTTTCAGCCCCTCTATATCAGCCCCTCTGTTTCAGCCCCCTGTTTAAGCCCATCTGTGTCAGCCCCTCTGTTTCAGCCCCTCTGATTCAGCCCCTCTGTTTCTCGCCCTCTGTTTCAGCCCCTCTGTTTCTCGCCCTGTGTTTCAGCCACTCTGTTTCAGCCCCTCTGTTTCTCGCCCTCTGTTTCAGCCCCTATGTTTCTCGCCCTCTGTTTCTGCCCCTCTGATTTAGCCCCTCTATTTCAGCCCCTCTGATTCAGCCCCTCTGTTTCAGCCCCTCTGTTTCAGCCCCTCAGTTTCATCCCCTCTGTTTCTCGCCCTCTGTTTCTCACCCTCTGTTTCTCGCCCTCTGTTTCAGCCCCTCTGTTTATCGCCCTCTGTTTCAGCCCCTCTGTTTCTGCCCCTCTGTTTCTCGCCCTCTGTTTCAGCCCCTCTGTTTCCCGCCCTCTGTTTCAGCCCCTCTGTTTCAGCTCCTCTGTTTCTCGCCCTCTGTTTCAGTCCCTCTGTTTCTCGCCCTCTGTTTCAGCCCCTCTGTTTCTCGCCCTCTGTTTCAGCCCCGCTGATTCAGCCCCTCTGTTTAAGCCCCTCTGTTTCAGCCCCTCTGATGCAGCCCCTCTGATTCAGCCCCTCTGTTTCAGCCCCTGTATTTCATCCCCTCTGTTTCTCCCCCTCTGTTTCTCACCATCTGTTTCTCGCCCTCTGTTTCAGCCCCTCTGTTTCTCGCCCTCTGTTTCAGCCCCTCTGTTTCTCGCGCTTTGTTTCAGCCCCTCTATATCAGCCCCTCTGTTTCAGCCCCCTGTTTAAGCCCATCTGTGTCAGCCCCTCTGTTTCAGCCCCTCTGATTCAGCCCCTCTGTTTCTCGCCCTCTGTTTCAGCCCCTCTGTTTCTCGCCCTGTGTTTCAGCCACTCTGTTTCAGCCCCTCTGTTTCTCGCCCTCTGTTTCAGCCCCTATGTTTCTCGCCCTCTGTTTCTGCCCCTCTGATTTAGCCCCTCTATTTCAGCCCCTCTGATTCAGCCCCTCTGTTTCAGCCCCTCTGTTTCAGCCCCTCAGTTTCATCCCCTCTGTTTCTCGCCCTCTGTTTCTCACCCTCTGTTTCTCGCCCTCTGTTTCAGCCCCTCTGTTTATCGCCCTCTGTTTCAGCCCCTCTGTTTCTGCCCCTCTGTTTCTCGCCCTCTGTTTCAGCCCCTCTGTTTCCCGCCCTCTGTTTCAGCCCCTCTGTTTCAGCTCCTCTGTTTCTCGCCCTCTGTTTCAGTCCCTCTGTTTCTCGCCCTCTGTTTCAGCCCCTCTGTTTCTCGCCCTCTGTTTCAGCCCCGCTGATTCAGCCCCTCTGTTTAAGCCCCTCTGTTTCAGCCCCTCTGATGCAGCCCCTCTGATTCAGCCCCTCTGTTTCAGCCCCTGTATTTCATCCCCTCTGTTTCTCCCCCTCTGTTTCTCACCATCTGTTTCTCGCCCTCTGTTTCAGCCCCTCTGTTTTTCGCCCTCTGTTTCAGCCCCTCTGTTTCTCGCCCTCTGTTTCAGGCCCTCGGTTTCAGCCCGTCTGTTTCAGCCCCTCTGTTTCAGCCCCTCTGTTTCAGCCCCTCTGTTTCTCGCCCTCTGTTTCAGCCCCTCTGTTTCTTTCCCTCTGTTTCAGCCCCTCTGTTTCAGTCCCTCTGTTTCAGCCCCTCTGTTTCTCGCCCTCTGTTTCAGCCCCTCTGTTTCTCGCCCTCTGTTTCAGCCCCTCTGTTTCTCGCCCTCTGTTTCAGCCCCTCTGTTTCAGTCCCTCTGTTTCAGCCCCTCTGTTTCTCGCCCTCTGTTTCAGCCCCTCTGTTTCTCGCCCTCTGTTTCAGCCCCTTTGTTTCTCGCCCTCTGTTTCAGGCTCTCTGTTTCAGCCCGTCTGTTTCAGCCCCTCTGTTTCAGCCCCTCTGTTTCTCGCCCTCTGTTTCTCGCCCGCTGTTTCAGCACCTCTGTTTTTAGCCCTCTGTTTCAGCCCCTCTGTTTCTCGCCCTCTGTTTCAGCCCCTCTGTTTCTCGCCCTCTGTTTCAGCCCCTCTGTTTCTCGCGCTTTGTTTCAGCCCCTCTGTATCAGCCCCTCTGTTTCAGCCCCCTGTTTAAGCCCATCTGTGTCAGCCCCTCTGTTTCAGCCCCTCTGATTCAGCCCCTCTGTTTCTCGCCCTCTGTTTCAGCCCCTCTGTTTCTCGCCCTGTGTTTCAGCCACTCTGTTTCAGCCCCTCTGTTTCTCGCCCTCTGTTTCAGTCCCTCTGTTTCTCGCCCTCTGTTTCAGCCCCTCTGTTTCTCGCCCTCTGTTTCAGCCCCTATGTTTCTCGCCCTCTGTTTCTGCCCCTCTGATTTAGCCCCTCTATTTCAGCCCCTCTGATTCAGCCCCTCTGTTTCAGCCCCTCTGTTTCAGCCCCTCAGTTTCATCCCCTCTGTTTCTCGCCCTCTGTTTCTCACCCTCTGTTTCTCGCCCTCTGTTTCAGCCCCTCTGTTTATCGCCCTCTGTTTCAGCCCCTCTGTTTCAGCCCCTCTGTTTCTCGCCCTCTGTTTCAGCCCCTCTGTTTCTCGCCCTCTGTTTCAGCCCCTCTGTTTCAGCTCCTCTGTTTCTCGCCCTCTGTTTCTGCCCCTCTGTTTCTCGCCCTCTGTTTCAGCCCCTCTGTTTCTCGCCCTCTGTTTCAGCCCCGCTGATTCAGCCCCTCTGTTTCTCCCCCTCTGTTTCAGCCCCTCTGATGCAGCCCCTCTGATTCAGCCCCTCTGTTTCAGCCCCTCTGATTCAGCACCTCTGTTTCTCGCCCTCTGTTTCTCGCCCTCTGTTTCAGACCCTCTGTTTCAGGCTCTCGGTTTCAGCCCGTCTGTTTCAGCCCCTCTGTTTCAGCCCCTCTGTTTCTCGCCCTCTGTTTCAGCCCCTCTGATTTAGCCCCTCTGTTTCAGCCCCTCTATTTCATCCCCTCTGTTTCTCCCCCTCTGTTTCTCACCATCTGTTTCTCGCCCTCTGTTTCAGCCCCTCTGTTTTTCGCCCTCTGTTTCAGCCCCTCTGTTTCTCGCCCTCTGTTTCAGGCTCTCGGTTTCAGCCCATCTGTTTCAGCCCCTCTGTTTCAGCCCCTCTGTTTCAGCCCCTCTGTTTCTCGCCCTCTGTTTCAGCCCCTCTGTTTCTTTCCCTCTGTTTCAGCCCCTCTGTTTCAGTCCCTCTGTTTCTCACTCTCTGTTTCTCGCCCTCTGTTTCAGCCCCTCTGTTTCTCGCCCTCTGTTTCAGCCCCTCTGTTTCTCGCCCTCTGTTTCAGCCCCTCTGTATCAGCCCCTCTGTTTCAGCCCCTCTGTTTAAGCCCCTCTGTTTCTCACCCTCTGTTTCTCGCCCTCTGTTTCAGCCCCTTTGTTTCTCGCCCTCTGTTTCAGGCTCTCTGTTTCAGCCCGTCTGTTTCAGCCCCTCTGTTTCAGCCCCTCTCTTTCTCGCCCTCTGTTTCTCGCCCGCTGTTTCAGCACCTCTGTTTTTAGCCCTCTGTTTCAGCCCCTCTGTTTCTCGCCCTCTGTTTCAGCCCCTCTGTTTCTCGCCCTTTGTTTCAGCCCCTCTGTATCAGCCCCTCTGTTTCAGCCCCTCTGTTTCAGCCCCTCTGTTTCAGCCCCTCTATTTCATCCCCTCTGTTTCTCGCCCTCTGTTTCTCACCATCTGTTTCTCGCCCTCTGATTCAGCCCCTCTGTTTTTCGCCCTCTGTTTCAGCCCCTCTGTTTCTCGCCCTCTGTTTCAGGCTCTCGGTTTCAGCCCGTCAGTTTCATCCCCTCTGTTTCTCGCCCTCTGTTTCTCACCCTCTGTTTCTCGCCCTCTGTTTCAGCCCCTCTGTTTATCGCCCACTGTTTCAGCCCCTCTGTTTCAGCCCCTCTGTTTCTCGCCCTCTGTTTCAGCCCCTCTGTTTCTCACCCTCTGTTTCAGCCCCTCTGTTTCTGCTCCTCTGTTTCTCGCCCTCTGTTTCTGCCCCTCTGTTTCTCGCCCTCTGTTTCAGCCCCTCTGTTTCTCGCCCTCTGTTTCAGCCCCGCTGATTCAGCCCCTCTGTTTCTCCCCCTCTGTTTCAGCCCCTCTGATGCAGCCCCTCTGATTCAGCACCTCTGTTTCTCGCCATCTGTTTCAGTCCCTCTGTTTCTCGCCCTCTGTTTCAGACACTCTTTTTCAGGCTCTCGGTTTCAGCCCGTCTGTTTCAGCCCCTCTGTTTCAGCCCCTCTGTTTCTCGCCCTCTGTTTCAGCCCCTCTGATTTAGCCCCTCTGTTTCAGCCCCTCTGTTTCAGCCCCTCTGTTTCAGCCCCTCTATTTCATCCCCTCTGTTTCTCCCCCTCTGTTTCTCACCATCTGTTTCTCGCCCTCTGTTTCAGCCCCTCTGTTTTTCGCCCTCTGTTTCAGCCCCTCTGTTTCTCGCCCTCTGTTTCAGGCTCTCGGTTTCAGCCCGTCTGTTTCAGCCCCTCTGTTTCAGCCCCTCTGTTTCAGCCCCTCTGTTTCTCGCCCTCTGTTTCAGCCCCTCTGTTTCTCGCCCTCTGTTTCAGCCCCTCTGTTTCTCGCCCTCTGTTTCAGCCCCTCTGTATCAGCCCCTCTGTTTCAGCCCCTCTGTTTAAGCCCCTCTGTTTCTCACCCTCTGTTTCTCGCCCTCTGTTTCAGCCCCTTTGTTTCTCGCCCTCTGTTTCAGGCTCTCTGTTTCAGCCCGTCTGTTTCAGCCCCTCTGTTTCAGCCCCTCTGTTTCTCGCCCTCTGTTTCTCGCCCGCTGTTTCAGCACCTCTGTTTTTAGCCCTCTGTTTCAGCCCCTCTGTTTCTCGCCCTCTGTTTCAGCCCCTCTGTTTCTCGCCCTCTGTTTCAGCCCCTCTGTTTCTCGCGCTTTGTTTCAGCCCCTCTGTATCAGCCCCTCTGTTTCAGCCCCCTGTTTAAGCCCATCTGTGTCAGCCCCTCTGTTTCAGCCCCTCTGATTCAGCCCCTCTGTTTCTCGCCCTCTGTTTCAGCCCCTCTGTTTCTCGCCCTCTGTTTCAGCCCCTCTGTTTTTCGCCCTCTGTTTCAGCCCCTCTGTTTCTCGCCCTCTGTTTCAGGCTCTCGGTTTCAGCCCGTCTGTTTCAGCCCCTCTGTTTCAGCCCCTCTGTTTCAGCCCCTCTGTTTCTCGCCCTCTGTTTCAGCCCCTCTGTTTCAGCCACTCTGTTTCTCGCCCTCTGTTTCAGCCCCTCTGTTTCTCGCCCTCTGTTTCAGCCCCTCTGTTTCTCGCCCTGTGTTTCAGCCACTCTGTATCAGCGCCTCTGTTTCAGCCCCTCTGTTTAAGCCCCTCTGTTTCTCACCCTCTGTTTCTCGCCCTCTGTTTCAGCCCCTTTGTTTCTCGCCCTCTGTTTCAGGCTCTCTGTTTCAGCCCGTCTGTTTCAGCCCCTCTGTTTCAGCCCCTCTGTTTCTCGCCCTCTGTTTCTCTCCCGCTGTTTCAGCACCTCTGTTTTTAGCCCTCTGTTTCAGCCCCTCTGTTTCTCGCCCTCTGTTTCAGCCCCTCTGTTTCTCGCCCTCTGTTTCAGCCCCTCTGTTTCTCGCGCTTTGTTTCAGCCCCTCTGTATCAGCCCCTCTGTTTCAGCCCCCTGTTTAAGCCCATCTGTGTCAGCCCCTCTGTTTCAGCCCCTCTGATTCAGCCCCTCTGTTTCTCGCCCTCTGTTTCAGCCCCTCTGTTTCTCGCCCTGTGTTTCAGCCACTCTGTTTCAGCCCCTCTGTTTCTCGCCCTCTGTTTCAGCCCCTCTGTTTCTCGCCCTCTGTTTCAGCCCCTCAGTTTCTCGCCCTCTGTTTCAGCCCCTATGTTTCTCGCCCTCTGTTTCTGCCCCTCTGATTTAGCCCCTCTATTTCAGCCCCTCTGATTCAGCCCCTCTGTTTCAGCCCCTCTGTTTCAGCCCCTCAGTTTCATCCCCTCTGTTTCTCGCCCTCTGTTTCTCACCCTCTGTTTCTCGCCCTCTGTTTCAGCCCCTCTGTTTATCGCCCTCTGTTTCAGCCCCTCTGTTTCAGCCCCTCTGTTTCTCGCCCTCTGTTTCAGCCCCTCTGTTTCTCGCCCTCTGTTTCAGCCCCTCTGTTTCAGCTCCTCTGTTTCTCGCCCTCTGTTTCTGCCCCTCTGTTTCTCGCCCTCTGTTTCAGCCCCTCTGTTTCTCGCCCTCTGTTTCAGCCCCGCTGATTCAGCCCCTCTGTTTCTCCCCCTCTGTTTCAGCCCCTCTGATGCAGCCCCTCTGATTCAGCCCCTCTGTTTCAGCCCCTGTATTTCATCCCCTCTGTTTCTCCCCCTCTGTTTCTCACCATCTGTTTCTCGCCCTCTGTTTCAGCCCCTCTGTTTCTCGCCCTCTGTTTCAGGCCCTCGGTTTCAGCCCGTCTGTTTCAGCCCCTCTGTTTCAGCCCCTCTGTTTCAGCCCCTCTGTTTCTCGCCCTCTGTTTCAGCCCCTCTGTTTCTTTCCCTCTGTTTCAGCCCCTCTGTTTCAGTCCCTCTGTTTCAGCCCCTCTGTTTCTCGCCCTCTGTTTCAGCCCCTCTGTTTCTCGCCCTCTGTTTCAGCCCCTCTGTTTCTCGCCCTCTGTTTCAGCCCCTCTGTATCAGCCCCTCTGTTTCAGCCCCTCTGTTTAAGCCCCTCTGTTTCTCACCCTCTGTTTCTCGCCCTCTGTTTCAGCCCCTTTGTTTCTCGCCCTCTGTTTCAGGCTCTCTGTTTCAGCCCGTCTGTTTCAGCCCCTCTGTTTCAGCCCCTCTGTTTCTCGCCCTCAGTTTCTCGCCCGCTGTTTCAGCACCTCTGTTTTTAGCCCTCTGTTTCAGCCCCTCTGTTTCTCGCCCTCTGTTTCAGCCCCTCTATTTCTCGCCCTCTGTTTCAGCCCCTCTGTATCAGCCCCTCTGTTTCAGCCCCCTGTTTAAGCCCATCTGTGTCAGCCCCTCTGTTTCAGCCCCTCTGATTCAGCCCCTCTGTTTCTCGCCCTCTGTTTCAGCCCCTCTGTTTCTCGCCCTGTGTTTCAGCCACTCTGTTTCAGCCCCTCTGTTTCTCGCCCTCTGTTTCAGCCCCTCTGTTTCTCGCCCTCTGTTTCAGCCCCTCTGTTTCTCGCCCTCTGTTTCAGCCCCTATGTTTCTCGCCCTCTGTTTCTGCCCCTCTGATTTAGCCCCTCTATTTCAGCCCCTCTGATTCAGCCCCTCTGTTTCAGCCCCTCTGTTTCAGCCCCTCAGTTTCATCCCCTCTGTTTCTCGCCCTCTGTTTCTCACCCTCTGTTTCTCGCCCTCTGTTTCAGCCCCTCTGTTTATCGCCCTCTGTTTCAGCCCCTCTGTTTCAGCCCCTCTGTTTCTCGCCCTCTGTTTCAGCCCCTCTGTTTCTCGCCCTCTGTTTCAGCCCCTCTGTTTCAGCCCCTCTGTTTCTCGCCCTCTGTTTCTGCCCCTCTGTTTCTCGCCCTCTGTTTCAGCCCCTCTGTTTCTCGCCCTCTGTTTCAGCCCCGCTGATTCAGCCCCTCTGTTTCTCCCCCTCTGTTTCAGCCCCTCTGATTCAGCCCCTCTGTTTCTCCCCCTCTGTTTCAGCCCCTCTGATTCAGCACCTCTGTTTCTCGCCCTCTGTTTCAGTCCCTCTGTTTCTCGCCCTCTGTTTCAGACCCTCTGTTTCAGGCTCTCGGTTTCAGCCCGTCTGTTTCAGCCCCTCTGTTTCAGCCCCTCTGGTTCTCGCCCTCTGTTTCAGCCCCTCTGATTTAGCCCCTCTGTTTCAGCCTCTCTATTTCATCCCCTCTGTTTTTCCCCCTCTGTTTCTCACCATCTGTTTCTCGCCCTCTGTTTCAGCCCCTCTGTTTTTCGCCCTCTGTTTCAGCCCCTCTGTTTCTCGCCCTCTGTTTCAGGCTCTCGGTTTCAGCCCGTCTGTTTCAGCCCCTCTGTTTCAGCCCCTCTGTTTCAGCCCCTCTGTTTCTCGCCCTCTGTTTCAGCCCCTCTGTTTCTTTCCCTCTGTTTCAGCCCCTCTGTTTCAGTCCCTCTGTTTCTCACTCTCTGTTTCTCGCCCTCTGTTTCAGCCCCTCTGTTTCTCGCCCTCTGTTTCAGCCCCTCTGTTTCTCGCCCTCTGTTTCAGCCCCTCTGTATCAGCCCCTCTGTTTCAGCCCCTCTGTTTAAGCCCCTCTGTTTCTCACCCTCTGTTTCTCGCCCTCTGTTTCAGCCCCTTTGTTTCTCGCCCTCTGTTTCAGGCTCTCTGTTTCAGCCCGTCTGTTTCAGCCCCTCTGTTTCAGCCCCTCTGTTTCTCGCCCTCTGTTTCTCGCCCGCTGTTTCAGCACCTCTGTTTTTAGCCCTCTGTTTCAGCCCCTCTGTTTCTCGCCCTCTGTTTCAGCCCCTCTGTTTCTCGCCCTCTGTTTCAGCCCCTCTGTTTCTCGCCCTTTGTTTCAGCCCCTCTGTATCAGCCCCTCTGTTTCAGCCCCTCTGTTTCAGCCCCTCTGTTTCAGCCCCTCTATTTCATCCCCTCTGTTTCTCGCCCTCTGTTTCTCACCATCTGTTTCTCGCCCTCTGATTCAACCCCTCTGTTTTTCGCCCTCTGTTTCAGCCCCTCTGTTTCTCGCCCTCTGTTTCAGGCTCTCGGTTTCAGCCCGTCAGTTTCATCCCCTCTGTTTCTCGCCCTCTGTTTCTCACCCTCTCTTTCTCGCCCACTGTTTCAGCCCCTCTGTTTATCGCCCACTGTTTCAGCCCCTCTGTTTCAGCCCCTCTGTTTCTCGCCCTCTGTTTCAGCCCCTCTGTTTCTCGCCCTCTGTTTCAGCCCCTCTGTTTCTGCTCCTCTGTTTCTCGCCCTCTGTTTCTGCCCCTCTGTTTCTCGCCCTCTGTTTCAGCCCCTCTGTTTCTCGCCCTCTGTTTCAGCCCCTCTGTTTCTCGCCCTCTGTTTCAGCCCCTATGTTTCTCGCCCTCTGTTTCTGCCCCTCTGATTTAGCCCCTCTATTTCAGCCCCTCTGATTCAGCCCCTCTGTTTCAGCCCCTCTGTTTCAGCCCCTCAGTTTCATCCCCTCTGTTTCTCGCCCTCTGTTTCTCACCCTCTGTTTCTCGCCCTCTGTTTCAGCCCCTCTGTTTATCGCCCTCTGTTTCAGCCCCTCTGTTTCAGCCCCTCTGTTTCTCGCCCTCTGTTTCAGCCCCTCTGTTTCTCGCCCTCTGTTTCAGCCCCTCTGTTTCAGCTCCTCTGTTTCTCGCCCTCTGTTTCTGCCCCTCTGTTTCTCGCCCTCTGTTTCAGCCCCTCTGTTTCTCGCCCTCTGTTTCAGCCCCGCTGATTCAGCCCCTCTGTTTCTCCCCCTCTGTTTCAGCCCCTCTGATGCAGCCCCTCTGATTCAGCCCCTCTGTTTCAGCCCCTCTGATTCAGCACCTCTGTTTCTCGCCCTCTGTTTCAGTCCCTCTGTTTCTCGCCCTCTGTTTCAGACCCTCTGTTTCAGGCTCTCGGTTTCAGCCCGTCTGTTTCAGCCCCTCTGTTTCAGCCCCTCTGTTTCTCGCCCTCTGTTTCAGCCCCTCTGATTTAGCCCCTCTGTTTCAGCCCCTCTATTTCATCCCCTCTGTTTCTCCCCCTCTGTTTCTCACCATCTGTTTCTCGCCCTCTGTTTCAGCCCCTCTGTTTTTCGCCCTCTGTTTCAGCCCCTCTGTTTCTCGCCCTCTGTTTCAGGCTCTCGGTTTATGCCCATCTGTTTCAGCCCCTCTGTTTCAGCCCCTCTGTTTCAGCCCCTCTGTTTCTCGCCCTCTGTTTCAGCCCCTCTGTTTCTTTCCCTCTGTTTCAGCCCCTCTGTTTCAGTCCCTCTGTTTCTCACTCTCTGTTTCTCGCCCTCTGTTTCAGCCCCTCTGTTTCTCGCCCTCTGTTTCAGCCCCTCTGTTTCTCGCCCTCTGTTTCAGCCCCTCTGTATCAGCCCCTCTGTTTCAGCCCCTCTGTTTAAGCCCCTCTGTTTCTCACCCTCTGTTTCTCGCCCTCTGTTTCAGCCCCTTTGTTTCTCGCCCTCTGTTTCAGGCTCTCTGTTTCAGCCCGTCTGTTTCAGCCCCTCTGTTTCAGCCCCTCTGTTTCTCGCCCTCTGTTTCTCGCCCGCTGTTTCAGCACCTCTGTTTTTAGCCCTCTGTTTCAGCCCCTCTGTTTCTCGCCCTCTGTTTCAGCCCCTCTGTTTCTCGCCCTCTGTTTCAGCCCCTCTGTTTCTCGCCCTTTGTTTCAGCCCCTCTGTATCAGCCCCTCTGTTTCAGCCCCTCTGTTTCAGCCCCTCTGTTTCAGCCCCTCTATTTCATCCCCTCTGTTTCTCGCCCTCTGTTTCTCACCATCTGTTTCTCGCCCTCTGATTCAGCCCCTCTGTTTTTCGCCCTCTGTTTCAGCCCCTCTGTTTCTCGCCCTCTGTTTCAGGCTCTCGGTTTCAGCCCGTCAGTTTCATCCCCTCTGTTTCTCGCCCTCTGTTTCTCACCCTCTGTTTCTCGCCCTCTGTTTCAGCCCCTCTGTTTATCGCCCACTGTTTCAGCCCCTCTGTTTCAGCCCCTCTGTTTCTCGCCCTCTGTTTCAGCCCCTCTGTTTCTCGCCCTCTGTTTCAGCCCCTCTGTTTCTGCTCCTCTGTTTCTCGCCCTCTGTTTCTGCCCCTCTGTTTCTCGCCCTCTGTTTCAGCCCCTCTGTTTCTCGCCCTCTGTTTCAGCCCCGCTGATTCAGCCCCTCTGTTTCTCCCCCTCTGTTTCAGCCCCTCTGATGCAGCCCCTCTGATTCAGCACCTCTGTTTCTCGCCATCTGTTTCAGTCCCTCTGTTTCTCGCCCTCTGTTTCAGACACTCTTTTTCAAGCTCTCGGTTTCAGCCCGTCTGTTTCAGCCCCTCTGTTTCAGCCCCTCTGTTTCTCGCCCTCTGTTTCAGCCCCTCTGATTTAGCCCCTCTGTTTCAGCCCCTCTGTTTCAGCCCCTCTGTTTCAGCCCCTCTATTTCATCCCCTCTGTTTCTCCCCCTCTGTTTCTCACCATCTGTTTCTCGCCCTCTGTTTCAGCCCCTCTGTTTTTCGCCCTCTGTTTCAGCCCCTCTGTTTCTCGCCCTCTGTTTCAGGCTCTCGGTTTCAGCCCGTCTGTTTCAGCCCCTCTGTTTCAGCCCCTCTGTTTCAGCCCCTCTGTTTCTCGCCCTCTGTTTCAGCCCCTCTGTTTCTCGCCCTCTGTTTCAGCCCCTCTGTTTCTCGCCCTCTGTTTCAGCCCCTCTGTATCAGCCCCTCTGTTTCAGCCCCTCTGTTTAAGCCCCTCTGTTTCTCACCCTCTGTTTCTCGCCCTCTGTTTCAGCCCCTTTGTTTCTCGCCCTCTGTTTCAGGCTCTCTGTTTCAGCCCGTCTGTTTCAGCCCCTCTGTTTCAGCCCCTCTGTTTCTCGCCCTCTGTTTCTCGCCCGCTGTTTCAGCACCTCTGTTTTTAGCCCTCTGTTTCAGCCCCTCTGTTTCTCGCCCTCTGTTTCAGCCCCTCTGTTTCTCGCCCTCTGTTTCAGCCCCTCTGTTTCTCGCGCTTTGTTTCAGCCCCTCTGTATCAGCCCCTCTGTTTCAGCCCCCTGTTTAAGCCCATCTGTGTCAGCCCCTCTGTTTCAGCCCCTCTGATTCAGCCCCTCTGTTTCTCGCCCTCTGTTTCAGCCCCTATGTTTCTCGCCCTCTGTTTCTGCCCCTCTGATTTAGCCCCTCTATTTCAGCCCCTCTGATTCAGCCCCTCTGTTTCAGCCCCTCTGTTTCAGCCCCTCAGTTTCATCCCCTCTGTTTCTCGCCCTCTGTTTCTCACCCTCTGTTTCTCGCCCTCTGTTTCAGCCCCTCTGTTTATCGCCCTCTGTTTCAGCCCCTCTGTTTCAGCCCCTCTGTTTCTCGCCCTCTGTTTCAGCCCCTCTGTTTCTCGCCCTCTGTTTCAGCCCCTCTGTTTCAGCTCCTCTGTTTCTCGCCCTCTGTTTCTGCCCCTCTGTTTCTCGCCCTCTGTTTCAGCCCCTCTGTTTCTCGCCCTCTGTTTCAGCCCCGCTGATTCAGCCCCTCTGTTTCTCCCCCTCTGTTTCAGCCCCTCTGATGCAGCCCCTCTGATTCAGCCCCTCTGTTTCAGCCCCTCTGATTCAGCACCTCTGTTTCTCGCCCTCTGTTTCAGTCCCTCTGTTTCTCGCCCTCTGTTTCAGACCCTCTGTTTTTCGCCCTCTGTTTCAGCCCCTCTGTTTCTCGCCCTCTGTTTCAGGCCCTCGGTTTCAGCCCGTCTGTTTCAGCCCCTCTGTTTCAGCCCCTCTGTTTCAGCCCCTCTGTTTCTCGCCCTCTGTTTCAGCCCCTCTGTTTCTTTCCCTCTGTTTCAGCCCCTCTGTTTCAGCCCCTCTGTTTTTCGCCCTCTGTTTCAGCCCCTCTGTTTCTCGCCCTCTGTTTCAGGCTCTCGGTTTATGCCCATCTGTTTCAGCCCCTCTGTTTCAGCCCCTCTGTTTCAGCCCCTCTGTTTCTCGCCCTCTGTTTCAGCCCCTCTGTTTCTTTCCCTCTGTTTCAGCCCCTCTGTTTCAGTCCCTCTGTTTCTCACTCTCTGTTTCTCGCCCTCTGTTTCAGCCCCTCTGTTTCTCGCCCTCTGTTTCAGCCCCTCTGTTTCTCGCCCTCTGTTTCAGCCCCTCTGTATCAGCCCCTCTGTTTCAGCCCCTCTGTTTAAGCCCCTCTGTTTCTCACCCTCTGTTTCTCGCCCTCTGTTTCAGCCCCTTTGTTTCTCGCCCTCTGTTTCAGGCTCTCTGTTTCAGCCCGTCTGTTTCAGCCCCTCTGTTTCAGCCCCTCTGTTTCTCGCCCTCTGTTTCTCGCCCGCTGTTTCAGCACCTCTGTTTTTAGCCCTCTGTTTCAGCCCCTCTGTTTCTCGCCCTCTGTTTCAGCCCCTCTGTTTCTCGCCCTCTGTTTCAGCCCCTCTGTTTCTCGCCCTTTGTTTCAGCCCCTCTGTATCAGCCCCTCTGTTTCAGCCCCTCTGTTTCAGCCCCTCTGTTTCAGCCCCTCTATTTCATCCCCTCTGTTTCTCGCCCTCTGTTTCTCACCATCTGTTTCTCGCCCTCTGATTCAGCCCCTCTGTTTTTCGCCCTCTGTTTCAGCCCCTCTGTTTCTCGCCCTCTGTTTCAGGCTCTCGGTTTCAGCCCGTCAGTTTCATCCCCTCTGTTTCTCGCCCTCTGTTTCTCACCCTCTGTTTCTCGCCCTCTGTTTCAGCCCCTCTGTTTATCGCCCACTGTTTCAGCCCCTCTGTTTCAGCCCCTCTGTTTCTCGCCCTCTGTTTCAGCCCCTCTGTTTCTCGCCCTCTGTTTCAGCCCCTCTGTTTCTGCTCCTCTGTTTCTCGCCCTCTGTTTCTGCCCCTCTGTTTCTCGCCCTCTGTTTCAGCCCCTCTGTTTCTCGCCCTCTGTTTCAGCCCCGCTGATTCAGCCCCTCTGTTTCTCCCCCTCTGTTTCAGCCCCTCTGATGCAGCCCCTCTGATTCAGCACCTCTGTTTCTCGCCATCTGTTTCAGTCCCTCTGTTTCTCGCCCTCTGTTTCAGACACTCTTTTTCAAGCTCTCGGTTTCAGCCCGTCTGTTTCAGCCCCTCTGTTTCAGCCCCTCTGTTTCTCGCCCTCTGTTTCAGCCCCTCTGATTTAGCCCCTCTGTTTCAGCCCCTCTGTTTCAGCCCCTCTGTTTCAGCCCCTCTATTTCATCCCCTCTGTTTCTCCCCCTCTGTTTCTCACCATCTGTTTCTCGCCCTCTGTTTCAGCCCCTCTGTTTTTCGCCCTCTGTTTCAGCCCCTCTGTTTCTCGCCCTCTGTTTCAGGCTCTCGGTTTCAGCCCGTCTGTTTCAGCCCCTCTGTTTCAGCCCCTCTGTTTCAGCCCCTCTGTTTCTCGCCCTCTGTTTCAGCCCCTCTGTTTCTCGCCCTCTGTTTCAGCCCCTCTGTTTCTCGCCCTCTGTTTCAGCCCCTCTGTATCAGCCCCTCTGTTTCAGCCCCTCTGTTTAAGCCCCTCTGTTTCTCACCCTCTGTTTCTCGCCCTCTGTTTCAGCCCCTTTGTTTCTCGCCCTCTGTTTCAGGCTCTCTGTTTCAGCCCGTCTGTTTCAGCCCCTCTGTTTCAGCCCCTCTGTTTCTCGCCCTCTGTTTCTCGCCCGCTGTTTCAGCACCTCTGTTTTTAGCCCTCTGTTTCAGCCCCTCTGTTTCTCGCCCTCTGTTTCAGCCCCTCTGTTTCTCGCCCTCTGTTTCAGCCCCTCTGTTTCTCGCGCTTTGTTTCAGCCCCTCTGTATCAGCCCCTCTGTTTCAGCCCCCTGTTTAAGCCCATCTGTGTCAGCCCCTCTGTTTCAGCCCCTCTGATTCAGCCCCTCTGTTTCTCGCCCTCTGTTTCAGCCCATATGTTTCTCGCCCTCTGTTTCTGCCCCTCTGATTTAGCCCCTCTATTTCAGCCCCTCTGATTCAGCCCCTCTGTTTCAGCCCCTCTGTTTCAGCCCCTCAGTTTCATCCCCTCTGTTTCTCGCCCTCTGTTTCTCACCCTCTGTTTCTCGCCCTCTGTTTCAGCCCCTCTGTTTATCGCCCTCTGTTTCAGCCCCTCTGTTTCAGCCCCTCTGTTTCTCGCCCTCTGTTTCAGCCCCTCTGTTTCTCGCCCTCTGTTTCAGCCCCTCTGTTTCAGCTCCTCTGTTTCTCGCCCTCTGTTTCTGCCCCTCTGTTTCTCGCCCTCTGTTTCAGCCCCTCTGTTTCTCGCCCTCTGTTTCAGCCCCGCTGATTCAGCCCCTCTGTTTCTCCCCCTCTGTTTCAGCCCCTCTGATGCAGCCCCTCTGATTCAGCCCCTCTGTTTCAGCCCCTGTATTTCATCCCCTCTGTTTCTCCCCCTCTGTTTCTCACCATCTGTTTCTCGCCCTCTGTTTCAGCCCCTCTGTTTTTCGCCCTCTGTTTCAGCCCCTCTGTTTCTCGCCCTCTGTTTCAGGCCCTCGGTTTCAGCCCGTCTGTTTCAGCCCCTCTGTTTCAGCCCCTCTGTTTCAGCCCCTCTGTTTCTCGCCCTCTGTTTCAGCCCCTCTGTTTCTTTCCCTCTGTTTCAGCCCCTCTGTTTCAGTCCCTCTGTTTCAGCCCCTCTGTTTCTCGCCCTCTGTTTCAGCCCCTCTGTTTCTCGCCCTCTGTTTCAGCCCCTCTGTTTCTCGCCCTCTGTTTCAGCCCCTCTGTATCAGCCCCTCTGTTTCAGCCCCTCTGTTTAAGCCCCTCTGTTTCTCACCCTCTGTTTCTCGCCCTCTGTTTCATCCCCTTTGTTTCTCGCCCTCTGTTTCCAGCTCTCTGTTTCAGCCCGTCTGTTTCAGCCCCTCTGTTTCAGCCCCTCTGTTTCTCGCCCTCTGTTTCTCGCCCGCTGTTTCAGCACCTCTGTTTTTAGCCCTCTGTTTCAGCCCCTCTGTTTCTCGCCCTCTGTTTCAGCCCCTCTGTTTCTCGCCCTCTGTTTCAGCCCCTCTGTATCAGCCCCTCTGTTTCAGCCCCCTGTTTAAGCCCATCTGTGTCAGCCCCTCTGTTTCAGCCCCTCTGATTCAGCCCCTCTGTTTCTCGCCCTCTGTTTCAGCCCCTCTGTTTCTCGCCCTGTGTTTCAGCCACTCTGTTTCAGCCCCTCTGTTTCTCGCCCTCTGTTTCAGCCCCTCTGTTTCTCGCCCTCTGTTTCAGCCCCTCTGTTTCTCGCCCTCTGTTTCAGCCCCTATGTTTCTCGCCCTCTGTTTCTGCCCCTCTGATTTAGCCCCTCTATTTCAGCCCCTCTGATTCAGCCCCTCTGTTTCAGCCCCTCTGTTTCAGCCCCTCAGTTTCATCCCCTCTGTTTCTCGCCCTCTGTTTCTCACCCTCTGTTTCTCGCCCTCTGTTTCAGCCCCTCTGTTTATCGCCCTCTGTTTCAGCCCCTCTGTTTCAGCCCCTCTGTTTCTCGCCCTCTGTTTCAGCCCCTCTGTTTCTCGCCCTCTGTTTCAGCCCCTCTGTTTCAGCTCCTCTGTTTCTCGCCCTCTGTTTCTGCCCCTCTGTTTCTCGCCCTCTGTTTCAGCCCCTCTGTTTCTCGCCCTCTGTTTCAGCCCCGCTGATTCAGCCCCTCTGTTTCTCCCCCTCTGTTTCAGCCCCTCTGATGCAGCACCTCTGTTTCTCGCCCTCTGTTTCAGTCCCTCTGTTTCTCGCCCTCTGTTTCAGACCCTCTGTTTCAGGCTCTCGGTTTCAGCCCGTCTGTTTCAGCCCCTCTGTTTCAGCCCCTCTGTTTCTCGCCCTCTGTTTCAGCCCCTCTGATTTAGCCCCTCTGTTTCAGCCCCTCTGATTCAGCACCTCTGTTTCTCGCCCTCTGTTTCAATCCCTCTGTTTCTCGCCCTCTGTTTCAGACCCTCTGTTTCAGGCTCTCGGTTTCAGCCCGTCTGTTTCAGCCCCTCTGTTTCAGCCCCTCTGTTTCTCGCCCTCTGTTTCAGCCCCTCTGATTTAGCCCCTCTGTTTCAGCCCCTCTATTTCATCCCCTCTGTTTCTCCCCCTCTGTTTCTCACCATCTGTTTCTCGCCCTCTGTTTCAGCCCCTCTGTTTTTCGCCCTCTGTTTCAGCCCCTCTGTTTCTCGCCCTCTGTTTCAGGCTCTCGGTTTCAGCCCGTCTGTTTCAGCCCCTCTGTTTCAGCCCCTCTGTTTCAGCCCCTCTGTTTCTCGCCCTCTGTTTCAGCCCCTCTGTTTCTTTCCCTCTGTTTCAGCCCCTCTGTTTCAGTCCCTCTGTTTCTCACTCTCTGTTTCTCGCCCTCTGTTTCAGCCCCTCTGTTTCTCGCCCTCTGTTTCAGCACCTCTGTTTCTCGCCCTCTGTTTCAGCCCCTCTGTATCAGCCCCTCTGTTTCAGCCCCTCTGTTTAAGCCCCTCTGTTTCTCACCCTCTGTTTCTCGCCCTCTGTTTCAGCCCCTTTGTTTCTCGCCCTCTGTTTCAGGCTCTCTGTTTCAGCCCGTCTGTTTCAGCCCCTCTGTTTCAGCCCCTCTGTTTCTCGCCCTCTGTTTCTCGCCCGCTGTTTCAGCACCTCTGTTTTTAGCCCTCTGTTTCAGCCCCTCTGTTTCTCGCCCTCTGTTTCAGCCCCTCTGTTTCTCGCACTCTGTTTCAGCCCCTCTGTTTCTCGCCCTTTGTTTCAGCCCCTCTGTATCAGCCCCTCTGTTTCAGCCCGTCTGTTTCAGCCCCTCTGTTTCAGCCCCTCTGTTTCTCGCCCTCTGTTTCTCGCCCGCTGTTTCAGCACCTCTGTTTTTAGCCCTCTGTTTCAGCCCCTCTGTTTCTCGCCCTCTGTTTCAGCCCCTCTGTTTCTCGCACTCTGTTTCAGCCCCTCTGTTTCTCGCCCTTTGTTTCAGCCCCTCTGTATCAGCCCCTCTGTTTCAGCCCCTCTGTTTCAGCCCCTCTGTTTCAGCCCCTCTATTTCATCCCCTCTGTTTCTCGCCCTCTGTTTCTCACCATCTGTTTCTCGCCCTCTGATTCAGCCCCTCTGTTTTTCGCCCTCTGTTTCAGCCCCTCTGTTTCTCGCCCTCTGTTTCAGGCTCTCGGTTTCAGCCCGTCAGTTTCATCCCCTCTGTTTCTCGCCCTCTGTTTCTCACCCTCTGTTTCTCGCCCTCTGTTTCAGCCCCTCTGTTTATCGCCCACTGTTTCAGCCCCTCTGTTTCAGCCCCTCTGTTTCTCGCCCTCTGTTTCAGCCCCTCTGTTTCTCGCCCTCTGTTTCAGCCCCTCTGTTTCTGCTCCTCTGTTTCTCGCCCTCTGTTTCTGCCCCTCTGTTTCTCGCCCTCTGTTTCAGCCCCTCTGTTTCTCGCCCTCTGTTTCAGCCCCGCTGATTCAGCCCCTCTGTTTCTCCCCCTCTGTTTCAGCCCCTCTGATGCAGCCCCTCTGATTCAGCCCCTCTGTTTCAGCCCCTCTGATTCAGCACCTCTGTTTCTCGCCATCTGTTTCAGTCCCTCTGTTTCTCGCCCTCTGTTTCAGACACTCTTTTTCAGGCTCTCGGTTTCAGCCCGTCTGTTTCAGCCCCTCTGTTTCAGCCCCTCTGTTTCTCGCCCTCTGTTTCAGCCCCTCTGATTTAGCCCCTCTGTTTCAGCCCCTCTGTTTCAGCCCCTCTGTTTCAGCCCCTCTATTTCATCCCCTCTGTTTCTCCCCCTCTGTTTCTCACCATCTGTTTCTCGCCCTCTGTTTCAGCCCCTCTGTTTTTCGCCCTCTGTTTCAGCCCCTCTGTTTCTCGCCCTCTGTTTCAGGCTCTCGGTTTCAGCCCGTCTGTTTCAGCCCCTCTGTTTCAGCCCCTCTGTTTCAGCCCCTCTGTTTCTCGCCCTCTGTTTCAGCCCCTCTGTTTCTTTCCCTCTGTTTCAGCCCCTCTGTTTCAGTCCCTCTGTTTCTCACTCTCTGTTTCTCGCCCTCTGTTTCAGCCCCTCTGTTTCTCGCCCTCTGTTTCAGCCCCTCTGTTTCTCGCCCTCTGTTTCAGCCCCTCTGTTTCTCGCGCTTTGTTTCAGCCCCTCTGTATCAGCCCCTCTGTTTCAGCCCCCTGTTTAAGCCCATCTGTGTCAGCCCCTCTGTTTCAGCCCCTCTGATTCAGCCCCTCTGTTTCTCGCCCTCTGTTTCAGCCCCTCTGTTTCTCGCCCTGTGTTTCAGCCACTCTGTTTCAGCCCCTCTGTTTCTCACCCTCTGTTTCAGCCCCTCTGTTTCTCGCCCTCTGTTTCAGCCCCTCTGTTTCTCGCCCTCTGTTTCAGCCCCTATGTTTCTCGCCCTCTGTTTCTGCCCCTCTGATTTAGCCCCTCTATTTCAGCCCCTCTGATTCAGCCCCTCTGTTTCAGCCCCTCTGTTTCAGCCCCTCAGTTTCATCCCCTCTGTTTCTCGCCCTCTGTTTCTCACCCTCTGTTTCTCGCCCTCTGTTTCAGCCCCTCTGTTTATCGCCCTCTGTTTCAGCCCCTCTGTTTCAGCCCCTCTGTTTCTCGCCCTCTGTTTCAGCCCCTCTGTTTCTGCTCCTCTGTTTCTCGCCCTCTGTTTCTGCCCCTCTGTTTCTCGCCCTCTGTTTCAGCCCCTCTGTTTCTCGCCCTCTGTTTCAGCCCCGCTGATTCAGCCCCTCTGTTTCTCCCCCTCTGTTTCAGCCCCTCTGATGCAGCCCCTCTGATTCAGCCCCTCTGTTTCAGCCCCTCTGATTCAGCACCTCTGTTTCTCGCCCTCTGTTTCAGTCCCTCTGTTTCTCGCCCTCTGTTTCAGACCCTCTGTTTCAGGCTCTCGGTTTCAGCCCGTCTGTTTCAGCCCCTCTGTTTCAGCCCCTCTGTTTCTCGCCCTCTGTTTCAGCCCCTCTGATTTAGCCCCTCTGTTTCAGCCCCTCTATTTCATCCCCTCTGTTTCTCCCCCTCTGTTTCTCACCATCTGTTTCTCGCCCTCTGTTTCAGCCCCTCTGTTTTTCGCCCTCTGTTTCAGCCCCTCTGTTTCTCGCCCTCTTTTTCAGGCTCTCGGTTTCAGCCCGTCTGTTTCAGCCCCTCTGTTTCAGCCCCTCTGTTTCAGCCCCTCTGTTTCTCGCCCTCTGTTTCAGCCCCTCTGTTTCTTTCCCTCTGTTTCAGCCCCTCTGTTTCAGTCCCTCTGTTTCTCACTCTCTGTTTCTCGCCCTCTGTTTCAGCCCCTCTGTTTCTCGCCCTCTGTTTCAGCCCCTCTGTTTCTCGCCCTCTGTTTCAGCCCCTCTGTATCAGCCCCTCTGTTTCAGCCCCTCTGTTTAAGCCCCTCTGTTTCTCACCCTCTGTTTCTCGCCCTCTGTTTCAGCCCCTTTGTTTCTCGCCCTCTGTTTCAGCCCGTCTGTTTCAGCCCCTCTGTTTCAGCCCCTCTGTTTCTCGCCCTCTGTTTCTCGCCCGCTGTTTCAGCACCTCTGTTTTTAGCCCTCTGTTTCAGCCCCTCTGTTTCTCGCCCTCTGTTTCAGCCCCTCTGTTTCTCGCCCTCTGTTTCAGCCCCTCTGTTTCTCGCGCTTTGTTTCAGCCCCTCTGTTTCAGCCCCTCTGTTTCAGCCCCTCTATTTCATCCCCTCTGTTTCTCGCCCTCTGTTTCTCACCATCTGTTTCTCGCCCTCTGATTCAGCCCCTCTGTTTTTCGCCCTCTGTTTCAGCCCCTCTGTTTCTCGCCCTCTGTTTCAGGCTCTCGGTTTCAGCCCGTCAGTTTCATCCCCTCTGTTTCTCGCCCTCTGTTTCTCACCCTCTGTTTCTCGCCCTCTGTTTCAGCCCCTCTGTTTATCGCCCACTGTTTCAGCCCCTCTGTTTCAGCCCCTCTGTTTCTCGCCCTCTGTTTCAGCCCCTCTGTTTCTTGCCCTCTGTTTCAGCCCCTCTGTTTCTGCTCCTCTGTTTCTCGCCCTCTGTTTCTGCCCCTCTGTTTCTCGCCCTCTGTTTCAGCCCCTCTGTTTCTCGCCCTCTGTTTCAGCCCCGCTGATTCAGCCCCTCTGTTTCTCCCCCTCTGTTTCAGCCCCTCTGATGCAGCCCCTCTGATTCAGCCCCTCTGTTTCAGCCCCTCTGATTCAGCACCTCTGTTTCTCGCCATCTGTTTCAGTCCCTCTGTTTCTCGCCCTCTGTTTCAGACCCTCTTTTTCAGGCTCTCGGTTTCAGCCCGTCTGTTTCAGCCCCTCTGTTTCAGCCCCTCTGTTTCTCGCCCTCTGTTTCAGCCCCTCTGATTTAGCCCCTCTGTTTCAGCCCCTCTGTTTCAGCCCCTCTGTTTCATCCCCTCTATTTCATCCCCTCTGTTTCTCCCCCTCTGTTTCTCACCATCTGTTTCTCGCCCTCTGTTTCAGCCCCTCTGTTTTTCACCCTCTGTTTCAGCCCCTCTGTTTCTCGCCCTCTGTTTCAGGCTCTCGGTTTCAGCCCGTCTGTTTCAGCCCCTCTGTTTCAGCCCCTCTGTTTCAGCCCCTCTGTTTCTCGCCCTCTGTTTCAGCCCCTCTGTTTCTTTCCCTCTGTTTCAGCCCCTCTGTTTCAGTCCCTCTGTTTCTCACTCTCTGTTTCTCGCCCTCTGTTTCAGCCCCTCTGTTTCTCGCCCTCTGTTTCAGCCCCTCTGTTTCTCGCCCTCTGTTTCAGCCCCTCTGTATCAGCCCCTCTGTTTCAGCCCCTCTGTTTAAGCCCCTCTGTTTCTCACCCTCTGTTTCTCGCCCTCTGTTTCAGCCCCTTTGTTTCTCGCCCTCAGTTTCAGGCTCTCTGATTCAGCCCGTCTGTTTCAGCCCCTCTGTTTCAGACCCTCTGTTTCTCGCCCTCTGTTTCTCGCCCGCTGTTTCAGCACCTCTGTTTTTAGCCCTCTGTTTCAGCCCCTCTGTTTCTCGCCCTCTGTTTCAGCCCCTCTGTTTCTCGCCCTCTGTTTCAGCCCCTCTGATTCTCGCCCTTTGTTTCAGCCCCTCTGTATCAGCCCCTCTGTTTCAGCCCCTCTGTTTCAGCCCCTCTGTTTCAGCCCCTCTATTTCATCCCCTCTGTTTCTCCCCCTCTGTTTCTCACCGTCTGTTTCTCGCCCTCTGTTTCAGCCCCTCTGTTTTTCGCCCTCTGTTTCAGCCCCTCTGTTTCTCAGCCTCTGTTTCAGGCGCTCGGTTTCAGCCCGTCTGTTTCAGCCCCTCTGTTTCAGCCCCTCTGTTTCAGCCCCTCTGTTTCTCGCCCTCTGTTTCAGCCCCTCTGTTTCTTTCCCTCTGTTTCAGCCCCTCTGTTTCAGTCCCTCTGTTTCTCACTCTCTGTTTCTCGCCCTCTGTTTCAGCCCCTCTGTTTCTCGCCCTCTGTTTCAGCCCCTCTGTTTCTCGCCCTCTGTTTCAGCCCCTCTGTATCAGCCCCTCTGTTTCAGCCCCTTTGTTTAAGCCCCTCTGTTTCTCACCCTCTGTTTCTCGCCCTCTGTTTCAGCCCCTTTGTTTCTCGCCCTCTGTTTCAGGCTCTCTGTTTCAGCCCGTCTGTTTCAGCCCCTCTGTTTCAGCCCCTCTGTTTCTCGCCCTCTGTTTCTCGCCCGCTGTTTCAGCACCTCTGTTTTTAGCCCTCTGTTTCAGCCCCTCTGTTTCTCGCCCTCTGTTTCAGCCCCTCTGTTTCTCGCCCTCTGTTTCAGCCCCTCTGTTTCTCGCGCTTTGTTTCAGCCCCTCTGTATCAGCCCCTCTGTTTCAGCCCCCTGTTTAAGCCCATCTGTGTCAGCCCCTCTGTTTCAGCCCCTCTGATTCAGCCCCTCTGTTTCTCGCCCTCTGTTTCAGCCCCTCTGTTTCTCGCCCTGTGTTTCAGCCACTCTGTTTCAGCCCCTCTGTTTCTCGCCCTCTGTTTCAGCCCCTCTGTTTCTCGCCCTCTGTTTCAGCCCCTCTGTTTCTCGCCCTCTGTTTCAGCCCCTATGTTTCTCGCCCTCTGTTTCTGCCCCTCTGATTTAGCCCCTCTATTTCAGCCCCTCTGATTCAGCCCCTCTGTTTCAGCACCTCTGTTTCAGCCCCTCTGTTTCATCCCCTCTGTTTCTCGCCCTCTGTTTCTCACCCTCTGTTTCTCGCCCTCTGTTTCAGCCCCTCTGTTTATCGCCCTCTGTTTCAGCCCCTCTGTTTCAGCCCCTCTGTTTCTCGCCCTCTGTTTCAGCCCCTCTGTTTCTCGCCCTCTGTTTCAGCCCCTCTGTTTCAGCTCCTCTGTTTCTCGCCCTCTGTTTCTGCCCCTCTGTTTCTCGCCCTCTGTTTCAGCCCCTCTGTTTCTCGCCCTCTGTTTCAGCCCCGCTGATTCAGCCCCTCTGTTTCTCCCCCTCTGTTTCAGCCCCTCTGATGCAGCCCCTCTGATTCAGCCCCTCTGTTTCAGCCCCTCTGATTCAGCACCTCTGTTTCTCGCCCTCTGTTTCAGTCCCTCTGTTTCTCGCCCTCTGTTTCAGCCCCTCTGTTTCTCGCCCTCTGTTTCAGCCCCTCTGTTTCTCACCCTCTGTTTCAGGCCCTCGGTTTCAGCCCGTCTGTTTCAGCCCCTCTGTTTCAGTCCCTCTGTTTCAGCCCCTCTGTTTCTCGCCCTCTGTTTCAGCCCCTCTGTTTCTCGCCCTCTGTTTCAGCCCCTCTGTTTCTCGCCCTCTGTTTCAGCCCCTCTGTATCAGCCCCTCTGTTTCAGCCCCTCTGTTTAAGCCCCTCTGTTTCTCACCCTCTGTTTCTCGCCCTCTGCTTCAGCCCCTTTGTTTCTCACCCTCTGTTTCAGGCTCTCTGTTTCAGCCCGTCTGTTTCAGCCCCTCTGTTTCAGCCCCTCTGTTTCTCGCCCTCTGTTTCTCGCCCGCTGTTTCAGCACCTCTGTTTTTAGCCCTCTGTTTCAGCCCCTCTGTTTCTTGCCCTCTGTTTCAGCCCCTCTGTTTCTCGCGCTTTGTTTCAGCCCCTCTGTATCAGCCCCTCTGTTTCAGCCCCCTGTTTAAGCCCATCTGTGTCAGCCCCTCTGTTTCAGCCCCTCTGATTCAGCCCCTCTGTTTCTCGCCCTCTGTTTCAGCCCCTCTGTTTCTCGCCCTGTGTTTCAGCCACTCTGTTTCAGCCCCTCTGTTTCTCGCCCTCTGTTTCTGCCCCTCTGTTTCTCGCCCTCTGTTTCAGCCCCTCTGTTTCTCGCCCTCTGTTTCAGCCCCTATGTTTCTCGCCCTCTGTTTCTGCCCCTCTGATTTAGCCCCTCTATTTCAGCCCCTCTGATTCAGCCCCTCTGTTTCAGCCCCTCTGTTTCAGCCCCTCAGTTTCATCCCCTCTGTTTCTCGCCCTCTGTTTCTCACCCTCTGTTTCTCGCCCTCTGTTTCAGCCCCTCTGTTTATCGCCCTCTGTTTCAGCCCCTCTGTTTCAGCCCCTCTGTTTCTCGCCCTCTGTTTCAGCCCCTCTGTTTCTCGCCCTCTGTTTCAGCCCCTCTGTTTCAGCTCCTCTGTTTCTCGCCCTCTGTTTCTGCCCCTCTGTTTCTCGCCCTCTGTTTCAGCCCCTCTGTTTCTCGCCCTCTGTTTCAGCCCCGCTGATTCAGCCCCTCTGTTTCTCCCCCTCTGTTTCAGCCCCTCTGATGCAGCCCCTCTGATTCAGCCCCTGTATTTCATCCCCTCTGTTTCTCCCCCTCTGTTTCTCACCATCTGTTTCTCGCCCTCTGTTTCAGCCCCTCTGTTTTTCGCCCTCTGTTTCAGCCCCTCTGTTTCTCGCCCTCTGTTTCAGGCCCTCGGTTTCAGCCCGTCTGTTTCAGCCCCTCTGTTTCAGCCCCTCTGTTTCAGCCCCTCTGTTTCTCGCCCTCTGTTTCAGCCCCTCTGTTTCTTTCCCTCGGTTTCAGCCCCTCTGTTTCAGTCCCTCTGTTTCAGCCCCTCTGTTTCTCGCCCTCTGTTTCAGCCCCTCTGTTTCTCGCCCTCTGTTTCAGCCCCTCTGTTTCTCGCCCTCTGTTTCAGCCCCTCTGTATCAGCCCCTCTGTTTCAGCCCCTCTGTTTAAGCCCCTCTGTTTCTCACCCTCTGTTTCTCGCCCTCTGTTTCAGCCCCTTTGTTTCTCGCCCTCTGTTTCAGGCTCTCTGTTTCAGCCCGTCTGTTTCAGCCCCTCTGTTTCAGCCCCTCTGTTTCTCGCCCTCTGTTTCTCGCCCGCTGTTACAGCACCTCTGTTTTTAGCCCTCTGTTTCAGCCCCTCTGTTTCTCGCCCTCTGTTTCAGCCCCTCTGTTTCTCGCCCTCTGTTTCAGCCCCTCTGTTTCTCGCGCTTTGTTTCAGCCCCTCTGTATCAGCCCCTCTGTTTCAGCCCCCTGTTTAAGCCCATCTGTGTCAGCCCCTCTGTTTCAGCCCCTCTGATTCAGCCCCTCTGTTTCTCGCCCTCTGTTTCAGCCCCTCTGTTTCTCGCCCTCTGTTTCAGCCCCTCTGTTTCTCGCCCTCTGTTTCAGCCCCGCTGATTCAGCCCCTCTGTTTCTCCCCCTCTGTTTCAGCCCCTCTGATGCAGCCCCTCTGATTCAGCCCCTCTGTTTCAGCCCCTCTGATTCAGCACCTCTGTTTCTCGCCCTCTGTTTCAGTCCCTCTGTTTCTCGCCCTCTGTTTCAGCCCCTCTGTTTCTCGCCCTCTGTTTCAGCCCCTCTGTTTCTCACCCTCTGTTTCAGGCCCTCGGTTCCAGCCCGTCTGTTTCAGCCCCTCTGTTTCAGCCCCTCTGTTTCAGCCCCTCTGTTTCTCGCCCTCTGTTTCAGCCCCTCTGTTTCTTTCCCTCTGTTTCAGCCCCTCTGTTTCAGTCCCTCTGTTTCAGCCCCTCTGTTTCTCGCCCTCTGTTTCAGCCCCTCTGTTTCTCGCCCTCTGTTTCAGCCCCTCTGTTTCTCGCCCTCTGTTTCAGCCCCTCTGTATCAGCCCCTCTGTTTCAGCCCCTATGTTTAAGCCCCTCTGTTTCTCACCCTCTGTTTCTCGCCCTCTGCTTCAGCCCCTTTGTTTCTCGCCCTCTGTTTCAGGCTCTCTGTTTCAGCCCGTCTGTTTCAGCCCATCTGTTTCAGCCCCTCTGTTTCTCGCCCTCTGTTTCTCGCCCGCTGTTTCAGCACCTCTGTTTTTAGCCCTCTGTTTCAGCCCCTCTGTTTCTCGCCCTCTGTTTCAGCCCCTCTGTTTCTCGCGCTTTGTTTCAGCCCCTCTGTATCAGCCCCTCTGTTTCAGCCCCCTGTTTAAGCCCATCTGTGTCAGCCCCTCTGTTTCAGCCCCTCTGATTCAGCCCCTCTGTTTCTCGCCCTCTGTTTCAGCCCCTCTGTTTCTCGCCCTGTGTTTCAGCCACTCTGTTTCAGCCCCTCTGTTTCTCGCCCTCTGTTTCTGCCCCTCTGTTTCTCGCCCTCTGTTTCAGCCCCTCTGTTTCTCGCCCTCTGTTTCAGCCCCTATGTTTCTCGCCCTCTGTTTCTGCCCCTCTGATTTAGCCCCTCTATTTCAGCCCCTCTGATTCAGCCCCTCTGTTTCAGCCCCTCTGTTTCAGCCCCTCAGTTTCATCCCCTCTGTTTCTCGCCCTCTGTTTCTCACCCTCTGTTTCTCGCCCTCTGTTTCAGCCCCTCTGTTTATCGCCCTCTGTTTCAGCCCCTCTGTTTCAGCCCCTCTGTTTCTCGCCCTCTGTTTCAGCCCCTCTGTTTCTCGCCCTCTGTTTCAGCCCCTCTGTTTCAGCTCCTCTGTTTCTCGCCCTCTGTTTCTGCCCCTCTGTTTCTCGCCCTCTGTTTCAGCCCCTCTGTTTCTCGCCCTCTGTTTCAGCCCCGCTGATTCAGCCCCTCTGTTTCTCCCCCTCTGTTTCAGCCCCTCTGATGCAGCCCCTCTGATTCAGCCCCTGTATTTCATCCCCTCTGTTTCTCCCCCTCTGTTTCTCACCATCTGTTTCTCGCCCTCTGTTTCAGCCCCTCTGTTTTTCGCCCTCTGTTTCAGCCCCTCTGTTTCTCGCCCTCTGTTTCAGGCCCTCGGTTTCAGCCCGTCTGTTTCAGCCCCTCTGTTTCAGCCCCTCTGTTTCAGCCCCTCTGTTTCTCGCCCTCTGTTTCAGCCCCTCTGTTTCTTTCCCTCGGTTTCAGCCCCTCTGTTTCAGTCCCTCTGTTTCAGCCCCTCTGTTTCTCGCCCTCTGTTTCAGCCCCTCTGTTTCTCGCCCTCTGTTTCAGCCCCTCTGTTTCTCGCCCTCTGTTTCAGCCCCTCTGTATCAGCCCCTCTGTTTCAGCCCCTCTGTTTAAGCCCCTCTGTTTCTCACCCTCTGTTTCTCGCCCTCTGTTTCAGCCCCTTTGTTTCTCGCCCTCTGTTTCAGGCTCTCTGTTTCAGCCGGTCTGTTTCAGCCCCTCTGTTTCAGCCCCTCTGTTTCTCGCCCTCTGTTTCTCGCCCGCTGTTACAGCACCTCTGTTTTTAGCCCTCTGTTTCAGCCCCTCTGTTTCTCGCCCTCTGTTTCAGCCCCTCTGTTTCTCGCCCTCTGTTTCAGCCCCTCTGTTTCTCGCGCTTTGTTTCAGCCCCTCTGTATCAGCCCCTCTGTTTCAGCCCCCTGTTTAAGCCCATCTGTGTCAGCCCCTCTGTTTCAGCCCCTCTGATTCAGCCCCTCTGTTTCTCGCCCTCTGTTTCAGCCCCTCTGTTTCTCGCCCTCTGTTTCAGCCCCTCTGTTTCTCGCCCTCTGTTTCAGCCCCTCTGTTTCTCGCCCTTTGTTTCAGCCCCTCTGTATCAGCCCCTCTGTTTCAGCCCCTCTCTTTCAGCCCCTCTGTTTCAGCCCCTCTATTTCATCCCCTCTGTTTCTCCCCCTCTGTTTCTCACCATCTGTTTCTCGCCCTCTGTTTCAGCCCCTCTGTTTTTCGCCCTCTGTTTCAGCCCCTCTGTTTCTCACCCTCTGTTTCAGGCCCTCGGTTTCAGCCCGTCTGTTTCAGCCCCTCTGTTTCAGCCCCTCTGTTTCAGCCCCTCTGTTTCTCGCCCTCTGTTTCTTTCCCTCTGTTTCTTTCCCTCTGTTTCAGCCCCTCTGTTTCAGTCCCTCTGTTTCTCACTCTCTGTTTCTCGCCCTCTGTTTCAGCCCCTCTGTTTCTCGCCCTCTGTTTCAGCCCCTCTGTTTCTCGCCCTCTGTTTCAGCCCCTCTGTATCAGCCCCTCTGTTTCAGCCCCTCTGTTTAAGCCCCTCTGTTTCTCACCCTCTGTTTCTCGCCCTCTGTTTCAGCCCCTTTGTTTCTCGCCCTCTGTTTCAGGCTCTCTGTTTCAGCCCGTCTGTTTCAGCCCCTCTGTTTCAGCCCCTCTGTTTCTCGCCCTCTGTTTCAGCCCCTCTGTTTCTCGCCCTCTGTTTCAGCCCCTCTGTTTCTCGCGCTTTGTTTCAGCCCCTCTGTATCAGCCCCTCTGTTTCAGCCCCCTGTTTAAGCCCATCTGTGTCAGCCCCTCTGTTTCAGCCCCTCTGATTCAGCCCCTCTGTTTCTCGCCCTCTGTTTCAGCCCCTCTGTTTCTCGACCTGTGTTTCAGCCACTCTGTTTCAGCCCCTCTGTTTCAGCCCCTCTGTTTCTGCCCCTCTGTTTCTCGCCCTCTGTTTCAGCCCCTCTGTTTCTCGCCCTCTGTTTCAGCCCCTATGTTTCTCGCCCTCTGTTTCTGCCCCTCTGATTTAGCCCCTCTATTTCAGCCCCTCTGATTCAGCCCCTCTGTTTCAGCCCCTCTGATGCAGCCCCTCTGATTCAGCCCCTGTATTTCATCCCCTCTGTTTCTCCCCCTCTGTTTCTCACCATCTGTTTCTCGCCCTCTGTTTCAGCCCCTCTGTTTTTCGCCCTCTGTTTCAGCCCCTCTGTTTCTCGCCCTCTGTTTCAGGCCCTCGGTTTCAGCCCGTCTGTTTCAGCCCCTCTGTTTCAGCCCCTCTGTTTCAGCCCCTCTGTTTCTCGCCCTCTGTTTCAGCCCCTCTGTTTCTTTCCCTCTGTTTCAGCCCCTCTGTTTCAGTCCCTCTGTTTCAGCCCCTCTGTTTCTCGCCCTCTGTTTCAGCCCCTCTGTTTCTCGCCCTCTGTTTCAGCCCCTCTGTTTCTCGCCCTCTGTTTCAGCCCCTCTGTATCAGCCCCTCTGTTTCAGCCCCTCTGTTTAAGCCCCTCTGTTTCTCACCCTCTGTTTCTCGCCCTCTGTTTCAGCCCCTTTGTTTCTCGCCCTCTGTTTCAGGCTCTCTGTTTCAGCCCGTCTGTTTCAGCCCCTCTGTTTCAGCCCCTCTGTTTCTCGCCCTCTGTTTCTCGGCCGCTGTTTCAGCACCTCTGTTTTTAGCCCTCTGTTTCAGCCCCTCTGTTTCTCGCCCTCTGTTTCAGCCCTTCTGTTTCTCGCCCTCTGTTTCAGCCCCTCTGTTTCTCGCGCTTTGTTTCAGCCCCTCTGTATCAGCCCCTCTGTTTCAGCCCCCTGTTTAAGCCCATCTGTGTCAGCCCCTCTGTTTCAGCCCCTCTGATTCAGCCCCTCTGTTTCTCACCCTCTGTTTCAGCCCCTCTGTTTCTCGCCCTCTGTTTCAGCCCCTCTGTTTCTCGCCCTCTGTTTCAGCCCCTCTGTTTCTCGCCCTTTGTTTCAGCCCCTCTGTATCAGCCCCTCTGTTTCAGCCCCTCTGTTTCAGCCCCTCTGTTTCAGCCCCTCTATTTCATCCCCTCTGTTTCTCCCCCTCTGTTTCTCACCATCTGTTTCTCGCCCTCTGTTTCAGCCCCTCTGTTTTTCGCCCTCTGTTTCAGCCCCTCTGTTTCTCACCCTCTGTTTCAGGCCCTCGGTTTCAGCCCGTCTGTTTCAGCCCCTCTGTTTCAGTCCCTCTGTTTCAGCCCCTCTGTTTCTCGCACTCTGTTTCAGCCCCTCTGTTTCTTTCCCTCTGTTTCAGCCCCTCTGTTTCAGTCCCTCTGTTTCAGCCCCTCTGTTTCTCGCCCTCTGTTTCAGCCCCTCTGTTTCTCGCCCTCTGTTTCAGCCCCTCTGTTTCTCGCCCTCTGTTTCAGCCCCTCTGTTTCTCGCGCTTTGTTTCAGCCCCTCTGTATCAGCCCCTCTGTTTCAGCCCCCTGTTTAAGCCCATCTGTGTCAGCCCCTCTGTTTCAGCCCCTCTGATTCAGCCCCTCTGTTTCTCGCCCTCTGTTTCAGCCCCTCTGTTTCTCGCCCTGTGTTTCAGCCACTCTGTTTCAGCCCCTCTGTTTCTCGCCCTCTGTTTCTGCCCCTCTGTTTCTCGCCCTCTGTTTCAGCCCCTCTGTTTCTCGCCCTCTGTTTCAGCCCCTATGTTTCTCGCCCTCTGTTTCTGCCCCTCTGATTTAGCCCCTCTATTTCAGCCCCTCTGATTCAGCCCCTCTGTTTCAGCCCCTCTGTTTCAGCCCCTCAGTTTCATCCCCTCTGTTTCTCGCCCTCTGTTTCTCACCCTCTGTTTCTCGCCCTCTGTTTCAGCCCCTCTGTTTATCGCCCTCTGTTTCAGCCCCTCTGTTTCAGCCCCTCTGTTTCTCGGCCTCTGTTTCAGCCCCTCTGTTTCTCGCCCTCTGTTTCAGCCCCTCTGTTTCAGCTCCTCTGTTTCTCGCCCTCTGTTTCTGCCCCTCTGTTTCTCGCCCTCTGTTTCAGCCCCTCTGTTTCTCGCCCTCTGTTTCAGCCCCGCTGATTCAGCCCCTCTGTTTCTCCCCCTCTGTTTCAGCCCCTCTGATGCAGCCCCTCTGTTTCAGCCCCTCTATTTCATTCCCTCTGTTTCTCCCCCTCTGTTTCTCACCATCTGTTTCTCGCCCTCTGTTTCAGCCCCTCTGTTTTTCGCCCTCTGTTTCAGCCCCTCTGTTTCTCGCCCTCTGTTTCAGGCCCTCGGTTTCAGCCCGTCTGTTTCAGCCCCTCTGTTTCAGCCCCTCTGTTTCAGCCCCTCTGTTTCTCGCCCTCTGTTTCAGCCCCTCTGTTTCTTTCCCTCTGTTTCAGCCCCTCTGTTTCAGTCCCTCTGTTTCAGCCCCTCTGTTTCTCGCCCTCTGTTTCAGCCCCTCTGTTTCTCGCCCTCTGTTTCAGCCCCTCTGTATCAGCCCCTCTGTTTCAGCCCCTCTGTTTAAGCCCCTCTGTTTCTCACCCTCTGTTTCTCGCCCTCTGTTTCAGCCCCTTTGTTTCTCGCCCTCTGTTTCAGGCTCTCTGTTTCAGCCCGTCTGTTTCAGCCACTCTGTTTCAGCCCCTCTGTTTCTCGCCCTCTGTTTCTCGCCCGCTGTTTCAGCACCTCTGTTTTTAGCCCTCTGTTTCAGCCCCTCTGTTTCTCGCCCTCTGTTTCAGCCCCTCTGTTTCTCGCCCTCTGTTTCAGCCCCTCTGTTTCTCGCGCTTTGTTTCAGCCCCTCTGTATCAGCCCCTCTGTTTCAGCCCCCTGTTTAAGCCCATCTGTGTCAGCCCCTCTGTTTCAGCCCCTCTGATTCAGCCCCTCTGTTTCTCGCCCTCTGTTTCAGCCCCTCTGTTTCTCGCCCTGTGTTTCAGCCACTCTGTTTCAGCCCCTCTGTTTCTCGCCCTCTGTTTCTGCCCCTCTGTTTCTCGCCCTCTGTTTCAGCCCCTCTGTTTCTCGCCCTCTGTTTCAGCCCCTATGTTTCTCGCCCTCTGTTTCTGCCCCTCTGATTTAGCCCCTCTATTTCAGCCCCTCTGATTCAGCCCCTCTGTTTCAGCCCCTCTGTTTCAGCCCCTCAGTTTCATCCCCTCTGTTTCTCGCCCTCTGTTTCTCACCCTCTGTTTCTCGCCCTCTGTTTCAGCCCCTCTGTTTATCGCCCTCTGTTTCAGCCCCTCTGTTTCAGCCCCTCTGTTTCTCGCCCTCTATTTCAGCCCCTCTGTTTCTCGCCCTCTGTTTCAGCCCCTCTGTTTCAGCTCCTCTGTTTCTCGCCCTCTGTTTCTGCCCCTCTGTTTCTCGCCCTCTGTTTCAGCCCCTCTGTTTCTCGCCCTCTGTTTCAGCCCCGCTGATTCAGCCCCTCTGTTTCTCCCCCTCTGTTTCAGCCCCTCTGATGCAGCCCCTCTGATTCAGCCCCTGTATTTCATCCCCTCTGATTCAGCACCTCTGTTTCTCACCATCTGTTTCTCGCCCTCTGTTTCAGCCCTTCTGTTTTTCACCCTCTGTTTCAGCCCCTCTGTTTCTCGCCCTCTGTTTCAGGCCCTCGGTTTCAGCCCATCTGTTTCAGCCCCTCTGTTTCAGCCCCTCTGTTTCAGCCCCTCTGTTTCTCGCCCTCTGTTTCAGCCCCTCTGTTTCTTTCCCTCTGTTTCAGCCCCTCTGTTTCAGTCCCTCTGTTTCAGCCCCTCTGTTTCTCGCCCTCTGTTTCAGCCCCTCTGTTTCTCGCCCTCTGTTTAAGCCCCTCTGTTTCTCGCCCTCTGTTTCAGCCCCTCTGTATCAGCCCCTCTGTTTCAGCCCCTCTGTTTAAGCCCCTCTGTTTCTCACCCTCTGTTTCTCGCCCTCTGTTTCAGCCCCTTTGTTTCTCGACCTCTGTTTCAGGCTCTCTGTTTCAGCCCGTCTGTTTCAGCCCCTCTGTTTCAGCCCCTCTGTTTCTCGCCCTCTGTTTCTCGCCCGCTGTTTCAGCACCTCTGTTTTTAGCCCTCTGTTTCAGCCCCTCTGTTTCTCGCCCTCTGTTTCAGCCCCTCTGTTTCTCGCCCTCTGTTTCAGCCCCTCTGTTTCTCGCCCTCTGTTTCAGCCCCTCTGTTTCTCGCGCTTTGTTTCAGCCCCTCTGTATCAGCCGCTCTGTTTCAGCCCCCTGTTTAAGCCCATCTGTGTCAGCCCCTCTGTTTCAGCCCCTCTGATTCAGCCCCTCTGTTTCTTGCCCTCTGTTTCAGCCCCTCTGTTTCTCGCCCTCTGTTTCAGCCCCTCTGTTTCTCGCCCTCTGTTTCAGCCCCTCTGTTTCTCGCCCTTTGTTTCAGCCCCTCTGTATCAGCCCCTCTGTTTCAGCCCCTCTGTTTCAGCCCCTCTGTTTCAGCCCCTCTATTTCATCCCCTCTGTTTCTCCCCCTCTGTTTCTCACCATCTGTTTCTCGCCCTCTGTTTCAGCCCCTCTGTTTTTCGCCCTCTGTTTCAGCCCCTCTGTTTCTCACCCTCTGTTTCAGGCCCTCGGTTTCAGCCCGTCTGTTTCAGCCCCTCTGTTTCAGCCCCTCTGTTTCAGCCCCTCTGTTTCTCGCCCTCTGTTTCACCCCCTCTGTTTCTTTCCCTCTGTTTCAGCCCCTCTGTTTCAGTCCCTCTGTTTCAGCCCCTCTGTTTCTCGCCCTCTGTTTCAGCCCCTCTGTTTCTCGCCCTCTGTTTCAGCCCCTCTGTTTCTCGCCCTCTGTTTCAGCCCCTCTGTATCAGCCCCTCTGTTTCAGCCCCTCTGTTTAAGCCCCTCTGTTTCTCACCCTCTGTTTCTCGCCCTCTGTTTCAGCCCCTTTGTTTCTCGCCCTCTGTTTCAGTCCCTCTGTTTCAGCCCGTCTGTTTCAGCCCCTCTGTTTCAGCCCCTCTGTTTCTCGCCCTCTGTTTCTCGCCCTCTGTTTCAGCCCCTCTGTTTCTCGCCCTCTGTTTCAGCCCCTCTGTTTCTCGCCCTCTGTTTCAGCCCCTATGTATCAGCCCCTCTGTTGCAGCCCCTCTGATTCAGCCCCTCTGTTTCAGCCCCTCTGATTCAGCACCTCTGTTTCTCGCCCTCTGTTTCAGACCCTCTGTTTCAGGCTCTCGGTTTCAGCCCGTCTGTTTCAGCCCCTCTGTTTCAGCCCCTCTGTTTCTCGCCCTCTGTTTCAGCCCCTCTGATTTAGCCCCTCTGTTTCAGCCCCTCTATTTCATCCCCTCTGTTTCTCCACCTCTGTTTCTCACCCTCTGTTTCTCGCCCTCTGTTTCAGCCCCTTTGTTTCTCGCCCTCTGTTTCAGGCTCTCTGTTTCAGCCCGTCTGTTTCAGCCCCTCTGTTTCAGCCCCTCTGTTTCTCGCCCTCTGTTTCTCGCCCGCTGTTTCAGCACCTCTGTTTTTAGCCCTCTGTTTCAGCCCCTCTGTTTCTCGCCCTCTGTTTCAGCCCCTCTGTTTCTCGCCCTCTGTTTCAGCCCCTCTGTTTCTCGCGCTTTGTTTCAGCCCCTCTGTATCAGCCCCTCTGTTTCAGCCCCCTGTTTAAGCCCATCTGTGTCAGCCCCTCTGTTTCAGCCCCTCTGATTCAGCCCCTCTGTTTCTCGCCCTCTGTTTCAGCCCCTCTGTTTCTCGCCCTGTGTTTCAGCCACTCTGTTTCAGCCCCTCTGTTTCTCGCCCTCTGTTTCTGCCCCTCTGTTTCTCGCCCTCTGTTTCAGCCCCTCTGTTTCTCGCCCTCTGTTTCAGCCCCTATGTTTCTCGCCCTCTGTTTCTGCCCCTCTGATTTAGCCCCTCTATTTCAGCCCCTCTGATTCAGCCCCTCTGTTTCAGCCCCTCTGTTTCAGCCCCTCAGTTTCATCCCCTCTGTTTCTCGCCCTCTGTTTCTCACCCTCTGTTTCTCGCCCTCTGTTTCAGCCCCTCTGTTTATCGCCCTCTGTTTCAGCCCCTCTGTTTCAGCCCCTCTGTTTCTCGCCCTCTATTTCAGCCCCTCTGTTTCTCGCCCTCTGTTTCAGCCCCTCTGTTTCAGCTCCTCTGTTTCTCGCCCTCTGTTTCTGCCCCTCTGTTTCTCGCCCTCTGTTTCAGCCCCTCTGTTTCTCGCCCTCTGTTTCAGCCCCGCTGATTCAGCCCCTCTGTTTCTCCCCCTCTGTTTCAGCCCCTCTGATGCAGCCCCTCTGATTCAGCCCCTGTATTTCATCCCCTCTGATTCAGCACCTCTGTTTCTCACCATCTGTTTCTCGCCCTCTGTTTCAGCCCTTCTGTTTTTCACCCTCTGTTTCAGCCCCTCTGTTTCTCGCCCTCTGTTTCAGGCCCTCGGTTTCAGCCCATCTGTTTCAGCCCCTCTGTTTCAGCCCCTCTGTTTCAGCCCCTCTGTTTCTCGCCCTCTGTTTCAGCCCCTCTGTTTCTTTCCCTCTGTTTCAGCCCCTCTGTTTCAGTCCCTCTGTTTCAGCCCCTCTGTTTCTCGCCCTCTGTTTCAGCCCCTCTGTTTCTCGCCCTCTATTTCAGCCCCTCTGTTTCTCGCCCTCTGTTTCAGCCCCTCTGTATCAGCCCCTCTGTTTCAGCCCCTCTGTTTAAGCCCCTCTGTTTCTCACCCTCTGTTTCTCGCCCTCTGTTTCAGCCCCTTTGTTTCTCGACCTCTGTTTCAGGCTCTCTGTTTCAGCCCGTCTGTTTCAGCCCCTCTGTTTCAGCCCCTCTGTTTCTCGCCCTCTGTTTCTCGCCCGCTGTTTCAGCACCTCTGTTTTTAGCCCTCTGTTTCAGCCCCTCTGTTTCTCGCCCTCTGTTTCAGCCCCTCTGTTTCTCGCCCTCTGTTTCAGCCCCTCTGTTTCTCGCCCTCTGTTTCAGCCCCTCTGTTTCTCGCGCTTTGTTTCAGCCCCTCTGTATCAGCCCCTCTGTTTCAGCCCCCTGTTTAAGCCCATCTGTGTCAGCCCCTCTGTTTCAGCCCCTCTGATTCAGCCCCTCTGTTTCTCGCCCTCTGTTTCAGCCCCTCTGTTTCTCGCCCTCTGTTTCAGCCCCTCTGTTTCTCGCCCTCTGTTTCAGCCCCTCTGTTTCTCGCCCTTTGTTTCAGCCCCTCTGTATCAGCCCCTCTGTTTCAGCCCCTCTCTTTCAGCCCCTCTGTTTCAGCCCCTCTATTTCATCCCCTCTGTTTCTCCCCCTCTGTTTCTCACCATCTGTTTCTCGCCCTCTGTTTCAGCCCCTCTGTTTTTCGCCCTCTGTTTCAGCCCCTCTGTTTCTCACCCTCTGTTTCAGGCCCTCGGTTTCAGCCCGTCTGTTTCAGCCCCTCTGTTTCAGCCCCTCTGTTTCAGCCCCTCTGTTTCTCGCCCTCTGTTTCACCCCCTCTGTTTCTTTCCCTCTGTTTTATCCCCTCTGTTTCAGTCCCTCTGTTTCAGCCCCTCTGTTTCTCGCCCTCTGTTTCAGCCCCTCTGTTTCTCGCCCTCTGTTTCAGCCCCTCTGTTTCTCGCCCTCTGTTTCAGCCCCTCTGTATCAGCCCCTCTGTTTCAGCCCCTCTGTTTAAGCCCCTCTGTTTCTCACCCTCTGTTTCTCGCCCTCTGTTTCAGCCCCTTTGTTTCTCGCCCTCTGTTTCAGTCCCTCTGTTTCAGCCCGTCTGTTTCAGCCCCTCTGTTTCAGCCCCTCTGTTTCTCGCCCTCTGTTTCAGCCCCTATGTATCAGCCCCTCTGTTGCAGCCCCTCTGATTCAGCCCCTCTGTTTCAGCCCCTCTGATTCAGCACCTCTGTTTCTCGCCCTCTGTTTCAGACCCTCTGTTTCAGGCTCTCGGTTTCAGCCCGTCTGTTTCAGCCCCTCTGTTTCAGCCCCTCTGTTTCTCGCCCTCTGTTTCAGCCCCTCTGATTTAGCCCCTCTGTTTCAGCCCCTCTATTTCATCCCCTCTGTTTCTCCACCTCTGTTTCTCACCATCTGTTTCTCGCCCTCTGTTTCAGCCCCTCTGTTTTTCGCCCTCTGTTTCAGCCCCTCTGTTTCTCGCCCTCTGTTTCAGGCTCTCGGTTTCAGCCCGTCTGTTTCAGCCCCTCTGTTTCAGCCCCTCTGTTTCAGCCCCTCTGTTTCTCGCCCTCTGTTTCAGCCCCTCTGTTTCTTTCCCTCTGTTTCAGCCCCTCTGTTTCAGTCCCTCTGTTTCTCACTCGCTGTTTCTCGCCCTCTGTTTCAGCCCCTCTGTTTCTCGCCCTCTGTTTCAGCCCCTCTGTTTCTCGCCCTCTGTTTCAGCCCCTCTGTATCAGCCCCTCTGTTTCAGCCCCTCTGTTTAAGCCCCTCTGTTTCTCACCCTCTGTTTCTCGCCCTCTGTTTCAGCCCCTTTGTTTCTCGCCCTCTGTTTCAGGCTCTCTGTTTCAGCCCGTCTGTTTCAGCCCCTCTGTTTCTGCCCCTCTGATTTAGCC
Organism: Chiloscyllium punctatum; assembly: GCF_047496795.1. Lineage (NCBI taxonomy): Eukaryota > Metazoa > Chordata > Chondrichthyes > Orectolobiformes > Hemiscylliidae > Chiloscyllium > Chiloscyllium punctatum. The sequence continues at coordinate 161,860,757 of NC_092741.1, read as the reverse complement.
CCTCTATTTCAGCCCCTCTGATTCAGCCCCTCTGTTTCAGCCCCTCTGTTTCAGCCCCTCAGTTTCATCCACTCTGTTTCTCGCCCTCTGTTTCTCACCCTCTGTTTCTCGCCCTCTGTTTCAGACCCTCTGTTTCTCGCCCTCTGTTTCAGCCCCTCTGTTTCAGCCCCTCTGTTTCTCGCCCTCTGTTTCAGCCCCTCTGTTTCTCGCCCTCTGTTTCAGCCCCTCTGTTTCAGCTCCTCTGTTTCTCGACCTCTGTTTCTGCCCCTCTGTTTCTCGCCCTCTGTTTCAGCCCCTTTGTTTCTCGCCCTCTGTTTCAGCCCCTCTGTTTCAGTCCCTCTGTTTCTCCCCCTCTGTTTCAGCCCCTCTGATGCAGCCCCTCTGATTCAGCCCCTCTGTTTCTTCCCCTCTGATTCAGCACCTCTGTTTCTCGCCCTGTGTTTCAGCCCCTCTGATTTAGCCCCTCTGTTTCAGCCCCTCTGTTTCAGCCCCTCTGTTTCAGCCCCTCTATTTGATCCCCTCTGTTTCTCCCCCTCTGTTTCTCACCATCTGTTTCTCGCCCTCTGTTTCAGCCCCTCTGTTTCTCGCCCTCTGTTTCAGCCCCTCTGTTTCTCGCCCTCTGTTTCAGGCCCTCGGTTTCAGCCCGTCTGTTTCAGCCCCTCTGTTTCAGCCCCTCTGTTTCAGCCCCTCTGTTTCTCGCCCTCTGTTTCTTTCCCTCTGTTTCAGCCGCTATGTTTCAGTCCCTCTGTTTCAGCCCCTCTGTTTCTCGCCCTCTGTTTCAGCCCCTCTGTTTCTCGCCATCTGTTTCAGCCCCTCTGTTTCTCGCCCTCTGTTTCAGCCCCTCTGTATCAGCCCCTCTGTTTCAGCCCCTCTGTTTAAGCCCCTCTGTTTCTCACCCTCTGTTTCTCGCCCTCTGTTTCAGCCCCTTTGTTTCTCGCCCTCTGTTTCAGGCTCTCTGTTTCAGCCCGTCTGTTTCAGCCCCTCTGTTTCAGCCCCTCTGTTTCTCGCCCTCTGTTTCTCGCCCGCTGTTTCAGCACCTCTGTTTTTAGCCCTCTGTTTCAGCCCCTCTGTTTCTCGCCCTCTGTTTCAGCCCCTCTGTTTCTCGCCCTCTGTTTCAGCCCCTCTGTTTCTCGCCCTTTGTTTCAGCCCCTCTGTATCAGCCCCTCTGTTTCAGCCCCTCTGTTTAAGCCCATCTGTGTCAGCCCCTCTGTTTCAGCCCCTCTGATTCAGCCCCTCTGTTTCTCGCCCTCTGTTTCAGCCCCCTGTTTCTCGCCCTCTGTTTCAGCCACTCTGTTTCAGCCCCTCTGTTTCTCGCCCTCTGTTTCAGCCCCTCTGTTTCTCGCCCTCTGTTTCAGCCCCTCTGTTTCTCGCCCTCTGTTTCAGCCCCTATGTTTCTCGCCCTCTGTTTCTGCCCCTCTGATTTAGCCCCTCTATTTCAGCTCCTCTGATTCAGCCCCTCTGTTTCAGCCCCTCTGTTTCAGCCCCTCAGTTTCATCCCCTCTGTTTCTCGCCCTCTGTTTCTCACCCTCTGTTTCTCGCCCTCTGTTTCAGCCCCTCTGTTTATCGCCCTCTGTTTCAGCCCCTCTGTTTCAGCCCCTCTGTTTCTCGCCCTCTGTTTCAGCCCCTCTGTTTCTCGCCCTCTGTTTCAGCCCCTCTGTTTCTGCTCCTCTGTTTCTCGCCCTCTGTTTCTGCCCCTCTGTTTCTCGCCCTCTGTTTCAGCCCCTCTGTTTCTCCCCCTCTGTTTCAGCCCCTCTGATGCAGCCCCTCTGATTCAGCCCCTCTGTTTCAGCCCCTCTGATTCAGCACCTCTGTTTCTCGCCCTCTGTTTCAGTCCCTCTGTTTCTCGCCCTCTGTTTCAGACCCTCTGTTTCAGGCTCTCGGTTTCAGCCCGTCTGTTTCAGCCCCTCTGTTTCATCCCCTCTGTTTCTCCCCCTCTGTTTCTCACCATCTGTTTCTCGCCCTCTGTTTCAGCCCCTCTGTTTTTCGCCCTCTGTTTCAGCCCCTCTGTTTCTCGCCCTCTGTTTCAGCCCCGCTGATTCAGCCCCTCTGTTTCTCCCCCTCTGTTTCAGCCCCTCTGATGCAGCCCCTCTGATTCAGCCCCTCTGTTTCAGCCCCTCTGATTCAGCACCTCTGTTTCTCGCCCTCTGTTTCAGTCCCTCTGTTTCTCGCCCTCTGTTTCAGACCCTCTGTTTCAGGCTCTCGGTTTCAGCCCGTCTGTTTCAGCCCCTCTGTTTCAGCCCCTCTGTTTCTCGCCCTCTGTTTCAGCCCCTCTGATTTAGCCCCTCTGTTTCAGCCCCTCTATTTCATCCCCTCTGTTTCTCCCCCTCTGTTTCTCACCATCTGTTTCTCGCCCTCTGTTTCAGCCCCTCTGTTTTTCGCCCTCTGTTTCAGCCCCTCTGTTTCTCGCCCTCTGTTTCAGGCTCTCGGTTTCAGCCCGTCTGTTTCAGCCCCTCTGTTTCAGCCCCTCTGTTTCAGCCCCTCTGTTTCTCGGCCTCTGTTTCAGCCCCTCTGTTTCTTTCCCTCGGTTTCAGCCCCTCAGTTTCAGTCCCTCTGTTTCTCACTCTCTGTTTCTCGCCCTCTGTTTCAGCCCCTCTGTTTCTCGCCCTCTGTTTCAGCCCCTCTGTATCAGCCCCTCTGTTTCAGCCCCTCTGTTTAAGCCCCTCTGTTTCTCACCCTCTGTTTCTCGCCCTCTGTTTCAGCCCCTTTGTTTCTCGCCCTCTGTTTCAGGCTCTCTGTTTCAGCCCGTCTGTTTCAGCCCCTCTGTTTCAGCCCCTCTGTTTCTCACCATCTGTTTCTCGCCCTCTGTTTCAGCCCCTCTGTTTTTCGCCCTCTGTTTCAGCCCCTCTGTTTCTCGCCCTCTGTTTCAGGCTCTCGGTTTCAGCCCGTCTGTTTCAGCCCCTCTGTTTCAGCCCCTCTGTTTCAGCCCCTCTGTTTCTCGCCCTCTGTTTCAGCCCCTCTGTTTCTCGCCCTCTGTTTCAGCCCCTCTGTTTCTCGCCCTTTGTTTCAGCCCCTCTGTATCAGCCCCTCTGTTTCAGCCCCTCTGTTTCAGCCCCTCTGTTTCAGCCCCTCTATTTCATCCCCTCTGTTTCTCCCCCTCTGTTTCTCACCATCTGTTTCTCGCCCTCTGTTTCAGCCCCTCTGTTTTTCGCCCTCTGTTTCAGCCCCTCTGTTTCTCGCCCTCTGTTTCAGCCCCGCTGATTCAGCCCCTCTGTTTCTCCCCCTCTGTTTCAGCCCCTCTGATGCAGCCCCTCTGATTCAGCCCCTCTGTTTCAGCCCCTCTGATTCAGCACCTCTGTTTCTCGCCCTCTGTTTCAGTCCCTCTGTTTCTCGCCCTCTGTTTCAGACCCTCTGTTTCAGGCTCTCGGTTTCAGCCCGTCTGTTTCAGCCCCTCTGTTTCAGCCCCTCTGTTTCTCGCCCTCTGTTTCAGCCCCTCTGATTTAGCCCCTCTGTTTCAGCCCCTCTATTTCATCCCCTCTGTTTCTCCCCCTCTGTTTCTCACCATCTGTTTCTCGCCCTCTGTTTCAGCCCCTCTGTTTTTCGCCCTCTGTTTCAGCCCCTCTGTTTCTCGCCCTCTGTTTCAGGCTCTCGGTTTCAGCCCGTCTGTTTCAGCCCCTCTGTTTCAGCCCCTCTGTTTCAGCCCCTCTGTTTCTCGGCCTCTGTTTCAGCCCCTCTGTTTCTTTCCCTCTGTTTCAGCCCCTCAGTTTCAGTCCCTCTGTTTCTCACTCTCTGTTTCTCGCCCTCTGTTTCAGCCCCTCTGTTTCTCGCCCTCTGTTTCAGCCCCTCTGTTTCTCGCCCTCTGTTTCAGCCCCTCTGTATCAGCCCCTCTGTTTCAGCCCCTCTGTTTAAGCCCCTCTGTTTCTCACCCTCTGTTTCTCGCCCTCTGTTTCAGCCCCTTTGTTTCTCGCCCTCTGTTTCAGGCTCTCTGTTTCAGCCCGTCTGTTTCAGCCCCTCTGTTTCAGCCCCTCTGTTTCTCGCCCTCTGTTTCTCGCCCGCTGTTTCAGCACCTCTGTTTTTAGCCCTCTGTTTCAGCCCCTCTGTTTCTCGCCCTTTGTTTCAGCCCCTCTGTATCAGCCCCTCTGTTTCAGCCCCTCTGTTTCAGCCCCTCTGTTTCAGCCCCTCTATTTCATCCCCTCTGTTTCTCCCCCTCTGTTTCTCACCATCTGTTTCTCGCCCTCTGTTTCAGCCCCTCTGTTTTTCGCCCTCTGTTTCAGCCCCTCTGTTTCTCGCCCTCTGTTTCAGGCTCTCGGTTTCAGCCCGTCTGTTTCAGCCCCTCTGTTTCAGCCCCTCTGTTTCAGCCCCTCTGTTTCTCGCCCTCTGTTTCAGCCCCTCTGTTTCTTTCCCTCTGTTTCAGCCCCTCTGTTTCAGTCCCTCTGTTTCTCACTCTCTGTTTCTCGCCCTCTGTTTCAGCCCCTCTGTTTCTCGCCCTCTGTTTCAGCCCCTCTGTATCAGCCCCTCTGTTTCAGCCCCTCTGTTTAAGCCCCTCGGTTTCTCATCCTCTGTTTCTCGTCCTCTGTTTCAGCCCCTTTGTTTCTTGCCCTCTGTTTCAGGCTCTCTGTTTCAGCCCGTCTGTTTCAGCCCCTCTGTTTCAGCCCCTCTGTTTCTCGCCCTCTGTTTCTCGCCCGCTGTTTCAGCACCTCTGTTTTTAGCCCTCTGTTTCAGCCCCTCTGTTTCTCGCCCTCTGTTTCAGCCCCTCTGTTTCTCGCCCTCTGTTTCAGCCCCTCTGTTTCTCGCCCTTTGTTTCAGCCCATCTGTATCAGCCCCTCTGTTTCAGCCCCTCTGTTTAAGCCCATCTGTGTCAGCCCCTCTGTTTCAGGCCCTCTGTTTCTCACCCTCTGTTTCTCGCCCTCTGTTTCACCCCCTCTGTTTCTCACCCTCTGTTTCAGGCTCTCTGTTTCAGCCGTCTGATTCAGCCCCTCTGTTTAAGCCCCTCTGTTTCTCACCCTCTGTTTCTCGCCCTCTGTTTCAGCCCCTTTGTTTCTCGCCCTCTGTTTCAGGCTCTCTGTTTCAGCCCGTCTCTTTCAGCCCCTCTGTTTCAGCCCCTCTGTTTCTCGCCCTCTGTTTCTCGCCCGCTGTTTCAGCACCTCTGTTTTTAGCCCTCTGTTTCAGCCCCTCTGTTTCTCGCCCTCTGTTTCAGCCCCTCTGTTTCTCGCCCTCTGTTTCAGCCACTCTGTTTCAGCCCCTCTGTTTCTCGCCCTCTGTTTCAGCCCCTCTGTTTCTCGCCCTCTGTTTCAGCCCCTCTGTTTCTCGCCCTCTGTTTCAGCCCCTATGTTTCTCGCCCTCTGTTTCTGCCCCTCTGATTTAGCCCCTCTATTTCAGCCCCTCTGATTCAGCTCCTCTGTTTCAGCCCCTCTGTTTCAGCCCCTCAGTTTCATCCCCTCTGTTTCTCGCCCTCTGTTTCTCACCCTCTGTTTCTCGCCCTCTGTTTCAGCCCCTCTGTTTATCGCCCTCTGTTTCAGCCCCTCTGTTTCAGCCCCTCTGTTTCTCGCCCTCTGTTTCAGCCCCTCTGTTTCTCGCCCTCTGTTTCAGCCCCTCTGTTTCAGCTCCTCTGTTTCTCGCCCTCTGTTTCTGCCCCTCTGTTTCTCGCCCTCTGTTTCAGCCCCTCTGTTTCTCGCCCTCTGTTTCAGCCCCGCTGATTCAGCCCCTCTGTTTCTCCCCCTCTGTTTCAGCCCCTCTGATGCAGCCCCTCTGATTCAGCCCCTCTGTTTCAGCCCCTCTGATTCAGCACCTCTGTTTCTCGCCCTCTGTTTCAGTCCCTCTGTTTCTCGCCCTCTGTTTCAGACCCTCTTTTTCAGGCTCTCGGTTTCAGCCCGTCTGTTTCAGCCCCTCTGTTTCAGCCCCTCTGTTTCTCGCCCTCTGTTTCAGCCCCTCTGATTTAGCCCCTCTGTTTCAGCCCCTCTGTTTCAGCCCCTCTGTTTCAGCCCCTCTATTTCATCCCCTCTGTTTCTCCTCCTCTGTTTCTCACCATCTGTTTCTCGCCCTCTGTTTCAGCCCCTCTGTTTTTCGCCCTCTGTTTCAGCCCCTCTGTTTCTCGCCCTCTGTTTCAGGCTCTCTGTTTCAGCCACTCTGTTTCAGCCCCTCTGTTTCAGCCCCTCTGTTTCAGCCCCTCTGTTTCTTTCCCTCTGTTTCAGCCCCTCTGTTTCAGTCCCTCTGTTTCTCACTCTCTGTTTCTCGCCCTCTGTTTCAGCCCCTCTGTTTCTCGCCCTCTGTTTCAGCCCCTCTGTTTCTCGCCCTCTGTTTCAACCCCTCTGTATCAGCCCCTCTGTTTCAGCCCCTCTGTTTAAGCCCCTCTGTTTCTCACCCTCTGTTTCTCGCCCTCTGTTTCAGCCCCTTTGTTTCTCGCCCTCTGATTCAGGCTCTCTGTTTCAGCCCGTCTGTTTCAGCCCCTCTGTTTCAGCCCCTCTGTTTCTCGCCCTCTGTTTCTCGCCCGCTGTTTCAGCACCTCTGTTTTTAGCCCTCTGTTTCAGCCCCTCTGTTTCTCGCCCTCTGTTTCAGCCCCTCTGTTTCTCGCCCTCTGTTTCAGCCCCTCTGTTTCTCGCCCTTTGTTTCAGCCCCTCTGTATCAGCCCCTCTGTTTCAGCCCCTCTGTTTCAGCCCCTCTGTTTCAGCCCCTCTATTTCATCCCCTCTGTTTCTCCCCCTCTGTTTCTCACCATCTGTTTCTCGCCCTCTGTTTCAGCCCCTCTGTTTTTCGCCCTCTGTTTCAGCCCCTCTGTTTCTCACCCTCTGTTTCAGGCTCTCGGTTTCAGCCCGTCTGTTTCAGCCCCTCTGTTTCAGCCCCTCTGTTTCTTTCCCTCTGTTTCAGCCCCTCTGTTTCAGTCCCTCTGTTTCAGCCCCTCTGTTTCTCGCCCTCTGTTTCAGCCCCTCTGTTTCTCGCCCTCTGTTTCAGCCCCTCTGTTTCTCGCCCTCTGTTTCAGCCCCTCTGTATCAGCCCCTCTGTTTCAGCCCCTCTGTTTAAGCCCCTCTGTTTCTCACCCTCTGTTTCTCGCCCTCTGTTTCAGCCCCTTTGCTTCTCGCCCTCTGTTTCAGGCTCTCTGTTTCAGCCCGTCTGTTTCAGCCCCTCTGTTTCACCCCCTCTGTTTCTCACCCTCTGTTTCAGGCTCTCTGTTTCAGCCGTCTGATTCAGCCCCTCTGTTTCAGCCCCTCTGTTTCTCGCCCTCTGTTTCTCGCCCGCTGTTTCAGCCCCTCTCTTTCTCGCCCACTGTTTCAGCCCCTCTCTTTCAGCCCCTCTGTTTCAGCCCCTCTGTTTCTCGCCCTCTGTTTCAGCCCCTCTGTTTCAGCCCCTTTGTTTCAGTCCCTCTGTTTCTCACTCTCTGTTTCTCGCCCTCTGTTTCAGCCCCTCTGTTTCTCGCCCTCTGTTTCAGCCCCTCTGATTTAGCCCCTCTGAACAGAGGGGCTAAATCAGAGGGGCTGAAACAGAGGGCGAGAAACAGAGGGGCTGAAACAGAGGGGCTGAAACAGACGGGCTGAAACCGAGAACCTGAAAAAGAGGGTCTGAAACAGAGGGCGAGAAACAGAGGGACTGAAACAGAGGGCGAGAAACAGAGGTGCTGAATCAGAGGGGCTGAAACAGAGGGGCTGAATCAGAGGGGCTGCATCAGAGGGGCTGAAACAGAGGGGGAGAAACAGAGGGGCTGAATCAGCGGGGCTGAAACAGAGGGCGAGAAACAGAGGGGCAGAAACAGAGGGCGAGAAACAGAGGAGCTGAAACAGAGGGGCTGAAACAGAGGGCGAGAAACAGAGGGGCTGAAACAGAGGGGCTGAAACAGAGGGCGATAAACAGAGGGGCTGAAACAGAGGGCGAGAAACAGAGGGTGAGAAACAGAGGGCGAGAAACAGAGGGGATGAAACTGAGGGGCTGAAACAGAGGGGCTGAAACAGAGGGGCTGAATCAGAGGGGCTGAAATAGAGGGGCTAAATCAGAGGGGCAGAAACAGAGGGCGAGAAACATAGGGGCTGAAACAGAGGGCGAGAAACAGAGGGGCTGAAACAGAGGGCGTGAAACAGAGGGGCTGAAACAGAGGGCGAGAAACAGAGGGGCTGAAACAGAGTGGCTGAAACAGAGGGCGAGAAACAGAGGGGCTGAAACAGAGGGCGAGAAACAGAGGGGCTGAATCAGAGGGGCTGAAACTGAGGGGCTGACACAGATGGGCTTAAACAGAGGGGCTGAAACAGAGGGGCTGATACAGAGGGGCTGAAACAAAGGGCGAGAAACAGAGGGGCTGAAACAGAGGGCGAGAAACAGAGGGGCTGAAACAGAGGGCGAGAAACAGAGGGGCTGAAACAGAGGGCTAAAAACAGAGGTACTGAAACAGCGGGCGAGAAACAGAGGGCGAGGAACAGAGGGGCTGAAACAGAGGGGCTGAAACAGACGGGCTGAAACAGAGAGCCTGAAACAGAGGGCAAGAAACAAAGGGGCTGAAACAGAGGGCGAGAAACAGAGGGTGAGAAACAGAGGGGCTTAAACAGAGGGGCTGAAACAGAGGGGCTGATACAGAGGGGCTGAAACAGAGGGCGAGAAACAGAGGGGCTGAAACAGAGGGCGAGAAACAGAGAGTGAGAAACAGAGGGACTGAAACAGAGGGGCTGAAACAGAGGGAAAGAAACAGAGGGGCTGAAACAGAGGGCGAGAAACAGAGGGGCTGAAACAGAGGGGCTGAAACAGAGGGGCTGAAACAGACGGGCTGAAACCGAGAGCCTGAAACAGAGGGCGAGAAACAGAGGGCGAAAAACAGAGGGGCTGAAACAGAGAGCGAGAAACAGATGGTGAGAAACAGAGGGGGAGAAACAGAGGGGATGAAATAGAGGGGCTGAAACAGAGGGGCTGAAACAGAGGGGATGAAACTGAGGGGCTGATACAGAGGGGCTGAAACAAAGGGCGAGAAACAGAGGGGCTGAAACAGAGGGCGAGAAACAGAGGGGCTGAAACAGAGGGCGAGAAACAGAGGGGCTGAAACAGAGGGCTAAAAACAGAGGTGCTGAAACAGCAGGCGAGAAACAGAGGGCGAGAAACAGAGGGGCTGAAACAGAGGGGCTGAAACAGACGGGCTGAAACAGAGAGCCTGAAACAGAGGGCGAGAAACAAAGGGGCTGAAACAGAGGGCGAGAAACAGAGGGTGAGAAACAGAGGGGCTTAAACAGAGGGGCTGATACAGAGGGGCTGAAACAGAGGGCGAGAAACAGAGGGGCTGAAACAGAGGGCGAGAAACAGAGGGGCTGAAACAGAGGGCGAGAAACAGAGAGTGAGAAACAGAGGGCGAGAAACAGAGGGGCTGAAACAGAGGGGCTGAAACAGAGGGGCTGAAACAGACGGGCTGAAACCGAGAGCCTGAAACAGAGGGCGAGAAACAGAGGTGCTGAAACAGAGGGCGAAAAACAGAGGGGCTGAAACAGAGGGCGAGAAACAGATGGTGAGAAACAGAGGGGGAGAAACAGAGGGGATGAAATAGAGGGGCTGAAACAGAGGGGCTAAATCAGATGGGTTGAAACAGAGGGCGAGAAACAGAGGGGCTGAAACAGAGGGGCTGAAACAGACGGGCTGAAACCGAGAGCCTGAAACAGAGGGTCTGAAACAGAGGGCGAGAAACAGAGGGACTGAAACAGAGGGCGAGAAACAGAGGTGCTGAATCAGAGGGGCTGAAACAGAGGGGCTGAATCAGAGGGGCTGCATCAGAGGGGCTGAAACAGAGGGGGAGAAACAGAGGGGCTGAATCAGCGGGGCTGAAACAGAGGGCGAGAAACAGAGGGGCTGAAACAGAGGGCGAGAAACAGAGGGGCAGAAACAGAGGGCGAGAAACAGAGGAGCTGAAACAGAGGGGCTGAAACAGAGGGCGAGAAACAGAGGGGCTGAAACAGAGGGCGAGAAACAGAGGGGCTGAAACAGAGGGGCTGAAACAGAGGGCGATAAACAGAGGGGCTGAAACAGAGGGCGAGAAACAGAGGGTGAGAAACAGAGGGCGAGAAACAGAGGGGATGAAACTGAGGGGCTGAAACAGAGGGGCTGAAACAGAGGGGCTGAATCAGAGGGGCTGAAATAGAGGGGCTAAATCAGAGGGGCAGAAACAGAGGGCGAGAAACATAGGGGCTGAAACAGAGGGCGAGAAACAGAGGGGCTGAAACAGAGGGCGAGAAACAGAGGGGCTGAAACAGAGGGCGAGAAACAGAGGGGCTGAAATAGAGTGGCTGAAACAATAGGCGAGAAACAGAGGGGCTGAAACAGAGGGCGAGAAACAGAGGGGCTGAATCAGAGGGGCTGAAACAGAGGGGCTGACACAGATGGGCTTAAACAGAGGGGCTGAAACAGAGGGGCTGATACAGAGGGGCTGAAACAAAGGGCGAGAAACAGAGGGGCTGAAACAGAGGGCGAGAAACAGAGGGGCTGAAACAGAGGGCGAGAAACAGAGGGGCTGAAACAGAGGGCTAAAAACAGAGGTGCTGAAACAGCGGGCGAGAAACAGAGGGCGAGAAACAGAGGGGCTGAAACAGAGGGGCTGAAACAGACGGGCTGAAACAGAGAGCCTGAAACAGAGGGCGAGAAACAAAGGTGCTGAAACAGAGGGCGAGAAACAGAGGGTGAGAAACAGAGGGGCTTAAACAGAGGGGCTGAAACAGAGGGGCTGATACAGAGGGGCTGAAACAGAGGGCGAGAAACAGAGGGGCTGAAACAGAGGGCGAGAAACAGAGAGTGAGAAACAGAGGGACTGAAACAGAGGGGCTGAAACAGAGGGAAAGAAACAGAGGGGCTGAAACAGAGGGGCTGAAACAGAGGGGCTGAAACAGAGGGGCTGAAACAGAGGGGCTGAAACAGACGGGCTGAAACCGAGAGCCTGAAACAGAGGGCGAGAAACAGAGGGGCTGAAACAGAGGGCGAAAAACAGAGGGGCTGAAACAGAGGGCGAGAAACAGATGGTGAGAAACAGAGGAGGAGAAACAGAGGGGATGAAATAGAGGGGCTGAAACAGAGGGGCTGAAACAGAGGGGCTGAAACAGAGGGGCTAAATCAGAGGGGCTGAAACAGAGGGCGAGAAACAGAGGGGCTGAAACAGAGGGGCTGAAACAGACGGGCTGAAACAGAGAGCCTGATACAGAGGGCGAGAAACAGAGGGGCTGAAACAGAGGGGCTGAAACAGAGGGGCTGAAACAGACGGGCTGAAACCGAGAGACTGAAACAGAGGGTGTGAAACAGAGGGGCTGAAACAGAGGGCGAAAAACAGAGGGGCTGAAACAGAGGGCGAGAAACAGATGGTGAGAAACAGAAGGGGAGAAACAGAGGGGATGAAATAGTGGGGCTGAAACAGAGGGGCTGAAACAGAGGGGCTGAAACAGAGGGGCTGATACAGAGGGGCTGAAACAAAGGGCGAGAAACAGAGGGGCTGAAACAGAGGGCGAGAAACAGAGGGGCTGAAACAGAGGGCGAGAAACAGAGGGGCTGAAACAGAGGGCTAAAAACAGAGGTGCTGAAACAGCGGGCGAGAAACAGAGGGCGAGAAACAGAGGGGCTGAAACAGAGGGGCTGAAACTGACGGGCTGAAACAGAGAGCCTGAAACAGAGGGCGAGAAACAAAGGGGCTGAAACAGAGGGCGAGAAACAGAGGGTGAGAAACAGAGGGGCTTAAACAGAGGGGCTGAAACAGAGGGGCTGATACAGAGGGGCTGAAACAGAGGGCGAGAAACAGAGGGGCTGAAACAGAGGGCGAGAAACAGAGGGGCTGAAACAGAGGGCGAGAAACAGAGAGTGAGAAACAGAGGGACTAAAACAGAGGGGCTGAAACAGAGGGAAAGAAACAGAGGGGCTGAAACAGAGGGCGAGAAACAGAGGGGCTGAAACAGAGGGGCTGAAACAGAGGGGCTGAAACAGACGGGCTGAAACCGAGAGCCTGAAACAGAGGGCGAGAAACAGAGGGGCTGAAACAGAGGGCGAAAAACAGAGGGGCTGAAACAGAGGGCGAGAAACAGATGGTGAGAAACAGAGGGGGAGAAACAGAGGGGATGAAATAGAGGGGCTGAAACAGAGGGGCTGAAACAGAGGGGCTGAAACAGAGGGGCTAAATCAGAGGGGCTGAAACAGAGGGCGAGAAACAGAGGGGCTGAAACAGAGGGGCTGAAACAGACGGGCTGAAACCGAGAGCCTGAAAAAGAGGGTCTGAAACAGAGGGCGAGAAACAGAGGGACTGAAACAGAGGGCGAGAAACAGAGGTGCTGAATCAGAGGGGCTGAAACAGAGGGGCTGAATCAGAGTGGCTGCATCAGAGGGGCTGAAACAGAGGGGGAGAAACAGAGGGGCTGAATCAGCGGGGCTGAAACAGAGGGCGAGAAACAGAGGGGCTGAAACAGAGGGCGAGAAACAGAGGGGCAGAAACAGAGGGCGAGAAACAGAGGAGCTGAAACAGAGGGGCTGAAACAGAGGGCGAGAAACAGAGGGGCTGAAACAGAGGGCGAGAAACAGAGGGGCTGAAACAGAGGGGCTGAAACAGAGGGCGATAAACAGAGGGGCTGAAACAGAGGGCGAGAAACAGAGGGTGAGAAACAGAGGGCGAGAAACAGAGGGGATGAAACTGAGGGGCTGAAACAGAGGGGCTGAAACAGAGGGGCTGAATCAGAGGGGCTGAAATTGAGGGGCTAAATCAGAGGGGCAGAAACAGAGGGCGAGAAACATAGGGGCTGAAACAGAGGGCGAGAAACAGAGGGGCTGAAACAGAGGGCGAGAAACAGAGGGGCTGAAACAGAGGGCGAGAAACAGAGGGGCTGATACAGAGTGGCTGAAACAGAGGGCGAGAAACAGAGGGGCTGAAACAGAGGGCGAGAAACAGAGGGGCTGAATCAGAGGGGCTGAAACAGAGGGGCTGACACAGATGGGCTTAAACAGAGGGGCTGAAACAGAGGGGCTGATACAGAGGGGCGGAAACAAAGGGCGAGAAACAGAGGGGCTGAAACAGAGGGCGAGAAACAGAGGGGCTGAAACAGAGGGCGAGAAACAGAGGGGCTGAAACAGAGGGCTAAAAACAGAGGTGCTGAAACAGCGGGCGAGAAACAGTGGGCGAGAAACAGAGGCGCTGAAACAGAGGGGCTGAAACAGACGGGCTGAAACAGAGAGCCTGAAACAGAGGGCGAGAAACAAAGGGGCTGAAACAGAGGGCGAGAAACAGAGGGTGAGAAACAGAGGGGCTTAAACAGAGGGGCTGAAACAGAGGGGCTGAAACAGAGAGCCTGAAACAGAGAGCGAGAAACAGAGGGGCTGAAACAGAGGGCGAGAAACAGAGAGTGAGAAACAGAGGGACTGAAACAGAGGGGCTGAAACAGAGGGAAAGAAACAGAGGGGCTGAAACAGAGGGCGAGAAACAGAGGGGCTGAAACAGAGGGGCTGAAACAGAGGGGCTGAAACAGACGGGCTGAAACCGAGAGCCTGAAACAGAGGGCGAGAAACAGAGGGGCTGAAACAGAGGGCGAAATACAGAGGGGCTGAAACAGAGGGCGAGAAACAGATGGTGAGAAACAGAGGGGGAGAAACAGAGGGGATGAAATAGAGGGGCTGAAACAGAGGGGCTGAAACAGAGGGGCTGAAACAGAGGGGCTGATACAGAGGGGCTGAAAAAAAAGGGCGAGAAACAGAGGGGCTGAAACAGAGGGCGAGAAACAGAGGGGCTGAAACAGAGGGCGAGAAACAGAGGGGCTGAAACAGAGGGCTAAAAACAGAGGTGCTGAAACAGCGGGCGAGAAACAGAGGGCGAGAAACAGAGGGGCTGAAACAGAGGGGCTGAAACAGACGGGCTGAAACAGAGAGCCTGAAACAGAGGGCGAGAAACAAAGGGGCTGAAACAGAGGGCGAGAAACAGAGGGTGAGAAACAGAGGGGCTTAAACAGAGGGGCTGAAACAGAGGGGCTGATACAGAGGGGCTGAAACAGAGGGCGAGAAACAGAGGGGCTGAAACAGAGGGCGAGAAACAGAGGGGCTGAAACAGAGGGCGAGAAACAGAGAGTGAGAAACAGAGGGACTGAAACAGAGGGGCTGAAACAGAGGGAAAGAAACAGAGGGGCTGAAACAGAGGGCGAGAAACAGAGGGGCTGAAACAGAGGGGCTGAAACAGAGGGGCTGAAACAGACGGGCTGAAACCGAGAGCCTGAAACAGAGGGCGAGAAACAGAGGGGCTGAAACAGAGGGCGAAAAACAAAGGGGCTGAAACAGAGGGCGAGAAACAGATGGTGAGAAACAGAGGGGGAGAAACAGAGGGGATGAAGTAGAGGGGCTGAAACAGAGGGGCTAAATCAGAGGGGCTGAAACAGAGGGCGAGAAACAGAGGGGCTGAAACAGAGGGGCTGAAACAGACGGGCTGAAACCGAGAGCCTGAAACAGAGGGTCTGAAACAGAGGGCGAGAAACAGAGGGACTGAAACAGAGGGCGAGAAACAGAGGTGCTGAATCAGAGGGGCTGAAACAGAGGGGCTGAATCAGAGGGGCTGCATCAGAGGGGCTGAAACAGAGGGGGAGAAACAGAGGGGCTGAATCAGCGGGGCTGAAACAGAGGGCGAGAAACAGAGGGGCTGAAACAGAGGGCGAGAAACAGAGGGGCAGAAACAGAGGGCGAGAAACAGAGGAGCTGAAACAGAGGGGCTGAAACAGAGGGCGAGAAACAGAGGGGCTGAAACAGAGGGCGAGAAACAGAGGGGCTGAAACAGAGGGGCTGAAACAGAGGGCGATAAACAGAGGGGCTGAAACAGAGGGCGAGAAACTGAGGGTGAGAAACAGAGGGCGAGAAACAGAGGGGATGAAACTGAGGGGCTGAAACAGAGGGGCTGAAACAGAGGGGCTGAATCAGAGGGGCTGAAATAGAGGGGCTAAATCAGAGGGGCAGAAACAGAGGGCGAGAAACATAGGGGCTGAAACAGAGGGCGAGAAACAGAGGGGCTGAAACAGAGGGCGAGAAACAGAGGGGCTGAAACAGAGGGCGAGAAACAGAGGGGCTGAAACAGAGTGGCTGAAACAGAGGGGCTGACACAGATGGGCTGAAACAGAGGGCGAGAAACAGAGGGGCTGAATCAGAGGGGCTGAAACAGAGGGGCTGACACAGATGGGCTTAAACAGAGGGGCTGAAACAGAGGGGCTGATACAGAGGGGCTGAAACAAAGGGCGAGAAACAGAGGGGCTGAAACAGAGGGCGAGAAACAGAGGGGCTGAAACAGAGGGCGAGAAACAGAGGGGCTGAAACAGAGGGCTAAAAACAGAGGTGCTGAAACAGCGGGCGAGAAACAGAGGGCGAGAAACAGAGGGCGAGAAACAGAGGGGCTGAAACAGACGGGCTGAAACAGAGAGCCTGAAACAGAGGGCGAGAAACAAAGGGGCTGAAACAGAGGGCGAGAAACAGAGGGTGAGAAACAGAGGGGCTTAAACAGAGGGGCTGAAACAGAGGGGCTGATACAGAGGGGCTGAAACAGAGGGTGAGAAACAGAGGGGCTGAAACAGAGGGCGAGAAACAGAGGGGCTGAAACAGACGGGCTGAATCAGAGGGGCTGAATTAGAGGGGCTAAATCAGAGGGGCAGAAACAGAGGGCGAGAAACATAGGGACTGAAACAGAGGGCGAGAAACAGAGGGGCTGAAACAGAGGGCGAGAAACAGAGGGGCTGAAACAGAGGGCGAGAAACAGAGGGGCTGAAACAGAGTGGCTGAAACAGAGGGCGAGAAACAGAGGGGCTGAAACAGAGGGCGAGAAACAGAGGGGCTGAATCAGAGGGGCTGAAACAGAGGGGCTGACACAGATGGGCTTAAACAGAGGGGCTGAAACAGAGGGGCTGATACAGAGGGGCTGAAACAAAGGGCGAGAAACAGAGGGGCTGAAACAGAGGGCGAGAAACAGAGGGGCTGAAACAGAGGGCTAAAAACGGAGGTGCTGAAACAGCGGGCGAGAAACAGAGGGCGAGAAACAGAGGGGCTGAAACAGAGGGGCTGAAACAGACGGGCTGAAACAGAGAGCCTGAAACAGAGGGCGAGAAACAAAGGGGCTGAAACAGAGGGCGAGAAACAGAGGGTGAGAAACAGAGGGGCTTAAACAGAGGGGCTGAATCAGACGGCTGAAACAGAGAGCCTGAAACAGAGGGTGAGAAACAGAGGGGGTGAAACAGAGGGCGAGAAACAGAGGGTGAGAAACAGAGGGCCTGAAACAGAGGGGCTGACAAAGATGGGCTTAAACAGAGGGGCTGAAACAGAGGGGCTGATACAGAGGGGCTGAAACAAAGGGCGAGAAACAGAGGGGCTGAAACAGAGGGCGAGAAACAGAGGGACTGAAACAGAGGGCGAGAAACAGAGGGGCTGAAACAGAGGGCTAAAAACAGAGATGCTGAAACAGCGGGCGAGAAACAGAGGGCGAGAAACAGAGGGGCTGAAACAGAGGGGCTGAAACAGACGGGCTGAAACAGAGAGCCTGAAACAGAGGGCGAGAAACAAAGGGGCTGAAACAGAGGGCGAGAAACAGAGGGTGAGAAACAGAGGGGCTGAAACAGAGGGGCTGATACAGAGGGGCTGAAACAGAGGGCGAGAAACAGAGGGGCTGAAACAGAGGGCGAGAAACAGAGGGGCTGAAACAGAGGGCGAGAAACAGAGAGTGAGAAACAGAGGGACTGAAACAGAGGGGCTGAAACAGAGGGAAAGAAACAGAGGGGCTGAAACAGAGGGCGAGAAACAGAGGGGCTGAAACAGAGGGGCTGAAACAGAGGGGCTGAAACAGACGGGCTGAAACCGAGAGCCTGAAACAGAGGGCGAGAAACAGAGGGGCTGAAACAGAGGGCGAAAAACAGAGGGGCTGAAACAGAGGGCGAGAAACAGATGGTGAGAAACAGAGGGGGAGAAACAGAGGGGATGAAATAGAGGGGCTGAAACAGAGGGGCTAAATCAGAGGGGCTGAAACAGAGGGCGAGAAACAGAGGGGCTGAAACAGAGGGGCTGAAACAGACGGGCTGAAACCGAGAGCCTGAAACAGAGGGTCTGAAACAGAGGGCGAGAAACAGAGGGACTGAAACAGAGGGCGAGAAACAGAGGTGCTGAATCAGAGGGGCTGAAACAGAGGGGCTGAATCAGAGGGGCTGAAATAGAGGGGCTAAATCAGAGGGGCAGAAACAGAGGGCGAGAAACATTGGGGCTGAAACAGAGGGCGAGAAACAGAGGGGCTGAAACAGAGGGGGAGAAACAGAGGGGCTGAATCAGCGGGGCTGAAACAGAGGGCGAGAAACAGAGGGGCTGAAACAGAGGGCGAGAAACAGAGGGGCAGAAACAGAGGGCGAGAAACAGAGGAGCTGAAACAGAGGGGCTGAAACAGAGGGCGAGAAACAGAGGGGCTGAAACAGAGGGCGAGAAACAGAGGGGCTGAAACAGAGGGGCTGAAACAGAGGGCGATAAACAGAGGGGCTGAAACAGAGGGCGAGAAACAGAGGGTGAGAAACAGAGGGCGAGAAACAGAGGGGATGAAACTGAGGGGCTGAAACAGAGGGGCTGAAACAGAGGGGCTGAATCAGAGGGGCTGAAATAGAGGGGCTAAATCAGAGGGGCAGAAACAGAGGGCGAGAAACATAGGGGATGAAACAGAGGGCGAGAAACAGAGGGGCTGAAACAGAGGGCGAGAAACAGAGGGGCTGAAACAGAGGGCGAGAAACAGAGGGGCTGAAACAGAGTGGCTGAAACAGAGGGGCTGACACAGATGGGCTGAAACAGAGGGCGAGAAACAGAGGGGCTGAATCAGAGGGGCTGAAACAGAGGGGCTGACATAGATCGGCTTAAACAGAGGGGTGAAACAGAGGGGCTGATACAGAGGGGCTGAAACAAAGGGCGAGAAACAGAGGGGCTGAAACAGAGGGCGAGAAACAGAGGGGCTGAAACAGAGGGCGAGAAACAGAGGGGCTGAAACAGAGGGCTAAAAACAGAGGTGCTGAAACAGCGGGCGAGAAACAGAGGGCGAGAAACAGAGGGGCTGAAACAGAGGGGCTGAAACAGACGGGCTGAAACAGAGAGCCTGAAACAGAGGGCGAGAAACAAAGGGGCTGAAACAGAGGGCGAGAAACAGAGGGTGAGAAACAGAGGGGCTTAAACAGAGGGGCTGAAACAGAGGGGCTGATACAGAGGGGCTGAAACAGAGGGCGAGAAACAGAGGGGCTGAAACAGAGGGCGAGAAACAGAGGGGCTGAAACAGAGGGCGAGAAACAGAGAGTGAGAAACAGAGGGACTGAAACAGAGGGGCTGAAACAGAGGGAAAGAGACAGAGGGGCTGGAACAGAGGGCGAGAAACAGAGGGGCTGAAACAGAGGGGCTGAAACAGAGGGGCTGAAACAGACGGGCTGAAACCGAGAGCCTGAAACAGATGGCGAGAAACAGAGGGGCTGAAACAGAGGGTGAAAAACAGAGGGGCTGAAACAGAGGGCGAGAAACAGATGGTGAGAAACAGAGGGGGAGAAACAGAGGGGATGAAATAGAGGGGCTGAAACAGAGGGGCTGAAACAGAGGGGCTGAAACAGAGGGGCTAAATCAGAGGGGCTGAAACACAGGGCGAGAAACAGAGGTGCTGAATCAGAGGGGCTGAAACAGAGGGGCTGAATCAGAGGGGCTGCATCAGAGGGGCTGAAACAGAGGGGGAGAAACAGAGGGGCTGAATCTGCGGGGCTGAAACAGAGGGCGAGAAACAGAGGGGCTGAAACAGAGGGCGAGAAACAGAGGGGCAGAAACAGAGGGCGAGAAACAGAGGAGCTGAAACAGAGGGGCTGAAACAGAGGGCGAGAAACAGAGGGGCTGAAACAGAGGGGCTGAAACAGAGGGCGAGAAACAGAGGGGCTGAAACAGAGGGCGAGAAACAGAGGGTGAGAAACAGAGGGCGAGAAACAGAGGGGATGAAACTGAGGGGCTGAAACAGAGGGGCTGAAACAGAGGGGCTGAATCAGAGGGGCTGAAATAGAGGGGCTAAATCAGAGGGGCAGAAACAGAGGGCGAGAAACATAGGGGCTGAAACAGAGGGCGAGAAACAGAGGGGCTGAAACAGAGGGCGAGAAACAGAGGGGCTGAAACAGAGTGGCTGAAACAGAGGGCGAGAAACAGAGGGGCTGAAACAGAGGGCGAGAAACAGAGGGGCTGAATCAGAGGGGCTGAAACAGAGGGGCTGAAACAGACGGGCTGAAACAGAGAGCCTGAAACAGAGGGCGAGAAACAAAGGGGCTGAAACAGAGGGCGAGAAACAGAGGGTGAGAAACAGAGGGGCTTAAACAGAGGGGCTGAATCAGACGGCTGAAACAGAGAGCCTGAAACAGAGGGTGAGAAACAGAGGGGGTGAAACAGAGGGCGAGAAACAGAGGGTGAGAAACAGAGGGCCTGAAACAGAGGGGCTGACAAAGATGGGCTTAAACAGAGGGGCTGAAACAGAGGGGCTGATACAGAGGGGCTGAAACAAAGGGCGAGAAACAGAGGGGCTGAAACAGAGGGCGAGAAACAGAGGGGCTGAAACAGAGGGCGAGAAACAGAGGGGCTGAAACAGAGGGCTAAAAACAGAGATGCTGAAACAGCGGGCGAGAAACAGAGGGCGAGAAACAGAGGGGCTGAAACAGAGGGGCTGAAACAGACGGGCTGAAACAGAGAGCCTGAAACAGAGGGCGAGAAACAAAGGGGCTGAAACAGAGGGCGAGAAACAGAGGGTGAGAAACAGAGGGGCTGAAACAGAGGGGCTGATACAGAGGGGCTGAAACAGAGGGCGAGAAACAGAGGGGCTGAAACAGAGGGC
The DNA here is from genome assembly GCF_047496795.1 of Chiloscyllium punctatum. Taxonomy (NCBI): domain Eukaryota; kingdom Metazoa; phylum Chordata; class Chondrichthyes; order Orectolobiformes; family Hemiscylliidae; genus Chiloscyllium; species Chiloscyllium punctatum. The sequence continues at coordinate 161,841,020 of NC_092741.1, read as the reverse complement.
GAGAAACAGAGGGGCTGAAACAGAGGGCGAGAAACAGAGAGTGAGAAACAGAGGGACTGAAACAGAGGGGCTGAAACAGAGGGAAAGAAACAGAGGGGCTGAAACAGAGGGCGAGAAACAGAGGGGCTGAAACAGAGGGGCTGAAACAGAGGGGCTGAAACAGACGGGCTGAAACCGAGAGCCTGAAACAGAGGGCGAGAAACAGAGGGGCTGAAACAGAGGGCGAAAAACAGAGGGGCTGAAACAGAGGGCGAGAAACAGATGGTGAGAAACAGAGGGGGAGAAACAGAGGGGATGAAATAGAGGGGCTGAAACAGAGGGGCTAAATCAGAGGGGCTGAAACAGAGGGCGAGAAACAGAGGGGCTGAAACAGAGGGGCTGAAACAGACGGGCTGAAACCGAGAGCCTGAAACAGAGGGTCTGAAACAGAGGGCGAGAAACAGAGGGACTGAAACAGAGGGCGAGAAACAGAGGTGCTGAATCAGAGGGGCTGAAACAGAGGGGCTGAATCAGAGGGGCTGAAATAGAGGGGCTAAATCAGAGGGGCAGAAACAGAGGGCGAGAAACATTGGGGCTGAAACAGAGGGCGAGAAACAGAGGGGCTGAAACAGAGGGGGAGAAACAGAGGGGCTGAATCAGCGGGGCTGAAACAGAGGGCGAGAAACAGAGGGGCTGAAACAGAGGGCGAGAAACAGAGGGGCAGAAACAGAGGGCGAGAAACAGAGGAGCTGAAACAGAGGGGCTGAAACAGAGGGCGAGAAACAGAGGGGCTGAAACAGAGGGCGAGAAACAGAGGGGCTGAAACAGAGGGGCTGAAACAGAGGGCGATAAACAGAGGGGCTGAAACAGAGGGCGAGAAACAGAGGGTGAGAAACAGAGGGCGAGAAACAGAGGGGATGAAACTGAGGGGCTGAAACAGAGGGGCTGAAACAGAGTGGCTGAATCAGAGGGGCTGAAATAGAGGGGCTAAATCAGAGGGGCAGAAACAGAGGGCGAGAAACATAGGGGATGAAACAGAGGGCGAGAAACAGAGGGGCTGAAACAGAGGGCGAGAAACAGAGGGGCTGAAACAGAGGGCGAGAAACAGGGGGGCTGAAACAGAGTGGCTGAAACAGAGGGGCTGACACAGATGGGCTGAAACAGAGGGCGAGAAACAGAGGGGCTGAATCAGAGGGGCTGAAACAGAGGGGCTGACATAGATCGGCTTAAACAGAGGGGCTGAAACAGAGGGGCTGATACAGAGGGGCTGAAACAAAGGGCGAGAAACAGAGGGGCTGAAACAGAGGGCGAGAAACAGAGGGGCTGAAACAGAGGGCGAGAAACAGAGGGGCTGAAACAGAGGGCTAAAAACAGAGGTGCTGAAACAGCGGGCGAGAAACAGAGGGCGAGAAACAGAGGGGCTGAAACAGAGGGGCTGAAACAGACGGGCTGAAACAGAGAGCCTGAAACAGAGGGCGAGAAACAAAGGGGCTGAAACAGAGGGCGAGAAACAGAGGGTGAGAAACAGAGGGGCTTAAACAGAGGGGCTGAAACAGAGGGGCTGATACAGAGGGGCTGAAACAGAGGGCGAGAAACAGAGGGGCTGAAACAGAGGGCGAGAAACAGAGGGGCTGAAACAGAGGGCGAGAAACAGAGAGTGAGAAACAGAGGGACTGAAACAGAGGGGCTGAAACAGAGGGAAAGAGACAGAGGGGCTGAAACAGAGGGCGAGAAACAGAGGGGCTGAAACAGAGGGGCTGAAACAGAGGGGCTGAAACAGACGGGCTGAAACCGAGAGCCTGAAACAGATGGCGAGAAACAGAGGGGCTGAAACAGAGGGCGAAAAACAGAGGGGCTGAAACAGAGGGCGAGAAACAGATGGTGAGAAACAGAGGGGGAGAAACAGAGGGGATGAAATAGAGGGGCTGAAACAGAGGGGCTGAAACAGAGGGGCTGAAACAGAGGGGCTAAATCAGAGGGGCTGAAACACAGGGCGAGAAACAGAGGTGCTGAATCAGAGGGGCTGAAACAGAGGGGCTGAATCAGAGGGGCTGCATCAGAGGGGCTGAAACAGAGGGGGAGAAACAGAGGGGCTGAATCTGCGGGGCTGAAACAGAGGGCGAGAAACAGAGGGGCTGAAACAGAGGGCGAGAAACAGAGGGGCAGAAACAGAGGGCGAGAAACAGAGGAGCTGAAACAGAGGGGCTGAAACAGAGGGCGAGAAACAGAGGGGCTGAAACAGAGGGCGAGAAACAGAGGGGCTGAAACAGAGGGGCTGAAACAGAGGGCGAGAAACAGAGGGGCTGAAACAGAGGGCGAGAAACAGAGGGTGAGAAACAGAGGGCGAGAAACAGAGGGGATGAAACTGAGGGGCAGAAACAGAGGGGCTGAAACAGAGGGGCTGAATCAGAGGGGCTGAAATAGAGGGGCTAAATCAGAGGGGCAGAAACAGAGGGCGAGAAACATAGGGGCTGAAACAGAGGGCGAGAAACAGAGGGGCTGAAACAGAGGGCGAGAAACAGAGGGGCTGAAACAGAGTGGCTGAAACAGAGGGCGAGAAACAGAGGGGCTGAAACAGAGGGCGAGAAACAGAGGGGCTGAATCAGAGGGGCTGAAACAGAGGGGCTGAATCAGAGGGGCAGAATCAGAGTGGCTGAAACAGAGGGCGAGAAACAGAGGGGCTGAAACAGAGGGCGAGAAACAGAGGGGCAGAAACAGAGGGCGAGATACAGAGGGGCTGAAACAGAGGGGCTGAAACAGAGGGCGAGAAACTGAGGGGCTGAAACAGAGGGCGAGAAACAGAGGGGCTGAAACAGAGTGGCTGAAACAGAGGGGCTGAAACAGAGGGCGAGAAACAGAGGGGCTGAATCAGCGGGCGAGAAACAGAGGGCGAGAAAGAGAGGGGCTGAAACAGAGGGGCTGAATCAGACTGCCTGAAACAGAGAGCCTGAAACAGAGGGTGAGAAACAGAGGGGGTGAAACAGAGGGCGAGAAACAGAGGGGCTGAAACAGAGGGGCTGATACAGAGGGGCTGAAACAGAGGGCGAGAAACAGAGGGGCTGAAACAGAGGGCTAAAAACAGAGGTGCTGAAACAGCGGGTGAGAAACAGAGGGCGAGAAACAGAGGGGCTGAAACAGAGGGGCTGAAACTGACGGGCTGAAACAGAGAGCCTGAAACAGAGGGCGAGAAACAAAGGGGCTGAAACAGAGGGCGAGAAACAGAGGGTGAGAAACAGAGGGGCTGAAACAGAGGGGCTGAAACAGAGGGGCTTAAACAGAGTGGCTGAAACAGAGGGGCTGATACAGAGGGGCTGAAACAGAGGGCGAGAAACAGAGGGGCTGAAACAGAGGGCAAGAAACAGAGGGGCTGAAACAGAGGGCGAGAAACAGAGAGTGAGAAACAGAGGGACTGAAACAAAGGGGCTGAAACAGAGGGGCTGAAACAGAGGGCGAGAAACAGAGGGGCTGAAACAGAGGGCGAGAAACAGAGGGGCTGAAACAGAGGGGTTGAAACAGAGTGGCTGAAACAGAGGGGCAGAAACCGAGGGCGAGAAACAGAGGAGCTGAAACAGAGTGGCTGAAACAGAGGGCGAGAAACAGAGGGGCTGAAACAGAGGGGCTGAATCAGAGGGGCTGAATCAGAGGGGCTAAAACAGAGGGCGAGAAACAGAGGGGCTGAATCTGTGGGACTGAAACAGAGGGCGAGAAACAGAGGGGCTGAAACAGAGGGCGAGAAACAGAGGGGCAGAAACAGAGGGCGAGAAACAGAGGGGCTGTAACAGAGGGCGAGAAACAAAGGGTGAGAAACAGAGGGGCTGAAACAGAGGGCGAGAAACAGAGGGGCAGAAACAGAGGGGCTGAAACAGAGGGGCTGAATCAGAGGGGCTGAAACAGAGGGCTGAAACAGAGGGGCTGAAACAGAGGGGCTAAATCAGAGGGGCTGAAACAGAGGGCGAGAAACAGAGGGGCTGAAACAGAGGGCGAGAAACAGAGGGGCAGAAACAGAGGGCGAGAAACAGAGGTGCTGAATCAGAGCGGCTGAAACTGAGTGGCTGAATCAGAGGGGCTGAAACAGAGGGCGAGAAACAGAGGGACTGAAACAGAGGGCGAGAAACAGAGGGGCAGAAACAGAGGGCGAGAAACAGAGGAGCTGAAACAGAGGGGCTGAAACAGAGGGCGAGAAACAGAGGAGCTGAAACAGAGGGGCTGAAACAGAGGGCGAGAAACAGAGGGGCTGAAACAGAGGGCGAGAAACAGACGGTGAGAAACAGAGGGCGAGAAACAGAGGGGATGAAACTGAGGGGCTGAAACAGAGGGGCTGAAACAGAGGGGCTGAATCAGAGGGGCTGAAACAGAGGGCGAGAAACAGAGGGGCTGAAACAGAGGGCGAGAAACAGAGGGGCTGAAACAGAGGGCGAGAAACAGAGGGTGAGAAACAGAGGTCGAGAAACAGAGGGGCTGAAACAGAGGGGCTGGAACAGAGAGCCTGAAACAGAGGGCGAGAAACAGAGGGGATGAAATAGAGGGGCTGAAACAGAGGGGCTGAAACAGAGGGGCTGAAACAGAGGGGCTAAATCAGAGGGGCTGAAACACAGGGCGAGAAACAGAGGTGCTGAATCAGAGGGGCTGAAACAGAGGGGCTGAATCAGAGGGGCTGCATCAGAGGGGCTGAAACAGAGGGGGAGAAACAGAGGGGCTGAATCTGCGGGGCTGAAACAGAGGGCGAGAAACAGAGGGGCTGAAACAGAGGGCGAGAAACAGAGGGGCAGAAACAGAGGGCGAGAAACAGAGGAGCTGAAACAGAGGGGCTGAAACAGAGGGCGAGAAACAGAGGGGCTGAAACAGAGGGCAAGAAAAAGAGGGGCTGAAACAGAGGGGCTGAAACAGAGGGCGAGAAACAGAGGGGCTGAAACAGAGGGCGAGAAACAGAGGGGATGAAACTGAGGGGCTGAAACAGAGGGGCTGAAACAGAGGGGCTGAATCAGAGGGGCTGAAACAGAGGGCGAGAAACAGAGGGGCAGAAACAGAGGGCGAGAAACAGAGGTGCTGAATCAGAGCGGCTGAAACTGAGTGGCTGAATCAGAGGGGCTGAAACAGAGGGCGAGAAACAGAGGGACTGAAACAGAGGGCGAGAAACAGAGGGGCAGAAACAGAGGGCGAGAAACAGAGGAGCTGAAACAGAGGGGCTGAAACAGAGGGCGAGAAACAGAGGAGCTGAAACAGAGGGGCTGAAACAGAGGGCGAGAAACAGAGGGGCTGAAACAGAGGGCGAGAAACAGACGGTGAGAAACAGAGGGCGAGAAACAGAGGGGATGAAACTGAGGGGCTGAAACAGAGGGGCTGAAACAGAGGGGCTGAATCAGAGGGGCTGAAACAGAGGGCGAGAAACAGAGGGGCTGAAACAGAGGGCGAGAAACAGAGGGGCTGAAACAGAGGGCGAGAAACAGAGGGTGAGAAACAGAGGTCGAGAAACAGAGGGGCTGAAACAGAGGGGCTGGAACAGAGAGCCTGAAACAGAGGGCGAGAAACAGAGGGGATGAAATAGAGGGGCTGAAACAGAGGGGCTGAAACAGAGGGGCTGAAACAGAGGGGCTAAATCAGAGGGGCTGAAACACAGGGCGAGAAACAGAGGTGCTGAATCAGAGGGGCTGAAACAGAGGGGCTAAATCAGAGGGGCTGCATCAGAGGGGCTGAAACAGAGGGGGAGAAACAGAGGGGCTGAAACAGAGGGCGAGAAACAGAGGGGCAGAAACAGAGGGCGAGAAACAGAGGAGCTGAAACAGAGGGGCTGAAACAGAGGGCGAGAAACAGAGGGGCTGAAACAGAGGGCGAGAAAAAGAGGGGCTGAAACAGAGGGGCTGAAACAGAGGGCGAGAAACAGAGGGGCTGAAACAGAGGGCGAGAAACAGAGGGGATGAAACTGAGGGGCTGAAACAGAGGGGCTGAAACAGAGGGGCTGAATCAGAGGGGCTGAAATAGAGGGGCTAAATCAGAGGGGCAGAAACAGAGGGCGAGAAACATAGGGGCTGAAACAGAGGGCGAGAAACAGAGGGCGAGAAACAGAGGGGCTGAAACAGAGGGCGAGAAACAGAGGGGCTGAAACAGAGTGGCTGAAACAGAGGGCGAGAAACAGAGGGGCTGAAACAGAGGGCGAGAAACAGAGGGGCTGAATCAGAGGGGCTGAAACAGAGGGGCTGAATCAGAGGGGCAGAATCAGAGTGGCTGAAACAGAGGGCGAGAAACAGAGGGGCTGAAACAGAGGGCGAGAAACAGAGGGGCAGAAACAGAGGGCGAGATACAGAGGGGCTGAAACAGAGGGGCAGAAACAGAGGGCGAGAAACTGAGGGGCTGAAACAGAGGGCGAGAAACAGAGGGGCTGAAACAGAGTGGCTGAAACAGAGGGGCTGAAACAGAGGGCGAGAAACACAGGGGCTGAATCAGCGGGCGAGAAACAGAGGGCGAGAAAGAGAGGGGCTGAAACAGAGGGGCTGAATCAGACTGCCTGAAACAGAGAGCCTGAAACAGAGGGTGAGAAACAGAGGGGGTGAAACAGAGGGCGAGAAACAGAGGGTGAGAAACAGAGGGCCTGAAACAGAGGGGCTGACACAGAGGGGCTTAAACAGAGGGGCTGAAACAGAGGGGCTGATACAGAGGGGCTGAAACAGAGGGCGAGAAACAGAGGGGCTGAATCAGAGGGCTAAAAACAGAGGTGCTGAAACTGCGGGTGAGAAACAGAGGGCGAGAAACAGAGGGGCTGAAACAGAGGGGCTGAAACTGGCGGGCTGAAACAGAGAGCCTGAAACAGAGGGGGAGAAACAAAGGGGCTGAAACAGAGGGCGAGAAACAGAGGGTGAGAAACAGAGGGGCTGAAACAGAGGGGCTGAAACAGAGGGGCTTAAACAGAGTGGCTGAAACAGAGGGGCTGATACAGAGGGGCTGAAACAGAGGGCGAGAAACAGAGGGGCTGAAACAGAGGGCAAGAAACAGAGGGGCTGAAACAGAGGGCGAGAAACAGAGAGTGAGAAACAGAGGGACTGAAACAAAGGGGCTGAAACAGAGGGGCTGAAACAGAGGGCGAGAAACAGAGGGGCTGAAACAGAGGGCGAGAAACAGAGGGGCTGAAACAGAGGGGCTGAAACAGAGGGGCTGAAACAGACGGGCTGAAACAGAGAGCCTGAAACAGAGGGCGAGAAACAGAGGGGCTGAAACAGAGGGCGAAAAACAGAGGGGCTGAAACAGAGGGCGAGAAACAGATGGTGAGAAACAGAGGGCGAGAAACAGAGGGGATGAAATAGAGGGGCTGAAACAGAGGGGCTGAAACAGAGGGGCTGAAACAGAGGGGCTGAAACAGTGGGCGAGAAACAGAGGGGCTGAATCAGAGGGGCTGAAACAGAGGGCGAGAAACAGAGGGGCTGAAACAGAGGGCGAGAAACAGAGGTGCTGAATCAGAGCGGCTGAAACTGAGGGGCTGAATCAGAGGGGCTGAAACAGAGGGCGAGAAACAGAGGGGCTGAAACAGAGGGCGAGAAACAGACGGGCAGAAACAGAGGGCGAGAAACAGAGGAGCTGAAACAGAGGGGCTGAAACAGAGGGCGAGAAACAGAGGGGCTGAAACAGAGGGGCTGAATCAGAGGGGCTGAATCAGAGGGGCTAAAACAGAGGGCGAGAAACAGAGGGGCTGAATCTGTGGGGCTGAAACAGAGGGCGAGAAACAGAGGGGCTGAAACAGAGGGCGAGAAACAGAGGGCCAGAAACAGAGGGCGAGAAACAGAGGGGCTGAAACAGAGGGCGAGAAACAGAGGGTGAGAAACAGAGGGGCTGAAACAGAGGGTGAGAAACAGAGGGGCAGAAACAGAGGGGCTGAAACAGAGGGGCTGAATCAGAGGGGCTGAAACAGAGGGCTGAAACAGAGGGGCTGAAACAGAGGGGCTAAATCAGAGGGGCTGAAACAGAGGGCGAGAAACAGAGGGGCAGAAACAGAGGGGCTGAAACAGAGGGGCTGAATCAGAGGGGCTGAAACAGAGGGCTGAAACAGAGGGGCTGAAACAGAGGGGCTAAATCAGAGGGGCTGAAACAGAGGGCGAGAAACAGAGGGGCTGAAACAGAGGGCGAGAAACAGAGGGGCAGAAACAGAGGGCGAGAAACAGAGGTGCTGAATCAGAGCGGCTGAAACTGAGTGGCTGAATCAGAGGGGCTGAAACAGAGGGCGAGAAACAGAGGGACTGAAACAGAGGGCGAGAAACAGAGGGGCAGAAACAGAGGGCGAGAAACAGAGGAGCTGAAACAGAGGGGCTGAAACAGAGGGCGAGAAACAGAGGAGCTGAAACAGAGGGGCTGAAACAGAGGGCGAGAAACAGAGGGGCTGAAACAGAGGGGCTGAAACAGAGGGCGAGAAACAGAGGGGCTGAAACAGAGGGCGAGAAACAGACGGTGAGAAACAGAGGGCGAGAAACAGAGGGGATGAAACTGAGGGGCTGAAACAGAGGGGCTGAAACAGAGGGGCTGAATCAGAGGGGCTGAAACAGAGGGCGAGAAACAGAGGGGCTGAAACAGAGGGCGAGAAACAGAGGGGCTGAAACAGAGGGCGAGAAACAGAGGGTGAGAAACAGAGGTCGAGAAACAGAGGGGCTGAAACAGAGGGGCTGGAACAGAGAGCCTGAAACAGAGGGCGAGAAACAGAGGGGCTGAAACTGAGGGCGAGAAACAGAGGGACTGAAACAGAGGGCGAGAAACAGAGGGACTGAAAGAGAGGGCGAGAAACAGAGGTGCTGAATCAGATGGGCTGAAACAGAGGGGCTGAATCAGAGGGGCTGAGTCAGAGGGGCTAAAACAGAGGGCGAGAAACAGAGGGGCTGAATCTGTGGGGCTGAAACAGAGGGCGAGAAACAGAGGGGCTGAAACAGAGGGCGAGAAACAGAGGGGCAGAAACAGAGGGCGAGAAACAGAGGGGCTGAAACAGAGGGCGAGAAACAGAGGGTGAGAAACAGAGGGCGAGAAACAGAGGGGATGAAACTGAGGGGCTGAAACAGAGGGGCTGAAACAGAGGGGCTGAATCAGAGGGTCTAAATCAGAGGGGCAGAAACAGAGGGCGAGAAACAGAGGGGCTGAAACAGAGGGCGAGAAACAGAGGGGCTGAAACAGAGGGCGAGAAACAGAGGGGCTGAAACAGAGGGGCTGAAACAGAGGGCGAGAAACAGAGGGGCTGAAACAGAGGGCGAGAAACAGAGGGGCTGAATCAGAGGGGCTAAACAGAGGGGCTGAATCAGAGGGGCTGAATCAGAGGGTCTGAAACAGAGGGCGAGAAACAGAGGGGCTGAAACAGAGGGCGAGAAACAGAGGGGCTGAAACAGAGGGGCTGAAACAGAGGGCGAGAAACAGAGGGGCTGAAACAGAGGGCGAGAAACAGAGGGGCTGAAACAGAGGGCAAGAAACAGAGGGGCTGAAACAGAGGGCGAGAAACAGAGAGTGAGAAACAGAGGGACTGAAACAAAGGGGCTGAAACAGAGGGGCTGAAACAGAGGGCGAGAAACAGAGGGGCTGAAACAGAGGGCGAGAAACAGAGGGGCTGAAACAGAGGGGCTGAAACAGAGGGGCTGAAACAGACGGGCTGAAACAGAGAGCCTGAAACAGAGGGCGAGAAACAGAGGGGCTGAAACAGAGGGCGAAAAACAGAGGGGCTGAAACAGAGGGCGAGAAACAGATGGTGAGAAACAGAGGGCGAGAAACAGAGCGGATGAAATAGAGGGGCTGAAACAGAGGGGCTGAAACAGAGGGGCTGAAACAGAGGGCGAGAAACAGAGGGGCTGAAACAGAGGGGCTGAATCAGAGGGGCTGAAACAGAGGGCGAGAAACAGAGGGGCTGAAACAGAGGGCGAGAAACAGAGGGGCTGAAACAGAGGGCGAGAAACAGAGGTGCGGAATCAGAGCGGCTGAAACTGAGGGGCTGAATAAGAGGGGCTGAAACAGAGGGCGAGAAACAGAGGGGCTGAAACAGAGGGCGAGAAACAGAGGGGCAGAAACAGAGGGCGAGAAACAGAGGAGCTGAAACAGAGGGGCTGAAACAGAGGGCGAGAAACAGAGGGGCTGAAACAGAGGGGCTGAAACAGAGAGCGAGAAACAGAGGGGCTGAAACAGAGGGCGAGAAACAGACGGTGAGAAACAGAGGGCGAGAAACAGAGGGGATGAAACTGAGGGGCTGAAACAGAGGGGCTGAAACAGAGGGGCTGAATCAGATGGGCTGAAGCAGAGGGCGAGAAACAGAGGGGCTGAAACAGAGGGCGAGAAACAGAGGGGCTGAAACAGAGGGCGAGAAACAGAGGGTGAGAAACAGAGGTCGAGAAACAGAGGGGCTGAAACAGAGGGGCTGAAACAGAGAGCCTGAAACAGAGGGCGAGAAATAGAGGGGCTGAAACAGAGGGCGAGAAACAGAGGGACTGAAACAGAGGGCGAGATACAGAGGGACTGAAACAGAGGGCGAGAAACAGAGGTGCTGAATCAGAGGGGCTGAAACAGAGGGGCTGAATCAGAGGGGCTGAATCAGAGGGGCTAAAACAGAGGGCGAGATACAGAGGGGCTGAATCTGTGGGGCTGAAACAGAGGGCGAGAAACAGAGGGGCTGAAACAGAGGGCGAGAAACAGAGGGGCAGAAACAGAGGGCGAGAAACAGAGGGGCTGAAACAGAGGGCGAGAAACAGAGGGGCTGAAACAGAGGGGCTGAAACAGAGGGCGAGAAACAGAAGGGCTGAAACAGAGGGCGAGAAACAGAGGGGCTGAATCAGAGGGGCTAAACAGAGGGGCTGAATCAGAGGGGCTGAATCAGAGGGGCTCAAACAGAGGGCGAGAAACAGAGGGGCTGAATCAGCGGGGCTGAAACAGAGGGCGAGAAACAGAGGGGCTGAAACAGAGGGCGAGAAACAGAGGGGCAGAAACAGAGGGCGAGAAACAGAGAGGCTGAAACAGAGGGGCTGAAACAGAGGGCGAGAAACTGAGGGGCTGAAACAGAGGGCGAGAAACAGAGGGGCTGAAACAGAGGGGCTGAAAGAGAGGGGCTGAAACAGTGGGCGAGAAAGAGAGGGGCTGAAACAGCGGGCGAGAAACAGAGGGCGAGAAACAGAGGGGCTGAAACAGAGGGGCTGGATCAGACGGCTGAAACAGAGAGCCTGAAACAGAGGGTGAGAAACAGAGGGGGTGAAACAGTGGGCGAGAAACAGAGGGTGAGAAACAGAGGGCCTGAAACAGAGGGGCTGACACAGATGGGCTTAAACAGAGGGGCTGAAACAGAGGGGCTGATACAGAGGGGCTGAAACAAAGGGCGAGAAACAGAGGGGCTGAAACAGAGGGCGAGAAACAGAGGGGCTGAAACAGAGGTCAAGAAACAGAGGGGCTGAAACAGAGGGCGAGAAACAGAGAGTGAGAAACAGAGGGACTGAAACAAAGGGGCTGAAACAGAGGGGATGAAACAAAGGGCGAGAAACAGAGGGGCTGAAACAGAGGGCGAGAAACAGAGGGGCTGAAACAGAGGGGCTGAAACAGAGGGTGAGAAACAGAGGGGCTGAAACAGAGAGCCTGAAACAGAGGGCGAGAAACAGAGGGGCTGAAACAGAGTGCGAAAAACAGAGGGGCTGAAACAGAGGGCGAGAAACAGATGGTGAGAAACAGAGGGCGAGAAACAGAGGGGATGAAATAGAGGGGCTGAAACAGAGGGGCTGAAACAGAGGGGCTGAAACAGAGGGGCTAAATCAGAGGGGCTGAAACAGAGGGCGAGAAACAGAGGGGCTGAAGCAGAGGGCGACAAAAAGAGGGGCTGAAAAAAGAGGGCGAGAAACAGAGGTGCTGAATCAGAGCGGCTGAAACTGATGGGCTGAATCAGAGGGGCTGAAACAGAGGGCGAGAAACAGAGGGGCTGAAACAGAGGGCGAGAAACAGAGGGGCAGAAACAGAGGGCGAGAAACAGAGGAGCTGAAACAGAGGGGCTGAAACAGTGGGCGAGAAACAGAGGGGCTGAAACAGAGGGGCTGAAACAGAGGGCGAGAAACAGAGGGGCTGAAACAGAGGGCGAGAAACAGACGGTGAGAAACAGAGGGCGAGAAACAGAGGGGATGAAACTGAGGGGCTGAAACAGAGGGGCTGAAACAGAGGGGCTGAATCAGAGGGGCTGAAGCAGAGGGCGAGAAACAGAGGGCGAGAAACAGAGGGGCTGAAACAGAGGGCGAGAAACAGAGGGTGAGAAACAGAGGTCGAGAAACAGAGGGGCTGAAACAGAGGGGCTGAAACAGAGAGCCTGAAACAGAGGGCGAGAAACAGAGGGGCTGAAACAGAGGGCGAGAAACAGAGGGACTGAAACAGAGGGCGAGAAACAGAGGGACTGAAACAGAGGGCGAGAAACAGAGGTGCTGAATCAGAGGGGCTGAAACAGAGGGGCTGAATCAGAGGGGCTGAATCAGAGGGGCTAAAACAGAGGGCGAGATACAGAGGGGCTGAATCTGTGGGGCTGAAACAGAGGGAGAGAAACAGAGGGGCTGAAACAGAGGGCGAGAAACAGAGGGGCAGAAACAGAGGGCGAGAAACAGAGGGGCTGAAACAGAGGGCTAGAAACAGAGGGGCTGAAACAGAGGGGCTGAAACAGAGGGCGAGAAACAGAGGGGCTGAAACAGAGGGCGAGAAACAGAGGGGCTGAATCAGAGGGGCTAAACAGAGGGGCTGAATCAGAGGGGCTGAATCAGAGGGGCTGAAACAGAGGGCGAGAAACAGAGGGGCTGAATCAGCGGGGCTGAAACAGAGGGCGAGAAACAGAGGGGCTGAAACAGAGGGCGAGAAACAGAGGGGCAGAAACAGAGGGCGAGAAACAGAGAGGCTGAAACAGAGGGGCTGAAACAGAGGGCGAGAAACAGAGGGGCTGAAACAGAGGGCGAGAAACAGAGGGGCTGAAACAGAGGGGCTGAAAGAGAGGGGCTGAAACAGTGGGCGAGAAAGAGAGGGGCTGAAACAGCGGGCGAGAAACAGAGGGCGAGAAACAGAGGGGCTGAAACAGAGGGGCTGGATCAGACGGCTGATACAGAGAGCCTGAAACAGAGGGTGAGAAACAGAGGGGGTGAAACAGAGGGCGAGAAACAGAGGGTGAGAAACAGAGGGCCTGAAACAGAGGGGCTGACACAGATGGGCTTAAACAGAGGGGCTGAAACAGAGGGGCTGATACAGAGGGGCTGAAACAAAGGGCGAGAAACAGAGGGGCTGAAACAGAGGGCGAGAAACAGAGGGGCTGAAACAGAGGGCGAGAAACAGAGGGGCTGAAACAGAGGGCTAAAAACAGAGGTGCTGAAACAGCGGGCGAGAAACAGAGGGCGAGAAACAGAGGGGCTGAAACAGAGGGGCTGAAACAGACGGGCTGAAACAGAGAGCCTGAAACAGAGGGCGAGAAACAAAGGGGCTGAAACAGAGGGCGAGAAACAGAGGGTGAGAAACAGAGGGGCTTAAACAGAGGGGCTGAAACAGAGGGGCTGATACAGAGGGGCTGATACAGAGGGCGAGAAACAGAGGGGCTGTAACAGAGGGCGAGAAACAGAGAGTGAGAAACAGAGGGACAAACAGAGGGGCTGAAACAGAGGGAAAGAAACAGAGGGGCTGAAACAGAGGGCAAGAAACAGTGGGGCTGAAACAGAGGGGCTGAAACAGAGGGGCTGAGACAGACGGGCTGAAACAGAGAGCCTGAAACAGAGGGCGAGAAACAGAGGGGCTGAAACAGAGGGCGAAAAACAGAGGGGCTGAAACAGAGGGCGAGAAACAGATGGTGAGAAACAGAGGGCGAGAAACAGAGGGGATGAAATAGAGGGGCTGAAACAGAGGGGCTGAAACAGAGGGGCTGAAACAGAGGGGCTAAATCAGAGGGGCTGAAACAGAGGGCGAGAAACAGAGGGGCTGAAGCAGAGGGCGACAAAAAGAGGGGCTGAAAAAAGAGGGCGAGAAACAGAGGTGCTGAATCAGAGCGGCTGAAACTGATGGGCTGAATCAGAGGGGCTGAAACAGAGGGCGAGAAACAGAGGGGCTGAAACAGAGGGCGAGAAACAGAGGGGCAGAAACAGAGGGCGAGAAACAGAGGAGCTGAAACAGAGGGGCTGAAACAGTGGGCGAGAAACAGAGGGGCTGAAACAGAGGGGCTGAAACAGAGGTCGAGAAACAGAGGGGCTGAAACAGAGGGGCTGAAACAGAGGGCGAGAAACAGAGGGTGAGAAACAGAGGGCGAGAAACAGAGGGGCTGAAACAGAGGGCGAGAAACAGACGGTGAGAAACAGAGGGCGAGAAACAGAGGGGATGAAACTGAGGGGCTGAATCAGAGGGGCTGAAGCAGAGGGCGAGAAACAGAGGGCGAGAAACAGAGGGGCTGAAACAGAGGGCGAGAAACAGAGGGTGAGAAACAGAGGTCGAGAAACAGAGGGGCTGAAACAGAGGGGCTGAAACAGAGAGCCTGAAACAGAGGGCGAGAAACAGAGGGGCTGAAACAGAGGGCGAGAAACAGAGGGACTGAAACAGAGGGCGAGAAACAGAGGGACTGAAACAGAGGGCGAGAAACAGAGGTGCTGAATCAGAGGGGCTGAAACAGAGGGGCTGAATCAGAGGGGCTGAATCAGAGGGGCTAAAACAGAGGGCGAGATACAGAGGGGCTGAATCTGTGGGGCTGAAACAGAGGGAGAGAAACAGAGGGGCTGAAACAGAGGGCGAGAAACAGAGGGGCAGAAACAGAGGGCGAGAAACAGAGGGGCTGAAACAGAGGGCTAGAAACAGAGGGGCTGAAACAGAGGGGCTGAAACAGAGGGCGAGAAACAGAGGGGCTGAAACAGAGGGCGAGAAACAGAGGGGCTGAATCAGAGGGGCTAAACAGAGGGGCTGAATCAGAGGGGCTGAATCAGAGGGGCTGAAACAGAGGGCGAGAAACAGAGGGGCTGAATCAGCGGGGCTGAAACAGAGGGCGAGAAACAGAGGGGCTGAAACAGAGGGCGAGAAACAGAGGGGCAGAAACAGAGGGCGAGAAACAGAGAGGCTGAAACAGAGGGGCTGAAACAGAGGGCGAGAAACAGAGGGGCTGAAACAGAGGGCGAGAAACAGAGGGGCTGAAACAGAGGGGCTGAAAGAGAGGGGCTGAAACAGTGGGCGAGAAAGAGAGGGGCTGAAACAGCGGGCGAGAAACAGAGGGCGAGAAACAGAGGGGCTGAAACAGAGGGGCTGGATCAGACGGCTGATACAGAGAGCCTGAAACAGAGGGTGAGAAACAGAGGGGGTGAAACAGAGGGCGAGAAACAGAGGGTGAGAAACAGAGGGCCTGAAACAGAGGGGCTGACACAGATGGGCTTAAACAGAGGGGCTGAAACAGAGGGGCTGATACAGAGGGGCTGAAACAAAGGGCGAGAAACAGAGGGGCTGAAACAGAGGGCGAGAAACAGAGGGGCTGAAACAGAGGGCGAGAAACAGAGGGGCTGAAACAGAGGGCTAAAAACAGAGGTGCTGAAACAGCGGGCGAGAAACAGAGGGCGAGAAACAGAGGGGCTGAAACAGAGGGGCTGAAACAGACGGGCTGAAACAGAGAGCCTGAAACAGAGGGCGAGAAACAAAGGGGCTGAAACAGAGGGCGAGAAACAGAGGGTGAGAAACAGAGGGGCTTAAACAGAGGGGCTGAAACAGAGGGGCTGATACAGAGGGGCTGATACAGAGGGCGAGAAACAGAGGGGCTGTAACAGAGGGCGAGAAACAGAGAGTGAGAAACAGAGGGACAAACAGAGGGGCTGAAACAGAGGGAAAGAAACAGAGGGGCTGAAACAGAGGGCAAGAAACAGAGGGGCTGAAACAGAGGGGCTGAAACAGAGGGGCTGAGACAGACGGGCTGAAACCGAGAGCCTGAAACAGAGGGCGAGAAATAGAGGGGCTGAAACAGAGGGCGAAAAACAGAGGGGCTGAAACAGAGGGCGAGAAACAGATGGTGAGAAACAGAGGGGGAGAAACAGAGGGGATGAAATAGAGGGGCTGAAACAGAGGGGCTGAAACAGAGGGGCTGAAACAGAGGGGCTAAATCAGAGGGGCTGAAACAGAGGGCGAGAAACAGAGGGGCTGAAACAGAGGGGCTGAAACAGACGGGCTGAAACCGAGAGCCTGAAACAGAGGGTCTGAAACAGAGGGCGAGAAACAGAGGGACTGAAACAGAGGGCGAAAAACAGAGGTGCTGAATCAGAGGGGCTGAAACAGAGGGGCTGAATCAGAGAGGCTGCATCAGAGGGGCTGAAACAGAGGGGGAGAAACAGAGGGGCTGAATCAGCGGGGCTGAAACATAGGGCAAGAAACAGAGGAGCTGAAACAGAGGGGCTGAAACATAGGGCAAGAAACAGAGGGGCTGAAACAGAGGGGCTGAAACAGAGGGCGAGAAACAGAGGGGCTGAAACATAGGGCGAGAAACAGAGGGTGAGAAACAGAGGGCGAGAAACAGAGGGTATGAAACTGAGGGGCTGAAACAGAGGGGCTGAAACAGAGGGGCTGAATCAGAGTGGCTGAAATAGAGGGGCTAAATCAGAGGGGCAGAAACAGAGGGCGAGAAACATAGGGGCTGAAACAGAGGGCGAGAAACAGAGAGGCTGAAACAGAGGGCGAGAAACAGAGGGGCTGAAACAGAGGGCGAGAAACAGAGGGGCTGAAACAGAGTGGCTGAAACAGAGGGCGAGAAACAGAGGGGCTGAAACAGAGGGCGAGAAACAGAGGGGCTGAATCAGATTGGCTGAAACAGAGGGGCTGAATCAGAGGGGCAGAATCAGAGTGGCTGAAACAGAGGGTGAGAAACAGAGGGGCTGAATCAGCGGGGCTGAAACAGAGGGCGAGAAACAGAGGGGCTGAAACAGAGGGCGAGAAACAGAGGGGCAGAAACAGAGGGCGAGAAACAGAGGGGCTGAAACAGAGGGGCTGAAACAGAGGGCATGAAACTGAGGGGCTGAAACAGAGGGCGAGAAACAGAGGGGCTGAAACAGAGTGGCTGAAACAGAAGGGCTGAAACAGAGGGCGAGAAACAGAGGGGCTGAAGCAGAGGGCGAGAAACAGAGGGGCTGAAACAGAGGGCGAGAAACAGAGGGGCTGAAACAGAGGGCGAGAAACAGAGGGTGAGAAACAGAGGTCGAGAAACAGAGGGGCTGAAACAGAGGGGCTGAAACAGAGGGCCTGAAACAGAGGGCGAGAAACAGAGGGGCTGAAACAGCGGGCGAGAAACAGAGGGCGAGAAACAGAGGGGCTGAATCAGAGGGGCTGAAACAGAGGGGCGGAATCAGAGGGGCTGAAACAGAGGGCGATAAACAGAGGGGCTGAAACAGAGGGCGAGAAACAGAGGGGCTGAAACAGAGGGGCTGAAACAGAAGGGCTGAAACAGAGGGGCTGAAACAGAGGGCGAGAAACAGAGGGGCTGAATCAGAGGAGCTGAATCCGAGCGGCTGAAACAGAGGGGCTGAAACAGTGGGCGAGAAACAGAGGGTCTGAAACAGAGGGCGAGAAACAGAGGGCGAGAAACAGTGGGACTGAAACAGAGGGGCTGAAACAGAGGGGCTGAAACAGAGGGGCTGATACAGAGGGCGAGAAACAGAGGGGCTGAAACAGAGGGCGAAAAACAAACGGGCTGAAACAGAGGGCGAGAAACAGAGGGGCTGAAACAGAGGGGCTGAAAGAGAGGGGCTGAAACAGAGGGCGAGAAACAGAGGGGGTGAAACAGAGGGGCGGAAAACAGAGGAGCTGAATCAGAGGGGCTGTATCAGAGGGGCTGAATCAGAGAGGCTGAATCAGAGGGGCTGAAACAGAGGGTGAGAAACAGAGGGGCAGAATCAGAGGGGCTGAAACAGAGGGGCTGAAACAGTGGGCGAGAAACAGAGGGGCTGAATCAGAGGGGCTGAATCAGAGGGGCTGAATCAGAGGGGCTGAAACAGAGGGGCTGAATCAGAGGGGCTGAAACAGATTGCGAGAAACGGAGGGGCTGAAACAGAGGGCGAGAAACAGAGGGGCTGAAACCGAGGGCGAGAAACAGAGGGGCTGAATCAGAGGGGCTAAACAGAGGGGCTGAATCAGAGGGGCTGAATCAGAGGGGCTGAAACAGAGGGCGAGAAACAGAGGGGCTGAATCAGCGGGGCTGAAACAGAGGGCGAGAAACAGAGGGGCTGAAACAGAGGGCGAGAAACAGAGGGGCAGAAACAGAGGGCGAGAAACAGAGAGGCTGAAACAGAGGGGCTGAAACAGAGGGCGAGAAACAGAGGGGCTGAAACAGAGGGCGAGAAACAGAGGGGCTGAAACAGAGGGGCTGAAAGAGAGGGGCTGAAACAGTGGGCGAGAAAGAGAGGAGCTGAAACAGCGGGCGAGAAACAGAGGGCGAGAAACAGAGGGGCTGAAACAGAGGGGCTGAAACAGTGGGCGAGAAACAGAGGGGCTGAAACAGAGGGGCTGAAACAGAGGGCGAGAAACAGAGGGGCTGAAACAGAGGGCGAGAAACAGACGGTGAGAAACAGAGGGCGAGAAACAGAGGGGATGAAACTGAGGGGCTGAAACAGAGGGGCTGAAACAGAGGGGCTGAATCAGAGGGGCTGAAGCAGAGGGCGAGAAACAGAGGGGCTGAAACAGAGGGCGAGAAACAGAGGGGCTGAAACAGAGGGCGAGAAACAGAGGGTGAGAAACAGAGGGTCTGAAACAGAGGGCGAGAAACAGAGGGCGAGAAACAGAGGGACTGAAACAGAGGGGCTGAAACAGAGGGGCTGAAACAGAGGGGCTGATACAGAGGGCAAGAAACAGAGGGGCTGAAACAGAGGGCGAAAAACAAACGGGCTGAAACAGAGGGCGAGAAACAGAGGGGCTGAAACAGAGGGGCTGAAAGAGAGGGGCTGAAACAGAGGGCGAGAAACAGAGGGGGTGAAACAGAGGGGCGGAAAACAGAGGAGCTGAATCAGAGGGGCTGTATCAGAGGGGCTGAATCAGAGGGGCTGAATCAGAGGGGCTGAAACAGAGGGTGAGAAACAGAGGGGCTGAATCAGAGGGGCTGAAACAGAGGGGCTGAAACAGTGGGCGAGAAACAGAGGGGCTGAATCAGAGGGGCTGAATCAGAGGGGCTGAATCAGAGGGGCTGAAACAGAGGGGCTGAATCAGAGGGGCTGAAACAGATTGCGAGAAACGGAGGGGCTGAAACAGAGGGCGAGAAACAGAGGGGCTGAAACCGAGGGCGAGAAACAGAGGGGCTGAATCAGAGGGGCTAAACAGAGGGGCTGAATCAGAGGGGCTGAATCAGAGGGGCTGAAACAGAGGGCGAGAAACAGAGGGGCTGAATCAGCGGGGCTGAAACAGAGGGCGAGAAACAGAGGGGCTGAAACAGAGGGCGAGAAACAGAGGGGCAGAAACAGAGGGCGAGAAACAGAGAGGCTGAAACAGAGGGGCTGAAACAGAGGGCGAGAAACAGAGGGGCTGAAACAGAGGGCGAGAAACAGAGGGGCTGAAACAGAGGGGCTGAAAGAGAGGGGCTGAAACAGTGGGCGAGAAAGAGAGGAGCTGAAACAGCGGGCGAGAAACAGAGGGCGAGAAACAGAGGGGCTGAAACAGAGGGGCTGAAACAGTGGGCGAGAAACAGAGGAGCTGAAACAGAGGGGCTGAAACAGAGGGCGAGAAACAGAGGGGCTGAAACAGAGGGCGAGAAACAGACGGTGAGAAACAGAGGGCGAGAAACAGAGGGGATGAAACTGAGGGGCTGAAACAGAGGGGCTGAAACAGAGGGGCTGAATCAGAGGGGCTGAAGCAGAGGGCGAGAAACAGAGGGGCTGAAACAGAGGGCGAGAAACAGAGGGGCTGAAACAGAGGGCGAGAAACAGAGGGTGAGAAACAGAGGTCGAGAAACAGAGGGGCTGAAACAGAGGGGCTGAAACAGAGAGCCTGAAACAGAGGGCGAGAAACAGAGGGTCTGAAACAGAGGGCGAGAAACAGAGGGACTGAAACAGAGGGCGAGAAACAGAGGGACTGAAACAGAGGGCGAGAAACAGAGGTGCTGAATCAGAGGGGCTGAAACAGAGGGGCTGAATCAGAGGGGCTGAATCAGAGTGGCTAAAACAGAGGGCGAGATACAGAGGGGCTGAATCTGTGGGGCTGAAACAGAGGGAGAGAAACAGAGGGGCTGAAACAGAGTGCGAGAAACAGAGGGGCAGAAACAGAGGGCGAGAAACAGAGGGGCTGAAACCGAGGGCGAGAAACAGAGGGGCTGAAACAGAGGGGCTGAAACAGAGGGCGAGAAACAGAGGGGCTGAATCAGAGGGGCTAAACAGAGGGGCTGAATCAGAGGGGCTGAAACAGAGGGCGAGAAACAGAGGGGCAGAAACAGAGGGCGAGAAACAGAGAGGCTGAAACAGAGGGGCTGAAACAGAGGGCGAGAAACAGAGGGGCTGAAACAGAGGGCGAGAAACAGAGGGGCTGAAACAGAGGGGCTGAAAGAGAGGGGCTGAAACAGTGGGCGAGAAACAGAGGGGCTGAAACAGAGGGCGAGAAACAGAGGGGCTGAATCAGAGGGGCTAATCAGAGGGGCTGAAACAGCGGGCGAGAAACAGAGGGCGAGAAACAGAGGTGCTGAAACAGAGGGGCTGGATCAGACGGCTGAAACAGTGAGCCTGAAACAGAGGGTGAGAAACAGAGGGGGTGAAACAGAGGGCGAGAAACAGAGGGTGAGAAACAGAGGGCCTGAAACAGAGGGGCTGACACAGATGGGCTTAAACAGAGGGGCTGAAACAGAGGGGCTGATACAGAGGGGCTGAAACAAAGGGCGAGAAACAGGGGGCTGAAACAGAGGGCGAGAAACAGAGGGGCTGAAACAGAGGGCGAGAAACAGAGGGGCTGAAACAGAGGGCTAAAAACAGAGGTGCTGAAACAGCGGGCGAGAAACAGAGGGCGAGAAACAGAGGGGCTGAAACAGAGGGGCTGAAACAGACGGGCTGAAACAGAGAGCCTGAAACAGAGGGCGAGAAACAAAGGGGCTGAAACAGAGGGCGAGAAACAGAGGGTGAGAAACAGAGGGGCTTAAACAGAGGGGCTGAAACAGAGGGGCTGATACAGAGGGGCTGATACAGAGGGCGAGAAACAGAGGGGCTGAAACAGAGGGCGAGAAAGAGAGGGGCTGAAACAGAGGGCGAGAAACAGAGAGTGAGAAACAGAGGGACAAACAGAGGGGCTGAAACAGAGGGAAAGAAAGAGAGGGGCTGAAACAGAGGGCAAGAAACAGAGGGGCTGAAACAGAGGGGCTGAAACAGAGGGGCTGAAACAGACGGGCTGAATCAGAGGGGCTGAAACAGATTGCGAGAAACGGAGGGGCTGAAACAGAGGGCGAGAAACAGAGGGGCTGAAACCGAGGGCGAGAAACAGAGGGGCTGAATCAGAGGGGCTAAACAGAGGGGCTGAATCAGAGGGGCTGAATCAGAGGGGCTGAAACAGAGGGCGAGAAACAGAGGGGCTGAATCAGCGGGGCTGAAACAGAGGGCGAGAAACAGAGGGGCTGAAACAGAGGGCGAGAAACAGAGGGGCAGAAACAGAGGGCGAGAAACAGAGAGGCTGAAACAGAGGGGCTGAAACAGAGGGCGAGAAACAGAGGGGCTGAAACAGAGGGCGAGAAACAGAGGGGCTGAAACAGAGGGGCTGAAAGAGAGGGGCTGAAACAGTGGGCGAGAAAGAGAGGAGCTGAAACAGCGGGCGAGAAACAGAGGGCGAGAAACAGAGGGGCTGAAACAGAGGGGTTGAAACAGTGGGCGAGAAACAGAGGGGCTGAAACAGAGGGGCTGAAACAGAGGGCGAGAAACAGAGGGGCTGAAACAGAGGGCGAGAAACAGACGGTGAGAAACAGAGGGCGAGAAACAGAGGGGATGAAACTGAGGGGCTGAAACAGAGGGGCTGAAACAGAGGGGCTGAATCAGAGGGGCTGAAGCAGAGGGCGAGAAACAGAGGGGCTGAAACAGAGGGCGAGAAACAGAGGGGCTGAAACAGAGGGCGAGAAACAGAGGGTGAGAAACAGAGGTCGAGAAACAGAGGGGCTGAAACAGAGGGGCTGAAACAGAGAGCCTGAAACAGAGGGCGAGAAACAGAGGGGCTGAAACAGAGGGCGAGAAACAGAGGGACTGAAACAGAGGGCGAGAAACAGAGGGACTGAAACAGAGGGCGAGAAACAGAGGTGCTGAATCAGAGGGGCTGAAACAGAGGGGCTGAATCAGAGGGGCTGAATCAGAGTGGCTAAAACAGAGGGCGAGATACAGAGGGGCTGAATCTGTGGGGCTGAAACAGAGGGAGAGAAACAGAGGGGCTGAAACAGAGGGCGAGAAACAGAGGGGCAGAAACAGAGGGCGAGAAACAGAGGGGCTGAAACAGAGGGCGAGAAACAGAGGGGCTGAAACAGAGGGGCTGAAACAGAGGGCGAGAAACAGAGGGGCTGAATCAGAGGGGCTAAACAGAGGGGCTGAATCAGAGGGGCTGAAACAGAGGGCGAGAAACAGAGGGGCAGAAACAGAGGGCGAGAAACAGAGAGGCTGAAACAGAGGGGCTGAAACAGAGGGCGAGAAACAGAGGGGCTGAAACAGAGGGCGAGAAACAGAGGGGCTGAAACAGAGGGGCTGAAAGAGAGGGGCTGAAACAGTGGGCGAGAAACAGAGGGGCTGAAACAGAGGGCGAGAAACAGAGGGGCTGAATCAGAGGGGCTAAACAGAGGGGCTGAAACAGCGGGCGAGAAACAGAGGGCGAGAAACAGAGGTGCTGAAACAGAGGGGCTGGATCAGACGGCTGAAACAGTGAGCCTGAAACAGAGGGTGAGAAACAGAGGGGGTGAAACAGAGGGCGAGAAACAGAGGGTGAGAAACAGAAGGCCTGAAACAGAGGGGCTGACACAGATGGGCTTAAACAGAGGGGCTGAAACAGAGGGGCTGATACAGAGGGGCTGAAACAAAGGGCGAGAAACAGGGGGCTGAAACAGAGGGCGAGAACAGAGGGGCTGAAACAGAGGGCGAGAAACAGAGGGGCTGAAACAGAGGGCTAAAAACAGAGGTGCTGAAACAGCGGGCGAGAAACAGAGGGCGAGAAACAGAGGGGCTGAAACAGAGGGGCTGAAACAGACGGGCTGAAACAGAGAGCCTGAAACAGAGGGCGAGAAACAAAGGGGCTGAAACAGAGGGCGAGAAACAGAGGGTGAGAAACAGAGGGGCTTAAACAGAGGGGCTGAAACAGAGGGGCTGATACAGAGGGGCTGATACAGAGGGCGAGAAACAGAGGGGCTGAAACAGAGGGCGAGAAAGAGAGGGGCTGAAACAGAGGGCGAGAAACAGAGAGTGAGAAACAGAGGGACAAACAGAGGGGCTGAAACAGAGGGAAAGAAAGAGAGGGGCTGAAACAGAGGGCAAGAAACAGAGGGGCTGAAACAGAGGGGCTGAAACAGAGGGGCTGAAACAGACGGGCTGAAACCGAGAGCCTGAAACAGAGGGCGAGAAATAGAGGGGCTGAAACAGAGGGCGAAAAACAGAGGGGCTGAAACAGAGGGCGAGAAACAGATGGTGAGAAACAGAGGGGGAGAAACAGAGGGGATGAAATAGAGGGGCTGAAATAGAGGGGCTGAAACAGAGGGCGAGAAACAGAGGGGCTAAATCAGAGGGGCTGAAACAGAGGGCGAGAAACAGAGGGGCTGAAACAGAGGGGCTGAAACAGACGGGCTGAAACCGAGAGCCTGAAACAGAGGGTCTGAAACAGAGGGCGAGAAACAGAGGGACTGAAACAGAGGGCGAGAAACAGAGGTGCTGAATCAGAGGGGCTGAAACAGAGGGGCTGAATCAGAGGGGCTGCATCAGAGGGGCTGAAACAGAGGGGGAGAAACAGAGGGGCTGAATCAGCGGGGCTGAAACATAGGGCAAGAAACAGAGGAGCTGAAACAGAGGGGCTGAAACATAGGGCAAGAAACAGAGGGGCTGAAACAGAGGGGCTGAAACAGAGGGCGAGAAACAGAGGGGCTGAAACAGAGGGCGAGAAACAGAGGGTGAGAAACAGAGGGCGAGAAACAGAGGGTATGAAACTGAGGGGCTGAAACAGAGGGGCTGAAACAGAGGGGCTGAATCAGAGTGGCTGAAATAGAGGGGCTAAATCAGAGGGGCAGAAACAGAGGGCGAGAAACATAGGGGCTGAAACAGTGGGCGAGAAACAGAGGGGCTGAAACAGAGGGCGAGAAACAGAGGGGCTGAAACAGAGGGCGAGAAACAGAGGGGCTGAAACAGAGTGGCTGAAACAGAGGGCGAGAAACAGAGGGGCTGAAACAGAGGGCGAGAAACAGAGGGGCTGAATCAGAGGGGCTGAAACAGAGGGGCTGAATCAGAGGGGCAGAATCAGAGTGGCTGAAACAGAGGGTGAGAAACAGAGGGGCTGAATCAGCGGGGCTGAAACAGAGGGCGAGAAACAGAGGGGCTGAAACAGAGGGCGAGAAACAGAGGGGCAGAAACAGAGGGCGAGAAACAGAGGGGCTGAAACAGAGGGGCTGAAACAGAGGGCGTGAAACTGAGGGGCTGAAACAGAGGGCGAGAAACAGAGGGGCTGAAACAGAGTGACTGAAACAGAAGGGCTGAAACAGAGGGCGAGAAACAGAGGGGCTGAAGCAGAGGGCGAGAAACAGAGGGGCTGAAACAGAGGGCGAGAAACAGAGGGGCTGAAACAGAGGGCGAGAAACAGAGGGTGAGAAACAGAGGTCGAGAAACAGAGGGGCTGAAACAGAGGGGCTGAAACAGAGGGCCTGAAACAGAGGGCGAGAAACAGAGGGGCTGAAACAGCGGGCGAGAAACAGAGGGCGAGAAACAGAGGGGCTGAATCAGAGGGGCTGAAACAGAGGGGCGGAATCAGAGGGGCTGAAACAGAGGGCGATAAACAGAGGGGCTGAAACAGAGGGCGAGAAACAGAGGGGCTGAAACAGAGGGGCTGAAACAGAAGGGCTGAAACAGAGGGGCTGAAACAGAGGGCGAGAAACAGAGGGGCTGAATCAGAGGAGCTGAATCCGAGCGGCTGAAACAGAGGGGCTGAAACAGTGGGCGAGAAACAGAGGGTCTGAAACAGAGGGCGAGAAACAGAGGGCGAGAAACAGAGGGACTGAAACAGAGGGGCTGAAACAGAGGGGCTGAAACAGAGGGGCTGATACAGAGGGCGAGAAACAGAGGGGCTGAAACAGAGGGCGAAAAACAAACGGGCTGAAACAGAGGGCGAGAAACAGAGGGGCTGAAACAGAGGGCGAGAAACAGAGGGGCTGAAACAGATGGGGCTGAAAGAGAGGGGCTGAAACAGAGGGCGAGAAACAGAGAGGGTGAAACAGAGGGGCGGAAAACAGAGGGGCTGAATCAGAGGGGCTGTATCAGAGGGGCTGAATCAGAGGGGCTGAATCAGAGGGGCTGAAACAGAGGGTGAGAAACAGAGGGGCTGAATCAGAGGGGCTGAAACAGAGGGGCTGAAACAGTGGGCGAGAAACAGAGGGGCTGAATCAGAGGGGCTGAATCAGAGGGGCTGAATCAGAGGGGCTGAAACAGAGGGGCTGAATCAGAGGGGCTGAAACAGATTGCGAGAAACGGAGGGGCTGAAACAGAGGGCGAGAAACAGAGGGGCTGAATCAGAGGGCGAGAAACAGAGGGGCTGAATCAGAGGGGCTAAACAGAGGGGCTGAATCAGAGGGGCTGAATCAGAGGGGCTGAAACAGAGGGCGAGAAACAGAGGGGCTGAATCAGCGGGGCTGAAACAGAGGGCGAGAAACAGAGGGGCTGAAACAGAGGGCGAGAAACAGAGGGGCAGAAACAGAGGGCGAGAAACAGAGAGGCTGAAACAGAGGGGCTGAAACAGAGGGTGAGAAACAGAGGGGCTGAAACAGAGGGCGAGAAACAGAGGGGCTGAAACAGAGGGGCTGAAAGAGAGGGGCTGAAACAGTGGGCGAGAAAGAGAGGAGCTGAAACAGCGGGCGAGAAACAGAGGGCGAGAAACAGAGGGGCTGAAACAGAGGGGCTGAATCAGACGGCTGAAACAGAGAGCCTGAAACAGAGGGTGAGAAACAGAGGGGGTGAAACAGAGGGCGAGAAACAGAGGGTGAGAAACAGAGGGGCTGAAACAGAGGGGCTGACACAGATGGGCTTAAACAGAGGGGCTGAAACAGAGGGGCTGATACAGAGGGGCTGAAACAAACGGCGAGAAACAGAGGGGCTGAAACAGAGGGCGAGAAACAGAGGGGCTGAATCCGAGGGCGAGAAACAGAGGGGCTGAAACAGAGGGCGAAAAACAGAGGTGCTGAAACATCGTGCGAGAAACAGAGGGCGAGAAACAGAGGGGCTGAAACAGAGGGGCTGAAACAGACGGGCTGAAACAGAGAGCCTGAAACAGAGGGCGAGAAACAAAGGGGCTGAAACAGAGGGCGAGAAACAGAGGGTGAGAAACAGAGGGGCTTAAACAAAGGGGCTGAAACAGAGGGGCTGATACAGAGGGGCTGAAACAGAGGGCGAGAAACAGAGGGGCTGAAACAGAGGGCGATAAACAGAGGGCGAGAAACAGAGGGGCTGAATCAGAGGAGCTGAATCCGAGCGGCTGAAACAGAGGGGCTGAAACAGAGGGCGAGAAACAGAGGTTCTGAAACAGAGGGCGAGAAACAGAGGGCGAGAAACAGAGGGACTGAAACAGAGGGGCTGAAACAGAGGGGCTGAAACAGAGGGGCTGATACAGAGGGCGAGAAACAGAGGGGCTGAAACAGAGGGCGAAAAACAAACGGGCTGAAACAGAGGGCGAGAAACAGAGGGGCTGAAACAGAGGGCGAGAAACAGAGGGGCTGAAACAGAGGGGCTGAAAGAGAGGGGCTGAAACAGAGGGCGAGAAACAGAGGGGGTGAAACAGAGGGGTGGAAAACAGAGGGGCTGAATCAGAGGGGCTGTATCAGAGGGGCTGAATCAGAGGGGCTGAATCAGAGGGGCTGAAACAGAGGGTGAGAAACAGAGGGGCTGAATCAGAGGGGCTGAAACAGAGGGGCTGAAACAGTGGGCGAGAATCAGAGGGGCTGAATCAGAGGGGCTGAATCAGAGGGGCTGAATCAGAGGGGCTGAAACAGAGGGGCTGAATCAGAGGGGCTGAAACAGATTGCGAGAAACGGAGGGGCTGAAACAGAGGGCGAGAAACAGAGGGGCTGAAACAGAGGGCGAGAAACAGAGGGGCTGAATCAGAGGGGCTAAACAGAGGGGCTGAATCAGAGGGGCTGAATCAGAGGGGCTGAAACAGAGGGCGAGAAACAGAGGGGCTGAATCAGAGGGGCTGTATCAGAGGGGCTGAATCAGAGGGGCTGAATCAGAGGGGCTGAATCAGAGGGGCTGAAACAGAGGGTGAGAAACAGAGGGGCTGAATCAGAGGGGCTGAAACAGAGGGGCTGAAACAGTGGGCGAGAAACAGAGGGGCTGAATCAGAGGGGCTGAATCAGAGGGGCTGAATCAGAGGGGCTGAAACAGAGGGGCTGAATCAGAGGGGCTGAAACAGATTGCGAGAAACGGAGGGGCTGAAACAGAGGGCGAGAAACAGAGGGGCTGAATCAGAGGGCGAGAAACAGAGGGGCTGAATCAGAGGGGCTAAACAGAGGGGCTGAATCAGAGGGGCTGAATCAGAGGGGCTGAAACAGAGGGCGAGAAACAGAGGGGCTGAATCAGCGGGGCTGAAACAGAGGGCGAGAAACTGAGGGGCTGAAACAGAGGGCGAGAAACAGAGGGGCAGAAACAGAGGGCGAGAAACAGAGAGGCTGAAACAGAGGGGCTGAAACAGAGGGTGAGAAACAGAGGGGCTGAAACAGAGGGCGAGAAACAGAGGGGCTGAAACAGAGGGGCTGAAAGAGAGGGGCTGAAACAGTGGGCGAGAAAGAGAGGAGCTGAAACAGCGGGCGAGAAACAGAGGGCGAGAAACAGAGGGGCTGAAACAGAGGGGCTGAATCAGACGGCTGAAACAGAGAGCCTGAAACAGAGGGTGAGAAACAGAGGGGGTGAAACAGAGGGCGAGAAACAGAGGGTGAGAAACAGAGGGGCTGAAACAGAGGGGCTGACACAGATGGGCTTAAACAGAGGGGCTGAAACAGAGGGGCTGATACAGAGGGGCTGAAACAAACGGCGAGAAACAGAGGGGCTGAAACAGAGGGCGAGAAACAGAGGGGCTGAAACAGAGGGCGAGAAACAGAGGGGCTGAAACAGAGGGCGAAAAACAGAGGTGCTGAAACATCGTGCGAGAAACAGAGGGCGAGAAACAGAGGGGCTGAAACAGAGGGGCTGAAACAGACGGGCTGAAACAGAGAGCCTGAAACAGAGGGCGAGAAACAAAGGGGCTGAAACAGAGGGCGAGAAACAGAGGGTGAGAAACAGAGGGGCTTAAACAAAGGGGCTGAAACAGAGGGGCTGATACAGAGGGGCTGAAACAGAGGGCGAGAAACAGAGGGGCTGAAACAGAGGGCGATAAACAGAGGGCGAGAAACAGAGGGGCTGAATCAGAGGAGCTGAATCCGAGCGGCTGAAACAGAGGGGCTGAAACAGAGGGCGAGAAACAGAGGTTCTGAAACAGAGGGCGAGAAACAGAGGGCGAGAAACAGAGGGACTGAAACAGAGGGGCTGAAACAGAGGGGCTGAAACAGAGGGGCTGATACAGAGGGCGAGAAACAGAGGGGCTGAAACAGAGGGCGAAAAACAAACGGGCTGAAACAGAGGGCGAGAAACAGAGGGGCTGAAACAGAGGGCGAGAAACAGAGGGGCTGAAACAGAGGGGCTGAAAGAGAGGGGCTGAAACAGAGGGCGAGAAACAGAGGGGGTGAAACAGAGGGGTGGAAAACAGAGGGGCTGAATCAGAGGGGCTGTATCAGAGGGGCTGAATCAGAGGGGCTGAAACAGAGGGGCTGAATCAGAGGGGCTGAAACAGATTGCGAGAAACGGAGGGGCTGAAACAGAGGGCGAGAAACAGAGGGGCTGAAACAGAGGGCGAGAAACAGAGGGGCTGAATCAGAGGGGCTAAACAGAGGGGCTGAATCAGAGGGGCTGAAACAGAGGGCGAGAAACAGAGGGGCTGAATCAGCGGGGCTGAAACAGAGGGCGAGAAACAGAGGGGCTGAAACAGAGGGCGAGAAACAGAGGGGCAGAAACAGAGGGCGAGAAACAGAGAGGCTGAAACAGAGGGGCTGAAACAGAGGGCGAGAAACAGAGGGGCTGAAACAGAGGGGCTGAAAGAGAGGGGCTGAAACAGTGGGCGAGAAAGAGAGGAGCTGAAACAGCGGGCGAGAAACAGAGGGCGAGAAACAGAGGGGCTGAAACAGAGGGGCTGAATCAGACGGCTGAAACAGAGAGCCTGAAACAGAGGGTGAGAAACAGAGGGGGTGAAACAGAGGGCGAGAAACAGAGGGTGAGAAACAGAGGGGCTGAAACAGAGGGGCTGACACAGATGGGCTTAAACAGAGGGGCTGAAACAGAGGGGCTGATACAGAGGGGCTGAAACAAAGGGCGAGAAACAGAGGGGCTGAAACAGAGGGCGAGAAACAGAGGGGCTGAAACAGAGGGCGAGAAACAGAGGGGCTGAAACAGAGGGCTAAAAACAGAGGTGCTGAAACAGCGGGCGAGAAACAGAGGGCGAGAAACAGAGGGGCTGAAACAGAGGGGATGAAACAGTCGGGCTGAAACAGAGAGCCTGAAACAGAAGGCGAGAAACAAAGGGGCTGAAACAGAGGGCGAGAAACAGAGGGTGAGAAACAGAGGGGCTTAAACAGAGGGGCTGAAACAGAGGGGCTGATACAGAGGGGCTGAAACAGAGGGCGACAAACAGAGGGGCTGAAACAGAGGGCGAGAAACAGAGGGGCTGAAACAGAGGGCGAGAAACAGAGAGTGAGAAACAGAGGGACTGAAACAGAGGGGCTGAAACAGAGGGAAAGAAACAGAGGGGCTGAAACAGAGGGCGAGAAACAGAGGGGCTGAAACAGAGGGGCTGAAACAGAGGGGCTGAAACAGACGGGCTGAAACCGAGAGCCTGAAACAGAGGGCGAGAAACAGAGGGGCTGAAACAGAGGGCGAAAAACAGAGGGGCTGAAACAGAGGGCGAGAAACAGATGGTGAGAAACAGAGGTGGAGAAACAGAGGGGATGAAATAGAGGGGCTGAAACAGAGGGGCTGAAACAGAGGGGCTGAAACAGAGGGGCTAAATCAGAGGGGCTGAAACCGAGGGCGAGAAACAGAGGGGCTGAAACAGAGGGGCTGAAACAGACGGGCTGAAACCGAGAGCCTGAAACAGAGGGTCTGAAACAGAGGGCGAGAAACAGAGGGACTGAAACAGAGGGCGAGAAACAGAGGTGCTGAATCAGAGGGGCTGAAACAGAGGGGCTGAATCAGAGGGGCTGCATCAGAGGGGCTGAAACAGAGGGGGAGAAACAGAGGGGCTGAATCAGCGGGGCTGAAACAGAGGGCGAGAAACAGAGGGGCTGAAACAGAGGGCGAGAAACAGAGGGGCAGAAACAGAGGGCGAGAAACAGAGGAGCTGAAACAGAGGGGCTGAAACAGAGGGCGAGAAACAGAGGGGCTGAAACAGAGGGGCTGAAACAGAGGGCGAGAAACAGAGGGGCTGAAACAGAGGGCGAGAAACAGAGTGTGAGAAACAGAGGGCGAGAAACAGAGGGGATGAAACTGAGGGGCTGAAACAGAGGGGCTGAAACAGAGGGGCTGAATCAGAGGGGCTGAAATAGAGGGGCTAAATCAGAGGGGCAGAAACAGAGGGCGAGAAACATAGGGGCTGAAACAGAGGGCGAGAAACAGAGGGGCTGAAACAGAGGGCGAGAAACAGAGGGGCTGAAACAGAGGGCGAGAAACAGAGGGGCTGAAACAGAGTGGCTGAAACAGAGGGCGAGAAACAGAGGGGCTGAAACAGAGGGCGAGAAACAGAGGGGCTGAATCAGAGGGGCTGAAACAGAGGGGCTGAATCAGAGGGGCAGAATCAGAGTGGCTGAAACAGACGGTGAGAAACAGAGGGGCTGAATCAGCGGGGCTGAAACAGAGGGCGAGAAACAGAGGGGCTGCAACAGAGGGCGAGAAACAGAGGGGCAGAAACAGAGGGTGAGAAACTGAGGGGCTGAAACAGAGGGCGAGAAACAGAGGGGCTGAAACAGAGGGGCTGAAACAGAGAGCCTGAAACAGAGGGCGAGAAACAGAGAAGCTGAAACAGAGGGCGAAAAACAGAGGGGCTGAAACAGCGGGCGAGAAACAGAGGGGCTGAATCAGAGGGGCTGAAACAGAGGGGCGGAATCAGAGGGGCTGAAACAGTGGGCGATAAACAGAGGGGCTGAAACAGAGGGCGAGAAACAGAGGGGCTGAAGCAGAGGGGCTGAAACAGAAGGGCTGAAACAGAGGGGCTGAAACAGAGGGCGAGAAACAGAGGGGCTGAATCAGAGGAGCTGAATCCGAGCGGCTGAAACAGAGTGCGAGAAACAGAGGGTCTGAAACAGAGGGCGAGAAACAGAGGGCGAGAAACAGAGGGGCAGAAACAGAGGGGCTGAAACAGAGGGGCTGAAACAGAGGGGCTGATACAGAGGGCGAGAAACAGTGGGGCTGAAACAGAGGGCGAAAAACAAACGGGCTGAAACAGAGGGCGAGAAACAGAGGGGCTGAAACAGAGGGCGAGAAACAGAGGGGCTGAAACAGAGGGGCTGAAAGAGAGGGGCTGAAACAGAGGGCGAGAAACAGAGGGGGTGAAACAGAGGGGCGGAAAACAGAGGGGCTGAATCAGAGGGGCTGTATCAGAGGGGCTGAATCAGAGGGGCTGAATCAGAGGGGCTGAAACAGAGGGTGAGAAACAGAGGGCCTGAATCAGAGGAGATGAAACAGAGGGGCTGAAACAGTGGGCGAGAAACAGAGGGGCTTAATCAGAGGGGCTGAAACAGAGGGGCTGAATCTGAGGGGCTGAAACAGAGGGCGAGAAACAGAGAAGCTGAAACAGAGGGCGAAAAACAGAGGGGCTGAAACAGCGGGCGAGAAACAGAGGGGCTGAATCAGAGGGGCTGAAACAGAGGGGCGGAATCAGAGGGGCTGAAACAGAGGGCGATAAACAGAGGGGCTGAAACAGAGGGCGAGAAACAGAGGGGCTGAAGCAGAGGGGCTGAAACAGAAGGGCTGAAACAGAGGGGCTGAAACAGAGGGCGAGAAACAGAGGGGCTGAATCAGAGGAGCTGAATCCGAGCGGCTGAAACAGAGTGCGAGAAACAGAGGGTCTGAAACAGAGGGCGAGAAACAGAGGGCGAGAAACAGAGGGGCAGAAACAGAGGGGCTGAAACAGAGGGGCTGAAACAGAGGGGCTGATACAGAGGGCGAGAAACAGTGGGGCTGAAACAGAGGGCGAAAAACAAACGGGCTGAAACAGAGGGCGAGAAACAGAGGGGCTGAAACAGAGGGCGAGAAACAGAGGGGCTGAAACAGAGGGGCTGAAACAGAGGGCGAGAAACAGAGGGGCTGAATCAGCGGGGCTGAAACAGAGGGCGAGAAACAGAGGGGCTGAAACAGAGGGCGAGAAACAGAGGGGCAGAAACAGAGGGCGAGAAACAGAGAGGCTGAAACAGAGGGGCTGAAACAGAGGGTGAGAAACAGAGGGGCTGAAACAGAGGGCGAGAAACAGAGGGGCTGAAACAGAGGGGCTGAAAGAGAGGGGCTGAAACAGTGGGCGAGAAAGAGAGGAGCTGAAACAGCGGGCGAGAAACAGAGGGCGAGAAACAGAGGGGCTGAAACAGAGGGGCTGAATCAGACGGCTGAAACAGAGAGCCTGAAACAGAGGGTGAGAAACAGAGGGGGTGAAACAGAGGGCGAGAAACAGAGGGTGAGAAACAGAGGGGCTGAAACAGAGGGGCTGACACAGATGGGCTTAAACAGAGGGGCTGAAACAGAGGGGCTGATACAGAGGGGCTGAAACAAACGGCGAGAAACAGAGGGGCTGAAACAGAGGGCGAGAAACAGAGGGGCTGAAACAGAGGGCGAGAAACAGAGGGGCTGAAACAGAGGGCGAAAAACAGAGGTGCTGAAACATCGTGCGAGAAACAGAGGGCGAGAAACAGAGGGGCTGAAACAGAGGGGCTGAAACAGACGGGCTGAAACAGAGAGCCTGAAACAGAGGGCGAGAAACAAAGGGGCTGAAACAGAGGGCGAGAAACAGAGGGTGAGAAACAGAGGGGCTTAAACAAAGGGGCTGAAACAGAGGGGCTGATACAGAGGGGCTGAAACAGAGGGCGAGAAACAGAGGGGCTGAAACAGAGGGCGATAAACAGAGGGCGAGAAACAGAGGGGCTGAATCAGAGGAGCTGAATCCGAGCGGCTGAAACAGAGGGGCTGAAACAGAGGGCGAGAAACAGAGGTTCTGAAACAGAGGGCGAGAAACAGAGGGCGAGAAACAGAGGGACTGAAACAGAGGGGCTGAAACAGAGGGGCTGAAACAGAGGGGCTGATACAGAGGGCGAGAAACAGAGGGGCTGAAACAGAGGGCGAAAAACAAACGGGCTGAAACAGAGGGCGAGAAACAGAGGGGCTGAAACAGAGGGCGAGAAACAGAGGGGCTGAAACAGAGGGGCTGAAAGAGAGGGGCTGAAACAGAGGGCGAGAAACAGAGGGGGTGAAACAGAGGGGTGGAAAACAGAGGGGCTGAATCAGAGGGGCTGTATCAGAGGGGCTGAATCAGAGGGGCTGAATCAGAGGGGCTGAAACAGAGGGTGAGAAACAGAGGGGCTGAATCAGAGGGGCTGAAACAGAGGGGCTGAAACAGTGGGCGAGAATCAGAGGGGCTGAATCAGAGGGGCTGAATCAGAGGGGCTGAATCAGAGGGGCTGAAACAGAGGGGCTGAATCAGAGGGGCTGAAACAGATTGCGAGAAACGGAGGGGCTGAAACAGAGGGCGAGAAACAGAGGGGCTGAAACAGAGGGCGAGAAACAGAGGGGCTGAATCAGAGGGGCTAAACAGAGGGGCTGAATCAGAGGGGCTGAATCAGAGGGGCTGAAACAGAGGGCGAGAAACAGAGGGGCTGAATCAGCGGGGCTGAAACAGAGGGCGAGAAACAGAGGGGCTGAAACAGAGGGCGAGAAACAGAGGGGCAGAAACAGAGGGCGAGAAACAGAGAGGCTGAAACAGAGAGGCTGAAACAGAGGGCGAGAAACAGAGGGGCTGAAACAGAGGGCGAGAAACAGAGGGGCTGAAACAGAGGGGCTGAAAGAGAGGGGCTGAAACAGTGGGCGAGAAATAGAGGAGCTGAAACAGCGGGCGAGAAACAGAGGGCGAGAAACAGAGGGGCTGAAACAGAGGGGCTGAATCAGACGGCTGAAACAGAGAGCCTGAAACAGAGGGTGAGAAACAGAGGGGGTGAAACAGAGGGCGAGAAACAGAGGGTGAGAAACAGAGGGGCTGAAACAGAGGGGCTGACACAGATGGGCTGAAACAGAGGGGCTGAAACAGAGGGGCTGATACAGAGGGGCTGAAACAAAGGGCGAGAAACAGAGGGGCTGAAACAGAGGGCGAGAAACAGAGGGGCTGAAACAGAGGGCGAGAAACAGAGGGGCTGAAACAGAGGGCTAAAAACAGAGGTGCTGAAACAGAGGGGCTGATACAGAGGGGCTGAAACAGAGGGCGAGAAACAAAGGGGCTGAAACAGAGGGCGAGAAACAGAGGGGCTGAAACAGAGGGCGAGAAACAGATAGTGAGAAACAGAGGGACTGAAACAGAGGGGCTGAAACAGAGGGAAAGAAACAGAGGGGCTGAAACAGAGGGCGAGAAACAGAGGGGCTGAAACAGAGGGGCTGAAACAGAGGGGCTGAAACAGACGGGCTGAAACCGAGAGCCTGAAACAGAGGGCGAGAAACAGAGGGGCTGAAACAGAGGGCGAAAAACAGAGGGGCTGAAAAAGAGGGCGAGAAACAGATGGTGAGAAACAGAGGTGGAGAAACAGAGGGGATGAAATAGAGGGGCTGAAACAGAGGGGCTGAAACAGAGGGGCTGAAACAGAGGGGCTAAATCAGAGGGGCTGAAACAGAGGGCGAGAAACAGAGGGGCTGAAACAGAGGGGCTGAAACAGACGGGCTGAAACCGAGAGCCTGAAACAGAGGGTCTGAAACAGAGGGCGAGAAACAGAGGTGCTGAATCAGAGGGGCTGAAACAGAGGGGCTGAATCAGAGGGGCTGCATCAGAGGGGCTGAAACAGATGGGGAGAAACAGAGGGGCTGAATCAGCGGGGCTGAAACAGAGGGCGAGAAACAGAGGGGCTGAAACAGAGGGCGAGAAACAGAGGGGCTGAAAAAGAGGGGCTGATACAGAGGGCGAGAAACTGGGGGGCTGAAACAGAGGGCGAGAAACAGAGGGGCTGAAACAGAGTGGCTGAAACAGAGGGGCTGAAACAGAGGGCGAGAAACAGAGGGGCTGAAGCAGAGGGCGAGAAACAGAGGGGCTGAAACAGAGGGCGAGAAACAGAGGGGCTGAAACAGAGGGCGAGAAACAGAGGGTGAGAAACAGAGGTCGAGAAACAGAGGGGCTGAAACAGAGGGGCTGAAACAGAGGGCCTGAAACAGAGGGCGAGAAACAGAGGGGCTGAAACAGAGGGCGAAAAACAGAGGGGCTGAAACAGCGGGCGAGAAACAGAGGGCGAGAAACAGAGGGGCTGAATCAGAGGGGCTGAAACAGAGGGGCGGAATCAGAGGGGCTGAAACAGAGGGCGATAAACAGAGGGGCTGAAACAGAGGGCGAGAAACAGAGGGGCTGAAACAGAGGGGCTGAAAGAGAAGGGCTGAAACAGAGGGGCTGAAACAGAGGGCGACAAACAGAGGGGCTGAATCAGAGGAGCTGAATCCGAGCGGCTGAAACAGAGGGGCTGAAACAGTGGGCGAGAAACAGAGGGTCTGAAACAGAGGGCGAGAAACAGAGGGCGAGAAACAGAGGGACTGAAACAGAGGGGCTGAAACAGAGGGGCTGAAACAGAGGGGCTGATACAGAGGGCGAGAAACAGAGGGGCTGAAACAGAGGGCGAAAAACAAACGGGCTGAAACAGAGGGCGAGAAACAGAGGGGCTGAAACAGAGGGAGAGAAACAGAGGGGCTGAAACAGAGGGGCTGAAAGAGAGGGGCTGAAACAGAGGGCGAGAAACAGAGGGGGTGAAACAGAGGGGCGGAAAACAGAGGAGCTGAATCAGAGGGGCTGTATCAGAGGGGCTGAATCAGAGGGGCTGAATCAGAGGGGCTGAAACAGAGGGTGAGAAACAGAGGGGCTGAATCAGAGGGGCTGAAACAGAGGGGCTGAAACAGTGGGCGAGAAACAGAGGGGCTGAATCAGAGGGGCTGAATCAGAGGGGCTGAATCAGAGGGGCTGAAACAGAGGGGCTGAATCAGAGGGGCTGAAACAGATTGCGAGAAACGGAGGGGCTGAAACAGAGGGCGAGAAACAGAGGGGCTGAAACCGAGGGCGAGAAACAGAGGGGCTGAATCAGAGGGGCTAAACAGAGGGGCTGAATCAGAGGGGCTGAATCAGAGGGGCTGAAACAGAGGGCGAGAAACAGAGGGGCTGAATCAGCGGGGCTGAAACAGAGGGCGAGAAACAGAGGGGCTGAAACAGAGGGCGAGAAACAGAGGGGCAGAAACAGAGGGCGAGAAACAGAGAGGCTGAAACAGAGGGGCTGAAACAGAGGGCGAGAA
Organism: Chiloscyllium punctatum; assembly: GCF_047496795.1. Classification (NCBI taxonomy): domain Eukaryota; kingdom Metazoa; phylum Chordata; class Chondrichthyes; order Orectolobiformes; family Hemiscylliidae; genus Chiloscyllium; species Chiloscyllium punctatum. The sequence continues at coordinate 161,804,337 of NC_092741.1, read as the reverse complement.
ACACAGGGGCTGAAACAGAGGGCGAGAAACAGAGGGGCTGAAACAGAGGGGCTGAAAGAGAGGGGCTGAAACAGTGGGCGAGAAAGAGAGGAGCTGAAACAGCGGGCGAGAAACAGAGGGCGAGAAACAGAGGGGCTGAAACAGAGGGGCTGAATCAGACGGCTGAAACAGAGAGCCTGAAACAGAGGGTGAGAAACAGAGGGGGTGAAACAGAGGGCGAGAAACAGAGGGTGAGAAACAGAGGGGCTGAAACAGAGGGGCTGACACAGATGGGCTTAAACAGAGGGGCTGAAACAGAGGGGCTGATACAGAGGGGCTGAAACAAACGGCGAGAAACAGAGGGGCTGAAACAGAGGGCGAGAAACAGAGGGGCTGAAACAGAGGGCGAGAAAGAGAGGGGCTGAAACAGAGGGCGAAAAACAGAGGTGCTGAAACATCGGGCGAGAAACAGAGGGCGAGAAACAGAGGGGCTGAAACAGACGGGCTGAAACAGAGAGCCTGAAACAGAGGGCGAGAAACAAAGGGGCTGAAACAGAGGGCGAGAAACAGAGGGTGAGAAACAGAGGGGCTTAAACAGAGGGGCTGAAACAGAGGGGCTGATACAGAGGGGCTGAAACAGAGGGCGAGAAACAGAGGGGCTGAAACAGTGGGCGAGAAACAGAGGGGCTGAAACAGAGGGCGAGAAACAGAGAGTGAGAAACAGAGGGACTGAAACAGAGGGGCTGAAACAGAGGGAAAGAAACAGAGGGGCTGAAACAGAGGGCGAGAAACAGAGGGGCTGAAACAGAGGGGCTGAAACAGAGGGGCTGAAACAGACGGGCTGAAACCGAGAGCCTGAAACAGAGGGCGAGAAACAGAGGGGCTGAAACAGAGGGCGAGAAACAGAGGGGCTGAAACAGAGGGGCTGAAACAGAAGGGCTGAAACAGAGGTGGAGAAACAGAGGGGATGAAATAGAGGGGCTGAATCAGAGGAGCTGAATCCGAGCGGCTGAAACAGAGGGGCTAAAACAGTGGGCGAGAAACAGAGGGTCTGAAACAGAGGGGCTGAATCAGAGGAGCTGAAACAGAGGGGCGGAATCAGAGGGGCTGAAACAGAGGGCGATAAACAGAGGGGCTGAAACAGAGGGCGAGAAACAGAGGGGCTGAAACAGAGGGGCTGAAACAGAAGGGCTGAAACAGAGGGGCTGAAACAGAGGGCGAGAAACAGAGGGGCTGAATCAGAGGAGCTGAATCCGAGCGGCTGAAACAGAGGGGCTGAAACAGTGGGCGAGAAACAGAGGGTCTGAAACAGAGGGCGAGAAACAGAGGGCGAGAAACTGAGGGACTGAAACAGAGGGGCTGATACAGAGGGCGAAAAACAAAAGGGCTGAAACAGAGGGCGAGAAACAGAGGGGCTGAAACAGAGGGCGAGAAACAGAGGGGCTGAAACAGAGGGGCTGAAAGAGAGGGGCTGAAACAGAGGGCGAGAAACAGAGGGGGTGAAACAGAGGGGCGGAAAACAGAGGGGCTGAATCAGAGGGGCTGTATCAGAGGGGCTGAATCAGAGGGGTTGAAACAGAGGGTGAGAAACAGAGGGGCTGAATCAGAGGGGCTGAAACAGAGGGGCTGAAACAGTGGGCGAGAAACAGAGGGGCTGAATCAGAGGGGCTGAATCAGAGGGGCTGAATCAGAGGGGCTGAAACAGAGGGGCTGAATCAGAGGGGCTGAAACAGATTGCGAGAAACGGAGGGGCTGAAACAGAGGGCGAGAAACAGAGGGGCTGAAACAGAGGGCGAGAAACAGAGGGGCTGAATCAGAGGGGCTAAACAGAGGGGCTGAATCAGAGGGGCTGAAACAGAGGGCGAGAAACAGAGGGGCTGAATCAGCGGGGCTGAAACAGAGGGCGAGAAACAGAGGGGCTGAAACAGAGGGCGAGAAACAGAGGGGCAGAAACAGAGGGCGAGAAACAGAGAGGCTGAAACAGAGGGGCTGAAACAGAGGGCGAGAAACAGAGGGGCTGAAACAGAGGGGCTGAAAGAGAGGGGCTGAAACAGTGGGCGAGAAAGAGAGGAGCTGAAACAGCGGGCGAGAAACAGAGGGCGAGAAACAGAGGGGCTGAAACAGAGGGGCTGAATCAGACGGCTGAAACAGAGAGCCTGAAACAGAGGGTGAGAAACAGAGGGGGTGAAACAGAGGGCGAGAAACAGAGGGTGAGAAACAGAGGGGCTGAAACAGAGGGGCTGACACAGATGGGCTTAAACAGAGGGGCTGAAACAGAGGGGCTGATACAGAGGGGCTGAAACAAAGGGCGAGAAACAGAGGGGCTGAAACAGAGGGCGAGAAACAGAGGGGCTGAAACAGAGGGCGAGAAACAGAGGGGCTGAAACAGAGGGCTAAAAACAGAGGTGCTGAAACAGCGGGCGAGAAACAGAGGGCGAGAAACAGAGGGGCTGAAACAGAGGGGATGAAACAGTCGGGCTGAAACAGAGAGCCTGAAACAGAAGGCGAGAAACAAAGGGGCTGAAACAGAGGGCGAGAAACAGAGGGTGAGAAACAGAGGGGCTTAAACAGAGGGGCTGAAACAGAGGGGCTGATACAGAGGGGCTGAAACAGAGGGCGACAAACAGAGGGGCTGAAACAGAGGGCGAGAAACAGAGGGGCTGAAACAGAGGGCGAGAAACAGAGAGTGAGAAACAGAGGGACTGAAACAGAGGGGCTGAAACAGAGGGAAAGAAACAGAGGGGCTGAAACAGAGGGCGAGAAACAGAGGGGCTGAAACAGAGGGGCTGAAACAGAGGGGCTGAAACAGACGGGCTGAAACCGAGAGCCTGAAACAGAGGGCGAGAAACAGAGGGGCTGAAACAGAGGGCGAAAAACAGAGGGGCTGAAACAGAGGGCGAGAAACAGATGGTGAGAAACAGAGGTGGAGAAACAGAGGGGATGAAATAGAGGGGCTGAAACAGAGGGGCTGAAACAGAGGGGCTGAAACAGAGGGGCTAAATCAGAGGGGCTGAAACCGAGGGCGAGAAACAGAGGGGCTGAAACAGAGGGGCTGAAACAGACGGGCTGAAACCGAGAGCCTGAAACAGAGGGTCTGAAACAGAGGGCGAGAAACAGAGGGACTGAAACAGAGGGCGAGAAACAGAGGTGCTGAATCAGAGGGGCTGAAACAGAGGGGCTGAATCAGAGGGGCTGCATCAGAGGGGCTGAAACAGAGGGGGAGAAACAGAGGGGCTGAATCAGCGGGGCTGAAACAGAGGGCGAGAAACAGAGGGGCTGAAACAGAGGGCGAGAAACAGAGGGGCAGAAACAGAGGGCGAGAAACAGAGGAGCTGAAACAGAGGGGCTGAAACAGAGGGCGAGAAACAGAGGGGCTGAAACAGAGGGGCTGAAACAGAGAGCGAGAAACAGAGGGGCTGAAACAGAGGGCGAGAAACAGAGTGTGAGAAACAGAGGGCGAGAAACAGAGGGGATGAAACTGAGGGGCTGAAACAGAGGGGCTGAAACAGAGGGGCTGAATCAGAGGGGCTGAAATAGAGGGGCTAAATCAGAGGGGCAGAAACAGAGGGCGAGAAACATAGGGGCTGAAACAGAGGGCGAGAAACAGAGGGGCTGAAACAGAGGGCGAGAAACAGAGGGGCTGAAACAGAGGGCGAGAAACAGAGGGGCTGAAACAGAGTGGCTGAAACAGAGGGCGAGAAACAGAGGGGCTGAAACAGAGGGCGAGAAACAGAGGGGCTGAATCAGAGGGGCTGAAACAGAGGGGCTGAATCAGAGGGGCAGAATCAGAGTGGCTGAAACAGACGGTGAGAAACAGAGGGGCTGAATCAGCGGGGCTGAAACAGAGGGCGAGAAACAGAGGGGCTGCAACAGAGGGCGAGAAACAGAGGGGCAGAAACAGAGGGTGAGAAACTGAGGGGCTGAAACAGAGGGCGAGAAACAGAGGGGCTGAAACAGAGGGGCTGAAACAGAGAGCCTGAAACAGAGGGCGAGAAACAGAGAAGCTGAAACAGAGGGCGAAAAACAGAGGGGCTGAAACAGCGGGCGAGAAACAGAGGGGCTGAATCAGAGGGGCTGAAACAGAGGGGCGGAATCAGAGGGGCTGAAACAGTGGGCGATAAACAGAGGGGCTGAAACAGAGGGCGAGAAACAGAGGGGCTGAAGCAGAGGGGCTGAAACAGAAGGGCTGAAACAGAGGGGCTGAAACAGAGGGCGAGAAACAGAGGGGCTGAATCAGAGGAGCTGAATCCGAGCGGCTGAAACAGAGTGCGAGAAACAGAGGGTCTGAAACAGAGGGCGAGAAACAGAGGGCGAGAAACAGAGGGGCAGAAACAGAGGGGCTGAAACAGAGGGGCTGAAACAGAGGGGCTGATACAGAGGGCGAGAAACAGTGGGGCTGAAACAGAGGGCGAAAAACAAACGGGCTGAAACAGAGGGCGAGAAACAGAGGGGCTGAAACAGAGGGCGAGAAACAGAGGGGCTGAAACAGAGGGGCTGAAAGAGAGGGGCTGAAACAGAGGGCGAGAAACAGAGGGGGTGAAACAGAGGGGCGGAAAACAGAGGGGCTGAATCAGAGGGGCTGTATCAGAGGGGCTGAATCAGAGGGGCTGAATCAGAGGGGCTGAAACAGAGGGTGAGAAACAGAGGGCCTGAATCAGAGGAGATGAAACAGAGGGGCTGAAACAGTGGGCGAGAAACAGAGGGGCTTAATCAGAGGGGCTGAAACAGAGGGGCTGAATCTGAGGGGCTGAAACAGAGGGCGAGAAACAGAGAAGCTGAAACAGAGGGCGAAAAACAGAGGGGCTGAAACAGCGGGCGAGAAACAGAGGGGCTGAATCAGAGGGGCTGAAACAGAGGGGCGGAATCAGAGGGGCTGAAACAGAGGGCGATAAACAGAGGGGCTGAAACAGAGGGCGAGAAACAGAGGGGCTGAAGCAGAGGGGCTGAAACAGAAGGGCTGAAACAGAGGGGCTGAAACAGAGGGCGAGAAACAGAGGGGCTGAATCAGAGGAGCTGAATCCGAGCGGCTGAAACAGAGTGCGAGAAACAGAGGGTCTGAAACAGAGGGCGAGAAACAGAGGGCGAGAAACAGAGGGGCAGAAACAGAGGGGCTGAAACAGAGGGGCTGAAACAGAGGGGCTGATACAGAGGGCGAGAAACAGTGGGGCTGAAACAGAGGGCGAAAAACAAACGGGCTGAAACAGAGGGCGAGAAACAGAGGGGCTGAAACAGAGGGCGAGAAACAGAGGGGCTGAAACAGAGGGGCTGAAAGAGAGGGGCTGAAACAGAGGGCGAGAAACAGAGGGGGTGAAACAGAGGGGCGGAAAACAGAGGGGCTGAATCAGAGGGGCTGTATCAGAGGGGCTGAATCAGAGGGGCTGAATCAGAGGGGCTGAAACAGAGGGTGAGAAACAGAGGGCCTGAATCAGAGGAGATGAAACAGAGGGGCTGAAACAGTGGGCGAGAAACAGAGGGGCTGAATCAGAGGGGCTGAAACAGAGGGGCTGAATCTGAGGGGCTGAAACAGAGGGGCTGAATCAGAGGGGCTGAAACAGATTGCGAGAAACGGAGGGGCTGAAACAGAGGGCGAGAAACAGAGGGGCTGAAACAGAGGGCGAGAAACAGAGGGGCTGAAACAGAGGGGCTAAAACAGAGGGGCTGAAAGAGAGGGGCTGAATCAGAGGGGCTGATTCAGAGGGGCTGAAACTGAGGGCGAGAAACAGAGGGGCTGAAACAGAGGGGCTTAAACAGAGGGCGAAAAACAGAGGGGCTGAATCAGAGGGGCTGAATCAGAGGGGCTGAATCAGAGGGGCTGAAACAGAGGGGCTGAATCCGAGGTGCTGAAACAGAGGGCGAGAAATGGAGGGGCTGAAACAGAGGGCGAGAAACAGAGGGGCTGAAACAGAGGGCGAGAAACAGAGGGGCTGAAACAGAGGAGCTGAAACAGAGGGCCTGAAACAGAGGGGCTGAAACAGAGGGCGAGAAATAGAGGGGCTGAAAGAGAGGGCGAGAAACAGTGGGGCTGAAACAGAGGGCGAGAAACAGAGGGGCTGAAACAGAGGGAGAGAAACAGAGAGGCTGAATCACAGGGGCTGAAACAGAGGGGTTGAATCAGAGGGGCTGAATCAGAGGGGCTGAAACAGAGGGCGAGAAACAGAGGGGCTGAATCAGTGGGGCTGAAACAGAGGGCGAGAAACAGAGGGGCTGAAACAGAGGGCGAGAAACAGAGCGGCAGAAACAGAGGGCGAGAAACAGAGGGGCTGAAACAGAGGGCGAGAAACAGAGGGTGAGAAACAGAGGGATAGAAACAGAGGGGATGAAACAGAGGGGGTGAAACAGAGGGGCTGAAACAGAGGGGCTGAATCAGAGGGGCTGAAAAAGAGGGGCTAAATCAGAGGGGCTGAAACAGAGGGCGAGAAACAGAGGGTGCTGAAACAGAGGGCGAGAAACAGAGGGGCTGAAACAGAGGGCGAGAAACAGAGGTGCTGAATCAGAGGGGCTGAAACAGAGGGGCTGAATCAGAGGGGCTGAATCAGAGGGGCTGAAACAGAGGGCGTGAAACAGAGGGGCTGAATCAGCGGGGCTGAAACAGAGGGCGAGAAACAGAGGGGCTGAAACAGAGGGCGAGAAACAGAGGGGCAGAAACAGAGGGCGAGAAACAGAGGGGCTGAAACAGAGGGCGAGAAACAGAGGGGCTGAAACAGAGGGCGAGAAACAGAGGGGCTGAAACAGAGGGCGAGAAACAGAGGGGCTGAAACAGAGGGCGAGAAACAGAGGGGCTGAATCAGAGGGGCTGAAACAGAGGGGCTGAATCAGAGGGGCAGAATCAGAGTGGCTGAAACAGAGGGTGAGAAACAGAGGGGCTGAATCAGCGGGGCTGAAACAGAGGGCGAGAAACAGAGGGGCTGAAACAGAGGGCGAGAAACAGAGGGGCAGAAACAGAGGGCGAGAAACAGAGGGGCTGAAACAGAGGGGCTGAAACAGAGGGCGAGAAACTGAGGGCTGAAACAGAGGGCGAGAAACAGAGGGGCTGAAACAGAGTGGCTGAAACAGAGGGGCTGAAACAGAGGGCGAGAAACAAAGGGGCTGAAGCAGAGGGCGAGAAACAGAGGGGCTGAAACAGAGGGCGAGAAACAGAGGGGCTGAAACAGAGGGCGAGAAACAGAGGGTGAGAAACAGAGGGGCTTAAACAGAGGGGCTGAAACAGAGGGGCTGAAACAGAGAGCCTGAAACAGAGGGCGAGAAACAGAGTGGCTGGAACAGAGGGCAAAAAACAGAGGGGCTGAAACAGCGGGCGAGAAACAGAGGGCGAGAAACAGAGGGGCTGAATCAGAGGGGATGAAACAGAGGGGCGGAATCAGAGGGGCTGAAACAGAGGGCGAGAAACAGAGGGGCTGAAACAGAGGGGCTGAAACAGAAGGGCTGAAACAGAGGGGCTGAAACAGAGGGCGACAAACAGAGGGGCTGAATCAGAGGAGCTGAATCCGAGCGGCTGAAACAGAGGGGCTGAAACAGAGGGCGAGAAACAGAGGGTCTGAAACAGGGGGTGAGAAACAGAGGGCGAGAAACAGAGGGACTGAAACAGAGGGGCTGAAACAGAGGGGCTGAAACAGAGCGGCTGATACAGAGGGCGAGAAACAGAGGGGCTGAAACAGAGGGCGAAATACAAAGGGGCTGAAACAGAGGGCGAGAAACAGAGGGGCTGAAACAGAGGGCGAGAAACAGAGGGGCTGAAACACAGGGGCTGAAAGAGAGGGGCTGAAACAGAGGGCGAGAAACAGAGGGGGTGAAACAGAGGGGCGGAAAACAGAGGGGCTGAATCAGAGGGGCTGTATCAGAGGGGCTGAATCAGAGGGGCTGAATCAGAGGGGCTGAAACAGAGGGTGAGAAAGAGAGGGGCTGAATCAGAGGGGCTGAAACAGAGGGGCTGAAACAGTGGGCGAGAAACAGAGGGGCTGAATCAGAGGGGCTGAAACAGAGGGGCTGAATCAGAGGGGCTGAAACAGATTGCGAGAAACGGAGGGGCTGAAACAGAGGGCGAGAAACAGAGGGGCTGAAACAGAGGGCGAGAAACAGAGGGGCTGAAACAGAGGGGCTAAAACAGAGGGGCTGAAAGAGAGGGGCTGAATCAGAGGGGCTGATTCAGAGGGGCTGAAACAGAGGGCGAGAAACAGAGGGGCTGAAACAGAGGGGCTTAAACAGAGGGCGAGAAACAGAGGGACTGAATCAGAGGGGCTGAATCAGAGGGGCTGAAACAGAGGGGCTGAATCAGAGGTGCTGAAACAGAGGGCGAGAAATGGAGGGGCTGAAACAGAGGGCGAGAAACAGAGGGGCTGAAACAGAGGGCGAGAAACAGAGGGGCTGAAACAGAGGAGCTGAAACAGAGGGCCTGAAACAGAAGGGCTGAAACAGAGGGCGAGAAATAGAGGGGCTGAAAGAGAGGGCGAGAAACAGTGGGGCTGAAACAGAGGGCGAGAAACAGAGGGGCTGAAACAGAGGGCGAAAAACAGAGGGGCTGAATCATAGGGGCTGAAACAGAGGGGCTGAAGCAGAGGGGCTGAATCAGAGGGGCTGAAACAGAGGGCGAGAAACAGAGGGGCTGAAACAGAGTGGCTGAAACAGAGGGGCTGAAACAGAGGGCGAGAAACAAAGGGGCTGAATCAGAGGGGCTGAAACAGAGGGGCTGAATCAGAGGGGCTGAAACAGAGGGGCTGAATCAGAGGGGCTGAAACAGATTGCGAGAAACGGAGGGGCTGAAACAGAGGGCGAGAAACAGAGGGGCTGAAACAGAGGGCGAGAAACAGAGGGGCTGAAACAGAGGGGCTAAAACAGAGGGGCTGAAAGAGAGGGGCTGAATCAGAGGGGCTGATTCAGAGGGGCTGAAACAGAGGGCGAGAAACAGAGGGGCTGAAACAGAGGGGCTTAAACAGAGGGCGAGAAACAGAGGGACTGAATCAGAGGGGCTGAATCAGAGGGGCTGAAACAGAGGGGCTGAATCAGAGGTGCTGAAACAGAGGGCGAGAAATGGAGGGGCTGAAACAGAGGGCGAGAAACAGAGGGGCTGAAACAGAGGGCGAGAAACAGAGGGGCTGAAACAGAGGAGCTGAAACAGAGGGCCTGAAACAGAAGGGCTGAAACAGAGGGCGAGAAATAGAGGGGCTGAAAGAGAGGGCGAGAAACAGTGGGGCTGAAACAGAGGGCGAGAAACAGAGGGGCTGAAACAGAGGGCGAAAAACAGAGGGGCTGAATCAGAGGGGCTGAAACAGAGGGGCTGAAGCAGAGGGGCTGAATCAGAGGGGCTGAAACAGAGGGCGAGAAACAGAGGGGCTGAAACAGAGTGGCTGAAACAGAGGGGCTGAAACAGAGGGCGAGAAACAAAGGGGCTGAAGCAGAGGGCGAGAAACAGAGGGGCTGAAACAGAGGGCGAGAAACAGAGGGGCTGAAACAGAGGGCGAGAAACAGAGGGTGAGAAACAGAGGTCGAGAAACAGAGGGGCTGAAACAGTGGGGCTGAAACAGAGAGCCTGAAACAGAGGGCGAGAAACAGAGGGGCTGAAACAGAGGGCAAAAAACAGAGGGGCTGAAACAGTGGGCGAGAAACAGAGGGCGAGAAACAGAGGGGCTGAATTAGAGGGGCTGAAACAGAGGGGCGGAATCAGAGGGGCTGAAACAGAGGGCGAGAAACAGAGGGGCTGAAACAGAGGGGCTGAAACAGAAGGGCTGAAACAGAGGGGCTGAAACAGAGGGCGAGAAACAGAGGGGCTGAATCAGAGGAGCTGAATCCGAGCGGCTGAAACAGAGGGGCTGAAACAGAGGGCGAGAAACAGAGGGTCTGAAACAGAGGGTGAGAAACAGAGGGCGAGAAACAGAGGGACTGAAACAGTTTGGCTGAAACAGAGGGGCTGAAACAGAGGGGCTGATACAGAGGGCGAGAAACAGAGGGGCTGAAACAGAGGGCGAGAAACAGAGGGGCTGAAACAGAGGGGCTGAAAGAGAGGGGCTGAAACAGAGGGCGAGAAACAGAGGGGGTGAAACAGAGGGGCGGAAAACAGAGGGGCTGAATCAGAGGGGCTGTATCAGAGGGGCTGAATCAGAGGGGCTGAATCAGAGGGGCTGAAACAGAGGGTGAGAAAGAGAGGGGCTGAATCAGAGGGGCTGAAACAGAGGGGCTGAAACAGTGGGCGAGAAACAGAGGGGCTGAATCAGAGGGGCTGAAACAGAGGGGCTGAATCAGAGGGGCTGAAACAGAGGGGCTGAATCAGAGGGGCTGAAACAGATTGCGAGAAACGGAGGGGCTGAAACAGAGGGCGAGAAACAGAGGGGCTGAAACAGAGGGCGAGAAACAGAGGGGCTGAAACAGAGGGGCTAAAACAGAGGGGCTGAAAGAGAGGGGCTGAATCAGAGGGGCTGATTCAGAGGGGCTGAAACAGAGGGCGAGAAACAGAGGGGCTGAAACAGAGGGGCTTAAACAGAGGGCGAGAAACAGAGGGACTGAATCAGAGGGGCTGAATCAGAGGGGCTGAATCAGAGGGGCTGAAACAGAGGGGCTGAATCAGAGGTGCTGAAACAGAGGGCGAGAAATGGAGGGGCTGAAACAGAGGGCGAGAAACAGAGGGGCTGAAACAGAGGGCGAGAAACAGAGGGGCTGAAACAGAGGAGCTGAAACAGAGGGCCTGAAACCGAAGGGCTGAAACAGAGGGCGAGAAATAGAGGGGCTGAAAGAGAGGGCGAGAAACAGTGGGGCTGAAACAGAGGGCGAGAAACAGAGGGGCTGAAACAGAGGGCGAAAAACAGAGGGGCTGAATCAGAGGGGCTGAAACAGAGGGGCTGAAGCAGAGGGGCTGAATCAGAGGGGCTGAAACAGAGGGCGAGAAACAGAGGGGCTGAATCAGCGGGGCTGAAACAGAGGGCGAGAAACAGAGGGGCTGAAACAGAGGGCGAGAAACAGAGGGGCAGAAACAGAGGGCGAGAAACAGAGGGGCTGAAACAGAGGGCGAGAAACAGAGGGTGAGAAACAGAGGGATAGAAACAGAGGGGATGAAACTGAGGGGCTGAAACAGAGGGGCTGAAACAGAGGGGCTGAATCAGAGGGGCTGAAACAGAGGGGCTAAATCAGAGGGGCTGAAACAGAGGGCGAGAAACAGAGGGGCTGAAACAGAGGGCGAGAAACAGAGGGGCTGAAACTGAGGGCGAGAAACAGAGGTGCTGAATCAGAGGGGCTGAAACAGAGGGGCTGAATCAGAGGGGCTGAATCAGAGGGGCTGAAACAGAGGGCGTGAAACAGAGGGGCTGAATCAGCGGGGCTGAAACAGAGGGCGAGAAACAGAGGGGCTGAAACAGAGGGCGAGAAACAGAGGGGCAGAAACAGAGGGCGAGAGACAGCGTGGCTGAAACAGAGGGTTCTGAAACAGAGGGCGAGAAGCAGAGAGGCTCCAACAGACTTCGGGAAACAGAGGGGCTGAAACAGCGGGCGTGAAACAGAGGGCGAGAAACAGAGGGGCTGAAACAGAGGGGCTGAATCAGACTGGCTGAAAGAGGGAGCCTGAAACAGAGTGTGAGCAACAGAGGGGGTGAAACAGAGGGCGAGAAACAGAGGGTGAGAAACAGACGGCCTGAAACAGAGGGGCTGACACAGAGGGGCTTAAACAGAGCGGCTGAAACAGAGGGGCTGAAACAGAGGGCGAAAAACAGAGGGGCTGAATCAGCGGGGCTGAAACAGAGGGCGAGAAACAGAGGGGCTGAAACAGAGGGCGAGAAACAGAGGGGCAGAAACAGAGGGCGAGAAACAGAGGGGCTGAAACAGAGAGCGAGAAACTGAGGGCTGAAACAGAGGGCGAGAAACAGAGGGGCTGAAACAGAGTGGCTGAAACAGAGTGGCTGAAACAGAGGGCGAGAAACAAAGGGGCTGAAGCAGAGGGCGAGAAACAGAGGGGCTGAAACAGTGGGCGAGAAACAGAGGGGCTGAAACAAAGGGCGAGAAACAGAGGGTGAGAAACAGAGGTCGAGAAACAGAGGGGCTGAATCAGAGGAGCTGAATCCGAGCGGCTGAAACAGAGGGGCTGAAACAGAGGGCGAGAAACAGAGGGTCTGAAACAGGGGGTGAGAAACAGAGGGCGAGAAACAGAGGGACTGAAACAGAGGGGCTGAAACAGAGGGGCTGAAACAGAGGGGCTGATACAGAGGGCGAGAAACAGAGGGGCTGAAACAGAGGGCGAAAAACAAACGGGCTGAAACAGAGGGCGAGAAACAGAGGGGCTGAAACAGAGGGCGAGAAACAGAGGGGCTGAAACAGAGGGGCTGAAAGAGAGGGGCTGAAACAGAGGGCGAGAAACAGAGGGGGTGAAACAGAGGGGCGGAAAACAGAGGGGCTGAATCAGAGGGGCTGTATCAGAGGGGCTGAATCAGAGGGGCTGAATCAGAGGGGCTGAAACAGAGGGTGAGAAACAGAGGGGCTGAATCAGAGGGGCTGAAACAGAGGGGCTGAAACAGTGGGCGAGAAACAGAGGGGCTGAATCAGAGGGGCTGAAACAGAGGGGCTGAATCAGAGGGGCTGAAACAGAGGGGCTGAATCAGAGGGGCTGAAACAGATTGCGAGAAACGGAGGGGCTGAAACAGAGGGCGAGAAACAGAGGGGCTGAAACAGAGGGCGAGAAACAGAGGGGCTGAAACAGAGGGGCTAAAACAGAGGGGCTGAAAGAGAGGGGCTGAATCAGAGGGGCTGATTCAGAGGGGCTGAAACAGAGGGCGAGAAACAGAGGGGCTGAAACAGAGGGGCTTAAACAGAGGGCGAGAAACAGAGGGACTGAATCAGAGGGGCTGAATCAGAGGGGCTGAATCAGAGGGGCTGAAACAGAGGGGCTGAATCAGAGGTGCTGAAACAGAGGGCGAGAAATGGAGGGGCTGAAACAGAGGGCGAGAAACAGAGGGGCTGAAACAGAGGGCGAGAAACAGAGGGGCTGAAACAGAGGAGCTGAAACAGAGGGCCTGAAACAGAAGGGCTGAAACAGAGGGCGAGAAATAGAGGGGCTGAAAGAGAGGGCGAGAAACAGTGGGGCTGAAACAGAGGGCGAGAAACAGAGGGGCTGAAACAGAGGGCGAAAAACAGAGGGGCTGAATCAGAGGGGCTGAAACAGAGGGGCTGAATCAGAGGGGCTGAATCAGAGGGGCTGAAACAGAGGGCGAGAAACAGAGGGGCTGAATCAGCGGGGCTGAAACAGAGGGCGAGAAACAGAGGGGCTGAAACAGAGGGCGAGAAACAGAGGGGCAGAACCAGAGGCCGAGAAACAGAGGGGCTGAAACAGAGGGCGAGAAACAGAGGGTGAGAAACAGAGGGATAGAAACAGAGGGGATGAAACTGAGGGGCTGAAACAGAGGGGCTGAAACAGAGGGGCTGAATCAGAGGGGCTGAAACAGAGGGGCTAAATCAGAGGGGCTGAAACAGAGGGCGAGAAACAGAGGGGCTGAAACAGAGGGCGAGAAACAGAGGGGCTGAAACTGAGGGCGAGAAACAGAGGTGCTGAATCAGAGGGGCTGAAACAGAGGGGCTGAATCAGTGGGGCTGAATCAGAGGGGCTGAAACAGAGGGCGTGAAACAGAGGGGCTGAATCAGCGGGGCTGAAAGAGAGGGCGAGAAACAGAGGGGCTGAAACAGAGGGCGAGAAACAGAGGGGCAGAAACAGAGGGCGAGAGACAGCGGGGCTGAAACAGAGGGTTCTGAAACAGAGGGCGAGAAGCAGAGAGGCTCCAACAGACTTCGGGAAACAGAGGGGCTGAAACAGCGGGCGAGAAACAGAGGGCGAGAAACAGAGGGGCTGAAACAGAGGGGCTGAAACAGAGAGCGCGAAACAGAGGGGCTGAAACAGAGGGCGAGAAACAGAGGGGCTGAAACAGAGGGCGAGAAACAGAGGGGCTGAAACAGAGGGCGAGAAACAGAGGGTGAGAAACAGAGGTCGAGAAACAGAGGGGCTGAAACAGAGGGGCTGAAACAGAGAGCCTGAAACAGAGGGCGAGAAACAGAGGGGCTGAAACAGTGGGCAAAAAACAGAGGGGCTGAAACAGCGGGCGAGAAACAGAGGGCGAGAAACAGAGGGGCTGAATCAGAGGGGCTGAAACAGAGGGGCGGAATCAGAGGGGCTGAAACAGAGGGCGAGAAACAGAGGGGCTGAAACAGAGGGGCTGAAACAGAAGGGCTGAAACAGAGGGGCTGAAACAGAGGGCGAGAAACAGAGGGGCTGAATCAGAGGAGCTGAATCCGAGCGGCTGAAACAGAGGGGCTGAAACAGAGGGCGAGAAACAGAGGGTCTGAAACAGGGGGTGAGAAACAGAGGGCGAGAAACAGAGGGACTGAAACAGAGGGGCTGAAACAGAGGGGCTGAAACAGAGGGGCTGATACAGAGGGCGAGAAACAGAGGGGCTGAAACAGAGGGCGAAAAACAAACGGGCTGAAACAGAGGGCGAGAAACAGAGGGGCTGAAACAGAGGGCGAGAAACAGAGGGGCTGAAACAGAGGGGCTGAAAGAGAGGGGCTGAAACAGAGGGCGAGAAACAGAGGGGGTGAAACAGAGGGGCGGAAAACAGAGGGGCTGAATCAGAGGGGCTGTATCAGAGGGGCTGAATCAGAGGGGCTGAATCAGAGGGGCTGAAACAGAGGGTGAGAAAGAGAGGGGCTGAATCAGAGGGGCTGAAACAGAGGGGCTGAAACAGTGGGCGAGAAACAGAGGGGCTGAATCAGAGGGGCTGAAACAGAGGGGCTGAATCAGAGGGGCTGAAACAGAGGGGCTGAATCAGAGGGGCTGAAACAGATTGCGAGAAACGGAGGGGCTGAAACAGAGGGCGAGAAACAGAGGGGCTGAAACAGAGGGCGAGAAACAGAGGGGCTGAAACAGAGGGGCTAAAACAGAGGGGCTGAAAGAGAGGGGCTGAATCAGAGGGGCTGATTCAGAGGGGCTGAAACAGAGGGCGAGAAACAGAGGGGCTGAAACAGAGGGGCTTAAACAGAGGGCGAGAAACAGAGGGACTGAATCAGAGGGGCTGAATCAGAGGGGCTGAATCAGAGGGGCTGAAACAGAGGGGCTGAATCAGAGGTGCTGAAACAGAGGGCGAGAAATGGAGGGGCTGAAACAGAGGGCGAGAAACAGAGGGGCTGAAACAGAGGGCGAGAAACAGAGGGGCTGAAACAGGGGAGCTGAAACAGAGGGCCTGAAACAGAAGGGCTGAAACAGAGGGCGAGAAATAGAGGGGCTGAAAGAGAGGGCGAGAAACAGTGGGGCTGAAACAGAGGGCGAGAAACAGAGGGGCTGAAACAGAGGGCGAAAAACAGAGGGGCTGAATCAGAGGGGCTGAAACAGAGGGGCTGAATCAGAGGGGCTGAATCAGAGGGGCTGAAACAGAGGGCGAGAAACAGAGGGGCTGAATCAGCGGGGCTGAAACAGAGGGCGAGAAACAGAGGGGCTGAAACAGAGGGCGAGAAACAGAGGGGCAGAAACAGAGGCCGAGAAACAGAGGGGCTGAAACAGAGGGCGAGAAACAGAGGGTGAGAAACAGACGGATAGAAACAGAGGGGATGAAACTGAGGGGCTGAAACAGAGGTGCTGAAACAGAGGGGCTGAATCAGAGGGGCTGAAACAGAGGGGCTAAATCAGAGGGGCTGAAACAGAGGGCGAGAAACAGAGGGGCTGAAACAGAGGGCGAGAAACAGAGGGGCTGAAACTGAGGGCGAGAAACAGAGGTGCTGAATCAGAGGGGCTGAAACAGAGGGGCTGAATCAGTGGGGCTGAATCAGAGGGGCTGAAACAGAGGGCGTGAAACAGAGGGGCTGAATCAGCGGGGCTGAAACAGAGGGCGAGAAACAGAGGGGCTGAAACAGAGGGCGAGAAACAGAGGGGCAGAAACAGAGGGCGAGAGACAGCGGGGCTGAAACAGAGGGTTCTGAAACAGAGGGCGAGAAGCAGAGAGGCTCCAACAGACTTCGGGAAACAGAGGGGCGAGAAACAGAGGGGCTGAAACAGAGGGCGAGAAACAGAGGGGCTGAAACAGAGGGGCTGAATCAGACTGGCTGAAACAGAGAGCCTGAAACAGAGTGTGAGCAACAGAGGGGGTGAAACAGAGGGCGAGAAACAGAGGGTGAGAAACAGAGTGCCTGAAACAGAGGGGCTGACACAGAGGGGCTTAAACAGAGGGGCTGAAACAGAGGGGCTGATACAGAGGGGCTGAAACAGAGGGCGAGAAACAGAGGGGCTGAAACAGAGGGGCTGAAACAGAGGGCGAGAAACAGAGGGGCTGCAACAGAGGGCGAGAAACAGAGGGGCAGAAACAGAGTGCGAGAAACAGAGGGGCTGAATCAGAGGGGCTGAAACAGAGAGCGCGAAACAGAGGGGCTGAAACAGAGGGCGAGAAACAGAGGGGCTGAAACAGAGGGCGAGAAACAGAGGGGCTGAATCAGAGGGGCTGAAACAGAGGGGCTTAATCAGCGGGGCTGAAACAGAGGGCGAGAAACAGAGGGGTTGAAACAGAGGGCAGAAACAGAGGGGCAGAAACAGAGGGCGAGAAACAGAGGGGCTGAAACAGAGGGGCAGAAACAGAGAGCGCGAAACAGAGGAGCTGAAACAGAGGGCGAGAAACAGAGGGGCTGAAACAGAGGGTGAGAAACAGAGGGGCTGAAATAGAGGGGCTCAATCAGAGGGGCTGAAACAGAGGGTGAGAATCAGAGGGGCGGAAACAGAGGGCGAGAATCAGATGGGCTGAAACAGAGGGCGAGAAACAGAGGGGCTGAAACAGAGGGGCTGAAACGGAGGGGCTGAATCAGAGGGGCTGAATCAGAGGGGCTGAAACAGAGGGGCTGAATCAGCGGGGCTGAAACAGAGGGCGAGAAACAGAGGGCGAGAAACAGAGGGGCTGGAACAGAGGGCGAGAAACAGAGGGGCTGAAACAGAGAGCTAGAAACAGAGGGGGTGAAACAGAGGAGGTGAAACAGAGGGGCTGAAACAGAGCGGCTGAAAGAGAGGGCGAGAAACAGAGGGGCTGAATCAGTGGGGCTGAATCAGAGGCGCTGAAACAGAGGGGCTGAATCAGAGGGGCTGAATCAGAGGGGCTGAATCAGACGGGCTGAAACAGAGGGTGAGAAACAGAGGGGCTGAATCAGAGGGGCTGAATCAGAGGGGCTGAATCAGAAGGGCTGAAACAGAGGGGCTGAATCAGAGGGCGAGAAACAGAGGGCGAGAAACAGAGGGGCTGAAACAGAGGGGCTGAAACAGAGGGGCTGTAACAGAGGGTCTGATACAGAGGGCGAGAAACAGAGGGGCTGAAACAGAGTGCGAAAAACAGAGGGGCTGAAACGGAGGGCGAGAAACAGAGGGGCTGAAACAGAGGGGCTTAAACAGAGGGCGAGAAACAGAGGGACTGAATCAGAGGGGCTGAATCAGAGGGGCTGAATCAGAGGGGCTGAAACAGAGGGGCTGAATCAGAGGTGCTGAAACAGAGGGCGAGAAATGGAGGGGCTGAAACAGAGGGCGAGAAACAGAGGGGCTGAAACAGAGGGCGAGAAACAGAGGGGCTGAAACAGAGGAGCTGAAACAGAGGGCCTGAAACAGAAGGGCTGAAACAGAGGGCGAGAAATAGAGGGGCTGAAAGAGAGGGCGAGAAACAGTGGGGCTGAAACAGAGGGCGAGAAACAGAGGGGCTGAAACAGAGGGCGAAAAACAGAGGGGCTGAATCAGAGGGGCTGAAACAGAGGGGCTGAATCAGAGGGGCTGAATCAGAGGGGCTGAAACAGAGGGCGAGAAACAGAGGGGCTGAATCAGCGGGGCTGAAACAGAGGGCGAGAAACAGAGGGGCTGAAACAGAGGGCGAGAAACAGAGGGGCAGAACCAGAGGCCGAGAAACAGAGGGGCTGAAACAGAGGGCGAGAAACAGAGGGTGAGAAACAGAGGGATAGAAACAGAGGGGATGAAACTGAGGGGCTGAAACGGAGGGGCTGAAACAGAGGGGCTGAATCAGAGGGGCTGAAACAGAGGGGCTAAATCAGAGGGGCTGAAACAGAGGGCGAGAAACAGAGGGGCTGAAGCAGAGGGCGAGAAACAGAGGGGCTGAAACAGAGGGGCTGAATCAGACTGGCTGAAACAGAGAGCCTGAAACAGAGTGTGAGCAACAGAGGGGCTGAAACAGAGGGCGAGAAACAGAGGGTGAGAAACAGAGTGCCTGAAACAGAGGGGCTGACACAGAGGGGCTTAAACAGAGGGGCTGAAACAGAGGGGCTGATACAGAGGGGCTGAAACAGAGGGCGAGAAACAGAGGGGCTGAAACAGAGGGGCTGAAACAGAGGGCGAGAAACAGAGGGGCTGCAACAGAGGGCGAGAAACAGAGGGGCAGAAACAGAGTGCGAGAAACAGAGGGGCTGAAACAGAGGGGCTGAAACAGAGAGCGCGAAACAGAGGGGCTGAAACAGAGGGCGAGAAACAGAGGGGCTGAAACAGAGGGCGAGAAACAGAGGGGCTGAATCAGAGGGGCTGAAACAGAGGGGCTTAATCAGCGGGGCTGAAACAGAGGGCGAGAAACAGAGGGGTTGAAACAGAGGGCAGAAACAGAGGGGCAGAAACAGAGGGCGAGAAACAGAGGGGCTGAAACAGAGGGGCAGAAACAGAGAGCGCGAAACAGAGGAGCTGAAACAGAGGGCGAGAAACAGAGGGGCTGAAACAGAGGGTGAGAAACAGAGGGGCTGAAATAGAGGGGCTCAATCAGAGGGGCTGAAACAGAGGGTGAGAATCAGAGGGGCGGAAACAGAGGGCGAGAATCAGATGGGCTGAAACAGAGGGCGAGAAACAGAGGGGCTGAAACAGAGGGGCTGAAACGGAGGGGCTGAATCAGAGGGGCTGAATCAGAGGGGCTGAAACAGAGGGGCTGAATCAGCGGGGCTGAAACAGAGGGCGAGAAACAGAGGGCGAGAAACAGAGGGGCTGGAACAGAGGGCGAGAAACAGAGGGGCTGAAACAGAGAGCTAGAAACAGAGGGGGTGAAACAGAGGAGGTGAAACAGAGGGGCTGAAACAGAGCGGCTGAAAGAGAGGGCGAGAAACAGAGGGGCTGAATCAGTGGGGCTGAATCAGAGGCGCTGAAACAGAGGGGCTGAATCAGAGGGGCTGAATCAGAGGGGCTGAATCAGAAGGGCTGAAACAGAGGGGCTGAATCAGAGGGCGAGAAACAGAGGGCGAGAAACAGAGGGGCTGAAACAGAGGGGCTGAAACAGAGGGGCTGTAACAGAGGGTCTGATACAGAGGGCGAGAAACAGAGGGGCTGAAACAGAGTGCGAAAAACAGAGGGGCTGAAACGGAGGGCGAGAAACAGAGGGGCAGAAACAGAGGGCGAGAAACAGAGGGGCTGAAACAGAGGGGCTGAAATAGAGGGCGAGAAACAGAGGGGCTGAAACAGAGGGCGAGAAACAGAGGGGCTGAAACAGAGGGGCTGAAATAGAGGGCGAGAAACAGAGGGGCTGAAACAGATTGCGAGAAACGGAGGGGCTGAAACAGAGGGCGAGAAACAGAGGGGCTGAAACAGAGGGCGAGAAACAGAGGGGCTGAAACAGAGGGGCTAAAACAGAGGGGCTGAAAGAGAGGGGCTGAATCAGAGGGGCTGATTCAGAGGGGCTGAAACAGAGGGCGAGAAACAGAGGGGCTGAAACAGAGGGGCTTAAACAGAGGGCGAGAAACAGAGGGACTGAATCAGAGGGGCTGAATCAGAGGGGCTGAATCAGAGGGGCTGAAACAGAGGGGCTGAATCAGAGGTGCTGAAACAGAGGGCGAGAAATGGAGGGGCTGAAACAGAGGGCGAGAAACAGAGGGGCTGAAACAGAGGGCGAGAAACAGAGGGGCTGAAACAGAGGAGCTGAAACAGAGGGCCTGAAACAGAAGGGCTGAAACAGAGGGCGAGAAATAGAGGGGCTGAAAGAGAGGGCGAGAAACAGTGGGGCTGAAACAGAGGGCGAGAAACAGAGGGGCTGAAACAGAGGGCGAAAAACAGAGGGGCTGAATCAGAGGGGCTGAAACAGAGAGGCTGAATCAGAGGGGCTGAATCAGAGGGGCTGAAACAGAGGGCGAGAAACAGAGGGGCTGAATCAGCGGGGCTGAAACAGAGGGCGAGAAACAGAGGGGCTGAAACAGAGGGCGAGAAACAGA
The DNA here is from genome assembly GCF_047496795.1 of Chiloscyllium punctatum. Lineage (NCBI taxonomy): Eukaryota > Metazoa > Chordata > Chondrichthyes > Orectolobiformes > Hemiscylliidae > Chiloscyllium > Chiloscyllium punctatum. The sequence continues at coordinate 161,784,195 of NC_092741.1, read as the reverse complement.
GGGGCAGAAACAGAGGCCGAGAAACAGAGGGGCTGAAACAGAGGGCGAGAAACAGAGGGTGAGAAACAGACGGATAGAAACAGAGGGGATGAAACTGAGGGGCTGAAACAGAGGTGCTGAAACAGAGGGGCTGAATCAGAGGGGCTGAAACAGAGGGGCTAAATCAGAGGGGCTGAAACAGAGGGCGAGAAACAGAGGGGCTGAAACAGAGGGCGAGAAACAGAGGGGCTGAAACTGAGGGCGAGAAACAGAGGTGCTGAATCAGAGGGGCTGAAACAGAGGGGCTGAATCAGTGGGGCTGAATCAGAGGGGCTGAAACAGAGGGCGTGAAACAGAGGGGCTGAATCAGCGGGGCTGAAACAGAGGGCGAGAAACAGAGGGGCTGAAACAGAGGGCGAGAAACAGAGGGGCAGAAACAGAGGGCGAGAGACAGCGGGGCTGAAACAGAGGGTTCTGAAACAGAGGGCGAGAAGCAGAGAGGCTCCAACAGACTTCGGGAAACAGAGGGGCGAGAAACAGAGGGGCTGAAACAGAGGGCGAGAAACAGAGGGGCTGAAACAGAGGGGCTGAATCAGACTGGCTGAAACAGAGAGCCTGAAACAGAGTGTGAGCAACAGAGGGGGTGAAACAGAGGGCGAGAAACAGAGGGTGAGAAACAGAGTGCCTGAAACAGAGGGGCTGACACAGAGGGGCTTAAACAGAGGGGCTGAAACAGAGGGGCTGATACAGAGGGGCTGAAACAGAGGGCGAGAAACAGAGGGGCTGAAACAGAGGGGCTGAAACAGAGGGCGAGAAACAGAGGGGCTGCAACAGAGGGCGAGAAACAGAGGGGCAGAAACAGAGTGCGAGAAACAGAGGGGCTGAATCAGAGGGGCTGAAACAGAGAGCGCGAAACAGAGGGGCTGAAACAGAGGGCGAGAAACAGAGGGGCTGAAACAGAGGGCGAGAAACAGAGGGGCTGAATCAGAGGGGCTGAAACAGAGGGGCTTAATCAGCGGGGCTGAAACAGAGGGCGAGAAACAGAGGGGTTGAAACAGAGGGCAGAAACAGAGGGGCAGAAACAGAGGGCGAGAAACAGAGGGGCTGAAACAGAGGGGCAGAAACAGAGAGCGCGAAACAGAGGAGCTGAAACAGAGGGCGAGAAACAGAGGGGCTGAAACAGAGGGTGAGAAACAGAGGGGCTGAAATAGAGGGGCTCAATCAGAGGGGCTGAAACAGAGGGTGAGAATCAGAGGGGCGGAAACAGAGGGCGAGAATCAGATGGGCTGAAACAGAGGGCGAGAAACAGAGGGGCTGAAACAGAGGGGCTGAAACGGAGGGGCTGAATCAGAGGGGCTGAATCAGAGGGGCTGAAACAGAGGGGCTGAATCAGCGGGGCTGAAACAGAGGGCGAGAAACAGAGGGCGAGAAACAGAGGGGCTGGAACAGAGGGCGAGAAACAGAGGGGCTGAAACAGAGAGCTAGAAACAGAGGGGGTGAAACAGAGGAGGTGAAACAGAGGGGCTGAAACAGAGCGGCTGAAAGAGAGGGCGAGAAACAGAGGGGCTGAATCAGTGGGGCTGAATCAGAGGCGCTGAAACAGAGGGGCTGAATCAGAGGGGCTGAATCAGAGGGGCTGAATCAGACGGGCTGAAACAGAGGGTGAGAAACAGAGGGGCTGAATCAGAGGGGCTGAATCAGAGGGGCTGAATCAGAAGGGCTGAAACAGAGGGGCTGAATCAGAGGGCGAGAAACAGAGGGCGAGAAACAGAGGGGCTGAAACAGAGGGGCTGAAACAGAGGGGCTGTAACAGAGGGTCTGATACAGAGGGCGAGAAACAGAGGGGCTGAAACAGAGTGCGAAAAACAGAGGGGCTGAAACGGAGGGCGAGAAACAGAGGGGCTGAAACAGAGGGGCTTAAACAGAGGGCGAGAAACAGAGGGACTGAATCAGAGGGGCTGAATCAGAGGGGCTGAATCAGAGGGGCTGAAACAGAGGGGCTGAATCAGAGGTGCTGAAACAGAGGGCGAGAAATGGAGGGGCTGAAACAGAGGGCGAGAAACAGAGGGGCTGAAACAGAGGGCGAGAAACAGAGGGGCTGAAACAGAGGAGCTGAAACAGAGGGCCTGAAACAGAAGGGCTGAAACAGAGGGCGAGAAATAGAGGGGCTGAAAGAGAGGGCGAGAAACAGTGGGGCTGAAACAGAGGGCGAGAAACAGAGGGGCTGAAACAGAGGGCGAAAAACAGAGGGGCTGAATCAGAGGGGCTGAAACAGAGGGGCTGAATCAGAGGGGCTGAATCAGAGGGGCTGAAACAGAGGGCGAGAAACAGAGGGGCTGAATCAGCGGGGCTGAAACAGAGGGCGAGAAACAGAGGGGCTGAAACAGAGGGCGAGAAACAGAGGGGCAGAACCAGAGGCCGAGAAACAGAGGGGCTGAAACAGAGGGCGAGAAACAGAGGGTGAGAAACAGAGGGATAGAAACAGAGGGGATGAAACTGAGGGGCTGAAACGGAGGGGCTGAAACAGAGGGGCTGAATCAGAGGGGCTGAAACAGAGGGGCTAAATCAGAGGGGCTGAAACAGAGGGCGAGAAACAGAGGGGCTGAAGCAGAGGGCGAGAAACAGAGGGGCTGAAACAGAGGGGCTGAATCAGACTGGCTGAAACAGAGAGCCTGAAACAGAGTGTGAGCAACAGAGGGGCTGAAACAGAGGGCGAGAAACAGAGGGTGAGAAACAGAGTGCCTGAAACAGAGGGGCTGACACAGAGGGGCTTAAACAGAGGGGCTGAAACAGAGGGGCTGATACAGAGGGGCTGAAACAGAGGGCGAGAAACAGAGGGGCTGAAACAGAGGGGCTGAAACAGAGGGCGAGAAACAGAGGGGCTGCAACAGAGGGCGAGAAACAGAGGGGCAGAAACAGAGTGCGAGAAACAGAGGGGCTGAAACAGAGGGGCTGAAACAGAGAGCGCGAAACAGAGGGGCTGAAACAGAGGGCGAGAAACAGAGGGGCTGAAACAGAGGGCGAGAAACAGAGGGGCTGAATCAGAGGGGCTGAAACAGAGGGGCTTAATCAGCGGGGCTGAAACAGAGGGCGAGAAACAGAGGGGTTGAAACAGAGGGCAGAAACAGAGGGGCAGAAACAGAGGGCGAGAAACAGAGGGGCTGAAACAGAGGGGCAGAAACAGAGAGCGCGAAACAGAGGAGCTGAAACAGAGGGCGAGAAACAGAGGGGCTGAAACAGAGGGTGAGAAACAGAGGGGCTGAAATAGAGGGGCTCAATCAGAGGGGCTGAAACAGAGGGTGAGAATCAGAGGGGCGGAAACAGAGGGCGAGAATCAGATGGGCTGAAACAGAGGGCGAGAAACAGAGGGGCTGAAACAGAGGGGCTGAAACGGAGGGGCTGAATCAGAGGGGCTGAATCAGAGGGGCTGAAACAGAGGGGCTGAATCAGCGGGGCTGAAACAGAGGGCGAGAAACAGAGGGCGAGAAACAGAGGGGCTGGAACAGAGGGCGAGAAACAGAGGGGCTGAAACAGAGAGCTAGAAACAGAGGGGGTGAAACAGAGGAGGTGAAACAGAGGGGCTGAAACAGAGCGGCTGAAAGAGAGGGCGAGAAACAGAGGGGCTGAATCAGTGGGGCTGAATCAGAGGCGCTGAAACAGAGGGGCTGAATCAGAGGGGCTGAATCAGAGGGGCTGAATCAGACGGGCTGAAACAGAGGGTGAGAAACAGAGGGGCTGAATCAGAGGGGCTGAATCAGAGGGGCTGAATCAGAAGGGCTGAAACAGAGGGGCTGAATCAGAGGGCGAGAAACAGAGGGCGAGAAACAGAGGGGCTGAAACAGAGGGGCTGAAACAGAGGGGCTGTAACAGAGGGTCTGATACAGAGGGCGAGAAACAGAGGGGCTGAAACAGAGTGCGAAAAACAGAGGGGCTGAAACGGAGGGCGAGAAACAGAGGGGCAGAAACAGAGGGCGAGAAACAGAGGGGCTGAAACAGAGGGGCTGAAATAGAGGGCGAGAAACAGAGGGGCTGAAACAGAGGGCGAGAAACAGAGGGGCTGAAACAGAGGGGCTGAAATAGAGGGCGAGAAACAGAGGGGCTGAAACAGATTGCGAGAAACGGAGGGGCTGAAACAGAGGGCGAGAAACAGAGGGGCTGAAACAGAGGGCGAGAAACAGAGGGGCTGAAACAGAGGGGCTAAAACAGAGGGGCTGAAAGAGAGGGGCTGAATCAGAGGGGCTGATTCAGAGGGGCTGAAACAGAGGGCGAGAAACAGAGGGGCTGAAACAGAGGGGCTTAAACAGAGGGCGAGAAACAGAGGGACTGAATCAGAGGGGCTGAATCAGAGGGGCTGAATCAGAGGGGCTGAAACAGAGGGGCTGAATCAGAGGTGCTGAAACAGAGGGCGAGAAATGGAGGGGCTGAAACAGAGGGCGAGAAACAGAGGGGCTGAAACAGAGGGCGAGAAACAGAGGGGCTGAAACAGAGGAGCTGAAACAGACGGCCTGAAACAGAAGGGCTGAAACAGAGGGCGAGAAATAGAGGGGCTGAAAGAGAGGGCGAGAAACAGTGGGGCTGAAACAGAGGGCGAGAAACAGAGGGGCTGAAACAGAGGGCGAAAAACAGAGGGGCTGAATCAGAGGGGCTGAAACAGAGAGGCTGAATCAGAGGGGCTGAATCAGAGGGGCTGAAACAGAGGGCGAGAAACAGAGGGGCTGAATCAGCGGGGCTGAAACAGAGGGCGAGAAACAGAGGGGCTGAAACAGAGGGCGAGAAACAGAGGGGCAGAAACAGAGGCCGAGAAACAGAGGGGCTGAAACAGAGGGCGAGAAACAGAGGGTGAGAAACAGACGGATAGAAACAGAGGGGATGAAACTGAGGGGCTGAAACAGAGGTGCTGAAACAGAGGGGCTGAATCAGAGGGGCTGAAACAGAGGGGCTAAATCAGAGGGGCTGAAACAGAGGGCGAGAAACAGAGGGGCTGAAACAGAGGGCGAGAAACAGAGGGGCTGAAACTGAGGGCGAGAAACAGAGGTGCTGAATCAGAGGGGCTGAAACAGAGGGGCTGAATCAGTGGGGCTGAATCAGAGGGGCTGAAACAGAGGGCGTGAAACAGAGGGGCTGAATCAGCGGGGCTGAAACAGAGGGCGAGAAACAGAGGGGCTGAAACAGAGGGCGAGAAACAGAGGGGCAGAAACAGAGGGCGAGAGACAGCGGGGCTGAAACAGAGGGTTCTGAAACAGAGGGCGAGAAGCAGAGAGGCTCCAACAGACTTCGGGAAACAGAGGGGCTGAAACAGCGGGCGAGAAACAGAGGGCGAGAAACAGAGGGGCTGAAACAGAGGGGCTGAATCAGACTGGCTGAAACAGAGAGCCTGAAACAGAGTGTGAGCAACAGAGGGGGTGAAACAGAGGGCGAGAAACAGAGGGTGAGAAACAGAGTGCCTGAAACAGAGGGGCTGACACAGAGGGGCTTAAACAGAGGGGCTGAAACAGAGGGGCTGATACAGAGGGGCTGAAACAGAGGGCGAGAAACAGAGGGGCTGAAACAGAGGGGCTGAAACAGAGGGCGAGAAACAGAGGGGCTGCAACAGAGGGCGAGAAACAGAGGGGCAGAAACAGAGTGCGAGAAACAGAGGGGCTGAAACAGAGGGGCTGAAACAGAGAGCGCGAAACAGAGGGGCTGAAACAGAGGGCGAGAAACAGAGGGGCTGAAACAGAGGGCGAGAAACAGAGGGGCTGAATCAGAGGGGCTGAAACAGAGGGGCTTAATCAGCGGGGCTGAAACAGAGGGCGAGAAACAGAGGGGTTGAAACAGAGGGCAGAAACAGAGGGGCAGAAACAGAGGGCGAGAAACAGAGGGGCTGAAACAGAGGGGCAGAAACAGAGAGCGCGAAACAGAGGAGCTGAAACAGAGGGCGAGAAACAGAGGGGCTGAAACAGAGGGTGAGAAACAGAGGGGCTGAAATAGAGGGGCTCAATCAGAGGGGCTGAAACAGAGGGTGAGAATCAGAGGGGCGGAAACAGAGGGCGAGAATCAGATGGGCTGAAACAGAGGGCGAGAAACAGAGGGGCTGAAACAGAGGGGCTGAAACGGAGGGGCTGAATCAGAGGGGCTGAATCAGAGGGGCTGAAACAGAGGGGCTGAATCAGCGGGGCTGAAACAGAGGGCGAGAAACAGAGGGCGAGAAACAGAGGGGCTGGAACAGAGGGCGAGAAACAGAGGGGCTGAAACAGAGAGCTAGAAACAGAGGGGGTGAAACAGAGGAGGTGAAACAGAGGGGCTGAAACAGAGCGGCTGAAAGAGAGGGCGAGAAACAGAGGGGCTGAATCAGTGGGGCTGAATCAGAGGCGCTGAAACAGAGGGGCTGAATCAGAGGGGCTGAATCAGAGGGGCTGAATCAGACGGGCTGAAACAGAGGGTGAGAAACAGAGGGGCTGAATCAGAGGGGCTGAATCAGAGGGGCTGAATCAGAAGGGCTGAAACAGAGGGGCTGAATCAGAGGGCGAGAAACAGAGGGCGAGAAACAGAGGGGCTGAAACAGAGGGGCTGAAACAGAGGGGCTGTAACAGAGGGTCTGATACAGAGGGCGAGAAACAGAGGGGCTGAAACAGAGTGCGAAAAACAGAGGGGCTGAAACGGAGGGCGAGAAACAGAGGGGCAGAAACAGAGGGCGAGAAACAGAGGGGCTGAAACAGAGGGGCTGAAATAGAGGGCGAGAAACAGAGGGGCTGAAACAGAGGGCGAGAAACAGAGGGGCTGAAACAGAGGGTGAGAAACAGAGGGGCTGAAACAGAGGGGCTGAAACAGAGGGGCTGAAACAGAGGGCGAGAAACAGAAGGGCTGAAACAGAGGGGCTGAAACAGAGGGGCTGAAACAGAGGGCGAGAAACAGAGGGGCTGAAACTGAGGGCGAGAAACAGAGGGGCTGAAACAGAGGGCGAGAAACAGAGGGGCTGAAACAGAGGGGCTGAATTAGAGGGGCTGAAACAGAGGGGCTGAAACAGAGGGCGAGAAACAGAGGGGCTGAAACAGAGGGCGAGAAACAGAGGGGCTGAAACAGAGTGCTAGAAACAGAGGGGCTGAAACAGAGGAGGAGAAACAGAGGGGCTGAAACAGCGGGGCTGAAACAGAGGGCGAGAAACAGAGGGGCTGAATCAGAGGGGCTGAATCAGAGGCGTTGAAACAGAGGGGCTGAATCAGAGGGGCTGAATCAGAGGGGCCGAATCAGAGGGGCTGAAACAGAGGGTGAGAAACAGAGGGGCTGAAACAGAGGGGCTGAAACAGAGGGGCTGAAACAGAGGGCGAGGAATAGAGGGGCTGAATCAGAGGGGCTGAATCAGAGGGGCTGAATCAGAGGGGCTGAAACAGAGGGGCTCAATCAGAGGGGCTGAAACAGAGGGTGAGAATCAGAGGGGCGGAAACAGAGGGCGAGAATCAGATGGGTTGAAACAGAGGGCGAGAAACAGAGGGGCTTAAACAGAGGGGCTGAAACGGAGGGGCTGAATCAGAGGGGCTGATTCAGAGGGGCTGAAACAGAGGGGCTGAATCAGCGGGGCTGAAACAGAGGGCGAGAAACAGAGTGGCAGAAACAGAGGGCGAGAAACAGAGGGGCTGAAACAGAGGGGCTGAAACAGAGGGGCTGAAACAGAGGGGCTGAAACAGAGGGCGAGAAACATAGGGGCTGAACAGAGGGCGAGAAACAGAGGGGCTGAAAGAGAGGGCGAGAAACAGAGGGGCTGAATCAGTGGGGCTGAATCAGAGGCGCTGAAACAGAGGGGCTGAATCAGAGGGGCTGAATCAGAGGGGCTAAATCAGACGGGCTGAAACAGAGGGTGAGAAACAGAGGGGCTGAATCAGAGGGGCTGAATCAGAGGGGCTGAATCAGAAGGGCTGAAACAGAGGGGCTGAATCAGAGGGCGAGAAACAGAGGGCGAGAAACAGAGGGGCTGAAACAGAGGGGCTGAAACAGAGGGGCTGTAACAGAGGGTCTGATACAGAGGGCGAGAAACAGAGGGGCTGAAACAGAGTGCGAAAAACAGAGGGGCTGAAACGGAGGGCGAGAAACAGAGGGGCAGAAACAGAGGGCGAGAAACAGAGGGGCTGAAACAGAGGGGCTGAAATAGAGGGCGAGAAACAGAGGGGCTGAAACAGAGGGCGAGAAACAGAGGGGCTGAAACAGAGGGTGAGAAACAGAGGGGCTGAAACAGAGGGGCTGAAACAGAGGGGCTGAAACAGAGGGCGAGAAACAGAAGGGCTGAAACAGAGGGGCTGAAACAGAGGGGCTGAAACAGAGGGCGAGAAACAGAGGGGCTGAAACTGAGGGCGAGAAACAGAGGGGCTGAAACAGAGGGCGAGAAACAGAGGGGCTGAAACAGAGGGGCTGAATTAGAGGGGCTGAAACAGAGGGGCTGAAACAGAGGGCGAGAAACAGAGGGGCTGAAACAGAGGGCGAGAAACAGAGGGGCTGAAACAGAGTGCTAGAAACAGAGGGGCTGAAACAGAGGAGGAGAAACAGAGGGGCTGAAACAGCGGGGCTGAAACAGAGGGCGAGAAACAGAGGGGCTGAATCAGAGGGGCTGAATCAGAGGCGTTGAAACAGAGGGGCTGAATCAGAGGGGCTGAATCAGAGGGGCCGAATCAGAGGGGCTGAAACAGAGGGTGAGAAACAGAGGGGCTGAAACAGAGGGGCTGAAACAGAGGGGCTGAAACAGAGGGCGAGGAACAGAGGGGCTGAATCAGAGGGGCTGAATCAGAGGGGCTGAATCAGAGGGGCTGAAACAGAGGGGCTCAATCAGAGGGGCTGAAACAGAGGGTGAGAATCAGAGGGGCGGAAACAGAGGGCGAGAATCAGATGGGTTGAAACAGAGGGCGAGAAACAGAGGGGCTTAAACAGAGGGGCTGAAACGGAGGGGCTGAATCAGAGGGGCTGATTCAGAGGGGCTGAAACAGAGGGGCTGAATCAGCGGGGCTGAAACAGAGGGCGAGAAACAGAGTGGCAGAAACAGAGGGCGAGAAACAGAGGGGCTGAAACAGAGGGGCTGAAACAGAGGGGCTGAAACAGAGGGGCTGAAACAGAGGGCGAGAAACATAGGGGCTGAACAGAGGGCGAGAAACAGAGGGGCTGAAACAGAGGGCGAGAAACAGAGGGCTGAAACTGAGGGCGAGAAACAGAGGGGCTGAAACAGAGGGGCTGAAACAGAGGGGCTGAATCAGAGGCGCTGATTCAGAGGGGCTGAAACAGAGGGCGAGAAACAGAGGGGCTGAAACAGAGGGGCTGAAACAGAGGGGCTGAAACAGAGGGCGCGAAACAGAGGGGCTGAAACAGAGGGCGAGAAACAGAGGGGCTGAAACAGAGGGCGAGAAACCGAGGGCGAGAAACAGAGCGGCTGAAACAGAGGGTCTGAAACAGAGGGGCTGAAACAGAGGGACTGATACAGGGGGCGAGAAACAGAGCGGCTGAAACAGAGGGCGAAAAACAGAGTGGCTGAAACAGAGGGCGAGAAACAGAGGGGCAGAAACAGAGGGCGAGAAACAGAGGGGCTGAAACAGAGGGGCTGAAACAGAGGGCGAGAAACAGAGGGGATGAAACAGAGGGCGAGAAACTGAGGGGCTGAAACAGAGGGGCTGAAACAGAGGGGCTGAAACAGAGGGGCTGAAACAGAGGGCGAGAAACAGAGGGTGAGAAACAGAGGTCGAGAAACAGAGGGGCTGAAACAGAGGGGCTGAAACAGAGAGCCTGAAACAGAGGGCGAGAAACAGAGGGGCTGAAACAGAGGGCGAGAAACAGAGGGGCTAAAACAGAGGGGCTGAAAGAGAGGGGCTGAATCAGAGGGGCTGATTCAGAGGGGCTGAAACAGAGGGCGAGAAACAGAGGGGCTGAAACAGAGGGGCTTAAACAGAGGGCGAGAAACAGAGGGACTGAATCAGAGGGGCTGAATCAGAGGGGCTGAATCAGAGGGGCTGAAACAGAGGGGCTGAATCAGAGGTGCTGAAACAGAGGGCGAGAAATGGAGGGGCTGAAACAGAGGGCGAGAAACAGAGGGGCTGAAACAGAGGGCGAGAAACAGAGGGGCTGAAACAGAGGAGCTGAAACAGACGGCCTGAAACAGAAGGGCTGAAACAGAGGGCGAGAAATAGAGGGGCTGACAGAGAGGGCGAGAAACAGTGGGGCTGAAACAGAGGGCGAGAAACAGAGGGGCTGAAACAGAGGGCGAAAAACAGAGGGGCTGAATCAGAGGGGCTGAAACAGAGAGGCTGAATCAGAGGGGCTGAATCAGAGGGGCTGAAACAGAGGGCGAGAAACAGAGGGGCTGAATCAGCGGGGCTGAAACAGAGGGCGAGAAACAGAGGGGCTGAAACAGAGGGCGAGAAACAGAGGGGCAGAAACAGAGGCCGAGAAACAGAGGGGCTGAAACAGAGGGCGAGAAACAGAGGGGCTGAATCAGAGGCGCTGATTCAGAGGGGCTGAAACAGAGGGCGAGAAACAGAGGGGCTGAAACAGAGGGGCTGAAACAGAGGGGCTGAAACAGAGGGCGCGAAACAGAGGGGCTGAAACAGAGGGCGAGAAACAGAGGGGCTGAAACAGAGGGCGAGAAACCGAGGGCGAGAAACAGAGCGGCTGAAACAGAGGGTCTGAAACAGAGGGGCTGAAACAGAGGGACTGATACAGGGGGCGAGAAACAGAGCGGCTGAAACAGAGGGCGAAAAACAGAGTGGCTGAAACAGAGGGCGAGAAACAGAGGGGCAGAAACAGAGGGCGAGAAACAGAGGGGCTGAAACAGAGGGGCTGAAACAGAGGGCGAGAAACAGAGGGGATGAAACAGAGGGCGAGAAACTGAGGGGCTGAAACAGAGGGGCTGAAACAGAGGGGCTGAAACAGAGGGGCTGAAACAGAGGGCGAGAAACAGAGGGTGAGAAACAGAGGTCGAGAAACAGAGGGGCTGAAACAGAGGGGCTGAAACAGAGAGCCTGAAACAGAGGGCGAGAAACAGAGGGGCTGAAACAGAGGGCGAGAAACAGAGGGGCTAAAACAGAGGGGCTGAAAGAGAGGGGCTGAATCAGAGGGGCTGATTCAGAGGGGCTTAAACAGAGGGCGAGAAACAGAGGGGCTGAAACAGAGGGGCTTAAACAGAGGGCGAGAAACAGAGGGACTGAATCAGAGGGGCTGAATCAGAGGGGCTGAATCAGAGGGGCTGAAACAGAGGGGCTGAATCAGAGGTGCTGAAACAGAGGGCGAGAAATGGAGGGGCTGAAACAGAGGGCGAGAAACAGAGGGGCTGAAACAGAGGGCGAGAAACAGAGGGGCTGAAACAGAGGAGCTGAAACAGACGGCCTGAAACAGAAGGGCTGAAACAGAGGGCGAGAAATAGAGGGGCTGAAAGAGAGGGCGAGAAACAGTGGGGCTGAAACAGAGGGCGAGAAACAGAGGGGCTGAAACAGAGGGCGAAAAACAGAGGGGCTGAATCAGAGGGGCTGAAACAGAGAGGCTGAATCAGAGGGGCTGAATCAGAGGGGCTGAAACAGAGGGCGAGAAACAGAGGGGCTGAATCAGCGGGGCTGAAACAGAGGGCGAGAAACAGAGGGGCTGAAACAGAGGGCGAGAAACAGAGGGGCAGAAACAGAGGCCGAGAAACAGAGGGGCTGAAACAGAGGGCGAGAAACAGAGGGTGAGAAACAGACGGATAGAAACAGAGGGGATGAAACTGAGGGGCTGAAACAGAGGTGCTGAAACAGAGGGGCTGAATCAGAGGGGCTGAAACAGAGGGGCTAAATCAGAGGGGCTGAAACAGAGGGCGAGAAACAGAGGGGCTGAAACAGAGGGCGAGAAACAGAGGGGCTGAAACTGAGGGCGAGAAACAGAGGTGCTGAATCAGAGGGGCTGAAACAGAGGGGCTGAATCAGTGGGGCTGAATCAGAGGGGCTGAAACAGAGGGCGTGAAACAGAGGGGCTGAATCAGCGGGGCTGAAACAGAGGGCGAGAAACAGAGGGGCTGAAACAGAGGGCGAGAAACAGAGGGGCAGAAACAGAGGGCGAGAGACAGCGGGGCTGAAACAGAGGGTTCTGAAACAGAGGGCGAGAAGCAGAGAGGCTCCAACAGACTTCGGGAAACAGAGGGGCTGAAACAGCGGGCGAGAAACAGAGGGCGAGAAACAGAGGGGCTGAAACAGAGGGGCTGAATCAGACTGGCTGAAACAGAGAGCCTGAAACAGAGTGTGAGCAACAGAGGGGGTGAAACAGAGGGCGAGAAACAGAGGGTGAGAAACAGAGTGCCTGAAACAGAGGGGCTGACACAGAGGGGCTTAAACAGAGGGGCTGAAACAGAGGGGCTGATACAGAGGGGCTGAAACAGAGGGCGAGAAACAGAGGGGCTGAAACAGAGGGGCTGAAACAGAGGGCGAGAAACAGAGGGGCTGCAACAGAGGGCGAGAAACAGAGGGGCAGAAACAGAGTGCGAGAAACAGAGGGGCTGAAACAGAGGGGCTGAAACAGAGAGCGCGAAACAGAGGGGCTGAAACAGAGGGCGAGAAACAGAGGGGCTGAAACAGAGGGCGAGAAACAGAGGGGCTGAATCAGAGGGGCTGAAACAGAGGGGCTTAATCAGCGGGGCTGAAACAGAGGGCGAGAAACAGAGGGGTTGAAACAGAGGGCAGAAACAGAGGGGCAGAAACAGAGGGCGAGAAACAGAGGGGCTGAAACAGAGGGGCAGAAACAGAGAGCGCGAAACAGAGGAGCTGAAACAGAGGGCGAGAAACAGAGGGGCTGAAACAGAGGGTGAGAAACAGAGGGGCTGAAATAGAGGGGCTCAATCAGAGGGGCTGAAACAGAGGGTGAGAATCAGAGGGGCGGAAACAGAGGGCGAGAATCAGATGGGCTGAAACAGAGGGCGAGAAACAGAGGGGCTGAAACAGAGGGGCTGAAACGGAGGGGCTGAATCAGAGGGGCTGAATCAGAGGGGCTGAAACAGAGGGGCTGAATCAGCGGGGCTGAAACAGAGGGCGAGAAACAGAGGGCGAGAAACAGAGGGGCTGGAACAGAGGGCGAGAAACAGAGGGGCTGAAACAGAGAGCTAGAAACAGAGGGGGTGAAACAGAGGAGGTGAAACAGAGGGGCTGAAACAGAGCGGCTGAAAGAGAGGGCGAGAAACAGAGGGGCTGAATCAGTGGGGCTGAATCAGAGGCGCTGAAACAGAGGGGCTGAATCAGAGGGGCTGAATCAGAGGGGCTGAATCAGACGGGCTGAAACAGAGGGTGAGAAACAGAGGGGCTGAATCAGAGGGGCTGAATCAGAGGGGCTGAATCAGAAGGGCTGAAACAGAGGGGCTGAATCAGAGGGCGAGAAACAGAGGGCGAGAAACAGAGGGGCTGAAACAGAGGGGCTGAAACAGAGGGGCTGTAACAGAGGGTCTGATACAGAGGGCGAGAAACAGAGGGGCTGAAACAGAGTGCGAAAAACAGAGGGGCTGAAACGGAGGGAGAGAAACAGAGGGGCAGAAACAGAGGGCGAGAAACAGAGGGGCTGAAACAGAGGGGCTGAAATAGAGGGCGAGAAACAGAGGGGCTGAAACAGAGGGCGAGAAACAGAGGGGCTGAAACAGAGGGTGAGAAACAGAGGGGCTGAAACAGAGGGGCTGAAACAGAGGGGCTGAAACAGAGGGCGAGAAACAGAAGGGCTGAAACAGAGGGGCTGAAACAGAGGGGCTGAAACAGAGGGCGAGAAACAGAGGGGCTGAAACTGAGGGCGAGAAACAGAGGGGCTGAAACAGAGGGCGAGAAACAGAGGGGCTGAAACAGAGGGGCTGAATTAGAGGGGCTGAAACAGAGGGGCTGAAACAGAGGGCGAGAAACAGAGGGGCTGAAACAGAGGGCGAGAAACAGAGGGGCTGAAACAGAGTGCTAGAAACAGAGGGGCTGAAACAGAGGAGGAGAAACAGAGGGGCTGAAACAGCGGGGCTGAAACAGAGGGCGAGAAACAGAGGGGCTGAATCAGAGGGGCTGAATCAGAGGCGTTGAAACAGAGGGGCTGAATCAGAGGGGCTGAATCAGAGGGGCCGAATCAGAGGGGCTGAAACAGAGGGTGAGAAACAGAGGGGCTGAAACAGAGGGGCTGAAACAGAGGGGCTGAATCAGAGGGGCTGAAACAGAGGGGCTCAATCAGAGGGGCTGAAACAGAGGGTGAGAATCAGAGGGGCGGAAACAGAGGGCGAGAATCAGATGGGTTGAAACAGAGGGCGAGAAACAGAGGGGCTTAAACAGAGGGGCTGAAACGGAGGGGCTGAATCAGAGGGGCTGATTCAGAGGGGCTGAAACAGAGGGGCTGAATCAGCGGGGCTGAAACAGAGGGCGAGAAACAGAGTGGCAGAAACAGAGGGCGAGAAACAGAGGGGCTGAAACAGAGGGGCTGAAACAGAGGGGCTGAAACAGAGGGGCTGAAACAGAGGGCGAGAAACATAGGGGCTGAACAGAGGGCGAGAAACAGAGGGGCTGAAAGAGAGGGCGAGAAACAGAGGGGCTGAATCAGTGGGGCTGAATCAGAGGCGCTGAAACAGAGGGGCTGAATCAGAGGGGCTGAATCAGAGGGGCTGAATCAGACGGGCTGAAACAGAGGGTGAGAAACAGAGGGGCTGAATCAGAGGGGCTGAATCAGAGGGGCTGAATCAGAAGGGCTGAAACAGAGGGGCTGAATCAGAGGGCGAGAAACAGAGGGCGAGAAACAGAGGGGCTGAAACAGAGGGGCTGAAACAGAGGGGCTGTAACAGAGGGTCTGATACAGAGGGCGAGAAACAGAGTGGCTGAAACAGAGTGCGAAAAACAGAGGGGCTGAAACGGAGGGCGAGAAACAGAGGGGCAGAAACAGAGGGCGAGAAACAGAGGGGCTGAAACAGAGGGGCTGAAATAGAGGGCGAGAAACAGAGGGGCTGAAACAGAGGGCGAGAAACAGAGGGGCTGAAACAGAGGGTGAGAAACAGAGGGGCTGAAACAGAGGGGCTGAAACAGAGGGGCTGAAACAGAGGGCGAGAAACAGAAGGGCTGAAACAGAGGGGCTGAAACAGAGGGGCTGAAACAGAGGGCGAGAAACAGAGGGGCTGAAACTGAGGGCGAGAAACAGAGGGGCTGAAACAGAGGGCGAGAAACAGAGGGGCTGAAACAGAGGGGCTGAATTAGAGGGGCTGAAACAGAGGGGCTGAAACAGAGGGCGAGAAACAGAGGGGCTGAAACAGAGGGCGAGAAACAGAGGGGCTGAAACAGAGTGCTAGAAACAGAGGGGCTGAAACAGAGGAGGAGAAACAGCGGGGCTGAAACAGCGGGGCTGAAACAGAGGGCGAGAAACAGAGGGGCTGAATCAGAGGGGCTGAATCAGAGGCGTTGAAACAGAGGGGCTGAATCAGAGGGGCTGAATCAGAGGGGCCGAATCAGAGGGGCTGAAACAGAGGGTGAGAAACAGAGGGGCTGAAACAGAGGGGCTGAAACAGAGGGGCTGAAACAGAGGGCGAGGAACAGAGGGGCTGAATCAGAGGGGCTGAATCAGAGGGGCTGAATCAGAGGGGCTGAAACAGAGGGGCTCAATCAGAGGGGCTGAAACAGAGGGTGAGAATCAGAGGGGCGGAAACAGAGGGCGAGAATCAGATGGGTTGAAACAGAGGGCGAGAAACAGAGGGGCTTAAACAGAGGGGCTGAAACGGAGGGGCTGAATCAGAGGGGCTGATTCAGAGGGGCTGAAACAGAGGGGCTGAATCAGCGGGGCTGAAACAGAGGGCGAGAAACAGAGTGGCAGAAACAGAGGGCGAGAAACAGAGGGGCTGAAACAGAGGGGCTGAAACAGAGGGGCTGAAACAGAGGGGCTGAAACAGAGGGCGAGAAACATAGGGGCTGAACAGAGGGCGAGAAACAGAGGGGCTGAAACAGAGGGCGAGAAACAGAGGGCTGAAACTGAGGGCGAGAAACAGAGGGGCTGAAACAGAGGGGCTGAAACAGAGGGGCTGAATCAGAGGCGCTGATTCAGAGGGGCTGAAACAGAGGGCGAGAAACAGAGGGGCTGAAACAGAGGGGCTGAAACAGAGGGGCTGAAACAGAGGGCGCGAAACAGAGGGGCTGAAACAGAGGGCGAGAAACAGAGGGGCTGAAACAGAGGGCGAGAAACCGAGGGCGAGAAACAGAGCGGCTGAAACAGAGGGTCTGAAACAGAGGGGCTGAAACAGAGGGACTGATACAGGGGGCGAGAAACAGAGCGGCTGAAACAGAGGGCGAAAAACAGAGTGGCTGAAACAGAGGGCGAGAAACAGAGGGGCAGAAACAGAGGGCGAGAAACAGAGGGGCTGAAACAGAGGGGCTGAAACAGAGGGCGAGAAACAGAGGGGATGAAACAGAGGGCGAGAAACTGAGGGGCTGAAACAGAGGGGCTGAAACAGAGGGGCTGAAACAGAGGGGCTGAAACAGAGGGCGAGAAACAGAGGGTGAGAAACAGAGGTCGAGAAACAGAGGGGCTGAAACAGAGGGGCTGAAACAGAGAGCCTGAAACAGAGGGCGAGAAACAGAGGGGCTGAAACAGAGGGCAAAAAACAGAGGGGCTGAAACAGCGGGCGAGAAACAGAGGGCGAGAAACAGAGGGGCTGAATCAGAGGGGCTGAAACAGAGGGCGAGAAACAGTGGGGCTGTAACAGAGGGGCTGAAACAGAGGGGCTGAAACAGAGGGGCTGAAACAGAGGGCGAGAAACAGAGGGGCTGAATCAGAGGGGCTGAATCAGAGGGGCTGAATCAGAGGGGCTGAAGCAGAGGGGCTGAATCAGAGGGGATGAAACAGAGGGTGAGAAACAGAGGGGCAGAAACAGAGGGCGAGAAACAGAGGCGCTGAAACAGAGGGGCTGAAACAGAGGGGCTGAATCAGAGGGGCTGATTCAGACGGGCTGAAACAGAGGGGCTGAATCAGCGGGGCTGAAACAGAGGGCGAGAAACAGCGGGGCTGAAACAGAGGGCGAGAAACAGAGGGGCAGAAACTGAGGGCGAGAAACAGAGGGGCTGAAACAGAGGGGCTGAAACAGAGGGCGAGAAACAGAGGGGCTGAAAAAGAGGGCGAGAAACAGAGGGGCTGAAACAGAGGGCGAGAAACAGAGGGGCTGAAACAGAGGAGCTGAAACAGAGGGTTTGAAACAGAGGGTCTGAAACACAGGGCGAGAAACAGAGGGGCTGAATCAGAGGGGCTGAATCAGAGGGGCTGAAACAGAGGGGCTGAAACAGAGGGCGAGAAACAGAGGGGCTGAAACAGAGGGTGAGAAACAGAGGGGCAGAAACAGAGGGCGAGAAACAGAGGGGCTGAAACAGAGGGGCTGAAACAGGGGCTGAAACAGAGGGCGAGAAACAGAGGGGCTGAATCAGAGGGGCTGAATCAGAGGGGCTGAAACAGTGGGGCTGAAACAGAGGGCGAGAAACAAAGGGGCTGAAACAGCGGGCGAGAAACAGAGGGCGAGAAACAGAGGGGCTGAAACAGAGGGGCTGAAACAGACGGGCTGAAACAGAGAGCCTGAAACAGAGGGCGATAAACAGAGGGGCTGAAACAGAGGGCGAAAAACTAAGGGCTGAAACAGAGGGCGAGAAACAGAGGGTGAGAAATAGATGGCGAAAAACAGAGGGGCTTAAACAGAGGGGCTGAATCAGAGGGGCTGAAACAGAGGGGCTGAATCAGAGGGGCTGAAACAGAGAGCGAGAAACAGAGGGGCTGAATCAGAGGGGCTGAAACAGAGGGTTAGAAACAGAGGGGCTGAAACAGAGGGCGAGAAACAGAGTGGCTGAAACAGACGGGCTGTAACAGAGGGGCTGAAACAGAGGGCGAGAAACAGAGGGGCTGAAACAGAGGGCGAGAAACAGAGGGGCTGAAACAGAGGGGCTGGAACAGAGGCGGAGAAACAGAGGGGCTGGAACAGAGGGGCTGAATCAGCGGGGCTGAAACAGTGGGCGAGAAACAGAGGTGCTGAAACAGAGGGCGAGAAACAGAGGCGCTGATACAGAGGGGCTGAAACAGAGGGGCTGAAACAGAGGTGCTGGAACAGAGGCGGAGAAACAGAGGGGCTGGAACAGAGGGGCTGAATCAGCGGGGCTGAAACAGTGGGCGAGAAACAGAGGGGCTGAAACAGAGGGCGAGAAACAGTGGCGCTGAAACAGAGGGGCTGAAACAGAGGGGCTGAAACAGTGGGGCTGAAACAGAGGGCGAGAAACAGAGGGGCTGAAACAGAGGGCGAGAAACAGAGGGGCTGAAACAGAGTGGCGGGAAACAGAGTGGTTGAATCAGTAGGGGCTGAATTAGAGGGGCTGAATCAGAGGGGCTGAAACAGAGGGTGAGAAACAGAGGGGCTGACACAGAGGGGCTGAAACAGAGGGGCTGAAACAGAAGGCGAGAAACAGAGGGGCTGAATCAGAGGGGCTGAATCAGAGCGGCTGAATCAGAGGGGCTGAAATAGAGGGGCTGAATCAGAGGGGCTGAAACAGAGGGCGAGACACAGAGGGGCTGAAACAGAGGGCGAGAATCAGATGGGCTGAAACAGAGGGCGAGAAACAGAGGGGCTGAAACAGAGGGGCTGAAACAGACGGGCTGAAACAGAGAGCCTGAAACAGAGGGCAAGAAACAGAGGGGCTGAAACAGAGGGGCTGAAACAGAGGGGCTGAAACAGAGGGCGAGAAACAGAGGTTGAGAAATAGAGGGCGAGAAACAGAGGGGCTGAAACAGAGGGGCTGAAACAGAGGGGCTGAATCAGAGGAGCAGAAACAGAGGGGCTGAATCAGAGGGGCTGAAACAGAGGGCGAGAAACAGAGGGCCTGAAACAGAGGGCGAGAAACAGAGGGGCTGAAACAGAGGGCGAGAAACAGAGTGGCTGAAACAGAGGGTCTGAAACAGAGGGGCTGAAACAGAGGGCGAGAAACAGAGGGGCTGAAACAGAGGGCGAGAAACAGAGGGGCTGAATCAGAGGGGCTGAAACAGAGGGTGAGAAACAGAGGGGCTGAAACAGAGGGCGAGAAACAGAGTGGCTGAAACAGACGGTCTGAAACAGAGGGGCTGAAACAGAGGGCGAGAAACAGAGGGCCTGAAACAGAGGGCGAGAAACAGAGGGGCTGAAACAGAGGGCGAGAAACAGAGGGGCTGAAACAGAGGGGCTGAAACAGAGGGGCTAAAACAGAGTGGCTGAAACAGAGGGGCTGTAAAAGAGGGGCTGGAACAGAGGGGGAGAAACAGAGGGGCTGAAACAGCGGTGCTGAATCAGAGGGGCTGAAACAGTGGGGCTGAAACAGAGGGCGAGAAACAGAGGCGCTGAAACAGAGGGGCTGAAACAGAGGGGCTGAAACAGTGGGGCTGAAACAGAGGGCGAGAAACAGAGGGGCTGAAACAGAGGGGCGGGAAACAGAGGGGCTGAATCAGAGGGGCTGAATCAGAGGGGCTGAATCAGATGGGCTGAAACAGAGGGTGAGAAACAGAGGGGCTGAAACAGAGGGGCTGAAACAGAGGGGCTGAAACAGAGGGCGAGAAACAGAGGGGCTGAATCAGAGGGGCTGAATCAGAGGGGCTGAATCAGAGGGGCTGAAGCAGAGGGGCTGAATCAGAGGGGATGAAACAGAGGGTGAGAAACAGAGGGGCAGAAACAGAGGGCGAGAAACAGAGGCGCTGAAACAGAGGGGCTGAAACAGAGGGGCTGAATCAGAGGGGCTGATTCAGACGGGCTGAAACAGAGGGGCTGAATCAGCGGGGCTGAAACAGAGGGCGAGAAACAGCGGGGCTGAAACAGAGGGCGAGAAACAGAGGGGCAGAAACTGAGGGCGAGAAACAGAGGGGCTGAAACAGAGGGGCTGAAACAGAGGGCGAGAAACAGAGGGGCTGAAAAAGAGGGCGAGAAACAGAGGGGCTGAAACAGAGGGCGAGAAACAGAGGGGCTGAAACAGAGGAGCTGAAACAGAGGGTCTGAAACAGAGGGTCTGAAACACAGGGCGAGAAACAGAGGGGCTGAATCAGAGGGGCTGAATCAGAGGGGCTGAAACAGAGGGGCTGAAACAGAGGGCGAGAAACAAAGGGGCTGAAACAGAGGGCGAGAAACAGAGGGCGAGAAACAGAGGGGCGGAAACAGAGGGCGAGAAACAGGGGGCTGAACCAGAGGGCGAAAAACAGAGGGGCTGAAACAGAGTGAGAGAAACAGAGGGTGAGAAACAGAGGGGCTGAAACAGAGGGGCTTAAACAGACGGGCTGAAACAGAGGGGCTGAAACAGAGGGCGAGAAACAGAGCGGCTGAAACAGAGGGGGGGAAACAGAGGGTCTGAAACAGAGGGCGAGAAAACAGGGGGCTGAATCAGAGGGGCTGAAACAGAGGGGCTGAAACAGAAGGCGAGAAACAGAGGGGCTGAAACAGAGGGCGAGAAACAGAGGGGCTGAATCAGAGGGGCAGAAACAGAGGGTGAGAAACAGAGGGGCTGAAACAGAGGGTGAGAAACAGAGTGGCTGAAACAGATGGGCTGAAACAGAGGGGCTGAAACAGAGGGCGAGAAACAGAGGGGCTGAAACAGAGGGTGAGAAACAGAAGCGCTGAAACAGCGGGGCTGAATCAGAGGGGCTGAATCAGAGGGCGAGAAACAGAGGGGCTGAAACAGCGGGCGAGAAACAGAGGCGCTGAAACAGAGGGGCTGAAACAGAGGGGCTGAAACAGTGGGGCTGAAACAGAGGGCGAGAAACAGAGGGGCTGAAACAGAGGGCGAGAAACAGAGGGGCTGAAACAGAGGCGCGGGAAACAGAGGGGCTGAATCAGAGGGGCTGAATCAGAGGGGCTGAATCAGAGGGGCTGAAACAGAGGGCGAGAAACAGAGGGGCTGAAACAGAGGGGCTGAAACAGAGGGGCTGAAACAGAGGGCGAGAAGCAGAGGGGCTGAAACAGAGGGGCTGAAACAGAGGGGCTAAAACAGAGTGGCTGAAACAGAGGGGCTGTAAAAGAGGGGCTGGAACAGAGGGGGAGAAACAGAGGGGCTGAAACAGCGGGGCTGAATCAGAGGGGCTGAAACAGAGGGCGAGAAACAGAGGGGCTGAAACAGAGGGCGAGAAACAGAGGCGCTGAAACAGAGGGGCTGAAACAGAGGGGCTGAAACAGTGGGGCTGAAACAGAGGGCGAGAAACAGAGGGGCTGAAACAGTGGGCGAGAAACAGAGGGGCTGAAACAGAGGGGCGGGAAACAGAGGGGCTGAATCAGAGGGGCTGAATCAGAGGGGCTGAATCAGATGGGCTGAAACAGAGGGTGAGAAACAGAGGGGCTGAAACAGAGGGGCTGAAACAGAGGGGCTGAAACAGAGGGCGAGAAACAGAGGGGCTGAATCAGAGGGGCTGAATCAGAGTGGCTGAATCAGAGGGGCTGAAGCAGAGGGGCTGAATCAGAGGAGATGAAACAGAGGGCGAGAAACAGAGGGGCAGAAACAGAGGGCGAGAAACAGAGGCGCTGAAACAGAGGGGCTGAAACAGAGGGGCTGAATCAGAGGGGCTGATTCAGAGGGGCTGAAACAGAGGGGCTGAATCAGCGGGGCTGAAACAGAGGGCGAGAAACAGCGGGGCTGAAACAGAGGGCGAGAAACAGAGGGGCAGAAACTGAGGGCGGAAACAGAGGGGCTGAAACAGAGGGGCTGAAACAGAGGGCGAGAAACAGAGGGGCTGAAAAAGAGGGTGAGAAACAGAGGGGCTGAAACAGAGGGCGAGAAACAGAGGGGCTGAAACAGAGGAGCTGAATCAGAGGGGCTGAAAGAGAGGGGCTGAAACAGAGGGCGAGAAACAAAGGGGCTGAAACAGCGGGCGAGAAACAGAGGGCGAGAAACAGAGGGGCGGAAACAGAGAGCCTGAAACAGAGGGCGAGAAACAGGGGGCTGAACCAGAGGGCGAAAAACAGAGGGGCTGAAACAGAGTGCAAGAAACAGAGGGTGAGAAACAGAGGGGCTGAAACAGAGGGGCTGAAACAGACGGGCTGAAACAGAGGGGCTGAAACAGAGGGCGAGAAACAGAGCGGCTGAAACAGAGGGGGGGAAACAGAGGGTCTGAAACAGAGGGCGAGAAAACGGGGGGCTGAATCAGAGGGGCTGAAACAGAGGGGCTGAAACAGAGGGGCTGAAACAGAGGGCGAGAAACAGAGGGCGAGAAACAGAGGGGCGGAAACAGAGAGCCTGAAACAGAGGGCGAGAAACAGGGGGCTGAACCAGAGGGCGAAAAACAGAGGGGCTGAAACAGAGTGCGAGAAACAGAGGGTGAGAAACAGAGGGGCTGAAACAGAGGGGCTGAAACAGACGGGCTGAAACAGAGGGGCTGAAACAGAGGGCGAGAAACAGAGGGGCTGAAACAGAGGGCGAGAAACAGAGGGGCTGAATCAGAGGGGCAGAAACAGAGGGTGAGAAACAGAGGGGCTGAAACAGAGGGTGAGAAACAGAGGGGCTGAAAGAGAGGGGCTGAAACAGAGTGGCTGAAACAGAGGGGCTGAAACAGAGTGGCTGGAACACAGGGGGAGAAACAGAGGGGCTGAAACAGAGGGGCTGAAACAGCGGTGCTGAATCAGAGGGGCTGAAACAGTGGGGCTGAAACAGAGGGCGAGAAACAGAGGCGCTGAAACAGAGGGGCTGAAACAGAGGGGCTGAAACAGTGGGGCTGAAACAGAGGGCGAGAAACAGAGGGGCTGAAACAGAGGGGCGGGAAACAGAGGGGCTGAATCAGAGGGGCTGAATCAGAGGGGCTGAATCAGATGGGCTGAAACAGAGGGTGAGAAACAGAGGGGCTGAAACAGAGGGGCTGAAACAGAGGGGCTGAAACAGAGGGCGAGAAACAGAGGGGCTGAATCAGAGGGGCTGAATCAGAGGGGCTGAATCAGAGGGGCTGAAGCAGAGGGGCTGAATCAGAGGGGATGAAACAGAGGGTGAGAAACAGAGGGGCAGAAACAGAGGGCGAGAAACAGAGGCGCTGAAACAGAGGGGCTGAAACAGAGGGGCTGAATCAGAGGGGCTGATTCAGACGGGCTGAAACAGAGGGGCTGAATCAGCGGGGCTGAAACAGAGGGCGAGAAACAGCGGGGCTGAAACAGAGGGCGAGAAACAGAGGGGCAGAAACTGAGGGCGAGAAACAGAGGGGCTGAAACAGAGGGGCTGAAACAGAGGGCGAGAAACAGAGGGGCTGAAAAAGAGGGCGAGAAACAGAGGGGCTGAAACAGAGGGCGAGAAACAGAGGGGCTGAAACAGAGGAGCTGAAACAGAGGGTCTGAAACAGAGGGTCTGAAACACAGGGCGAGAAACAGAGGGGCTGAATCAGAGGGGCTGAATCAGAGGGGCTGAAACAGAGGGGCTGAAACAGAGGGCGAGAAACAAAGGGGCTGAAACAGAGGGCGAGAAACAGAGGGCGAGAAACAGAGGGGCGGAAACAGAGGGCGAGAAACAGGGGGCTGAACCAGAGGGCGAAAAACAGTGGGGCTGAAACAGAGTGCGAGAAACAGAGGGTGAGAAACAGAGGGGCTGAAACAGAGGGGCTTAAACAGACGGGCTGAAACAGAGGGGCTGAAACAGAGGGCGAGAAACAGAGCGGCTGAAACAGAGGGGGGGAAACAGAGGGTCTGAAACAGAGGGCGAGAAAACAGGGGGCTGAATCAGAGGGGCTGAAACAGAGGGGCTGAAACAGAAGGCGAGAAACAGAGGGGCTGAAACAGAGGGCGAGAAACAGAGGGGCTGAATCAGAGGGGCAGAAACAGAGGGTGAGAAACAGAGGGGCTGAAACAGAGGGTGAGAAACAGAGTGGCTGAAACAGATGGGCTGAAACAGAGGGGCTGAAACAGAGGGCGAGAAACAGAGGGGCTGAAACAGAGGGTGAGAAACAGAAGCGCTGAAACAGCGGGGCTGAATCAGAGGGGCTGAATCAGAGGGCGAGAAACAGAGGGGCTGAAACAGCGGGCGAGAAACAGAGGCGCTGAAACAGAGGGGCTGAAACAGAGGGGCTGAAACAGTGGGGCTGAAACAGAGGGCGAGAAACAGAGGGGCTGAAACAGAGGGCGAGAAACAGAGGGGCTGAAACAGAGGCGCGGGAAACAGAGGGGCTGAATCAGAGGGGCTGAATCAGAGGGGCTGAATCAGAGGGGCTGAAACAGAGGGCGAGAAACAGAGGGGCTGAAACAGAGGGGCTGAAACAGAGGGGCTGAAACAGAGGGCGAGAAGCAGAGGGGCTGAAACAGAGGGGCTGAAACAGAGGGGCTAAAACAGAGTGGCTGAAACAGAGGGGCTGTAAAAGAGGGGCTGGAACAGAGGGGGAGAAACAGAGGGGCTGAAACAGCGGGGCTGAATCAGAGGGGCTGAAACAGAGGGCGAGAAACAGAGGGGCTGAAACAGAGGGCGAGAAACAGAGGCGCTGAAACAGAGGGGCTGAAACAGAGGGGCTGAAACAGTGGGGCTGAAACAGAGGGCGAGAAACAGAGGGGCTGAAACAGTGGGCGAGAAACAGAGGGGCTGAAACAGAGGGGCGGGAAACAGAGGGGCTGAATCAGAGGGGCTGAATCAGAGGGGCTGAATCAGATGGGCTGAAACAGAGGGTGAGAAACAGAGGGGCTGAAACAGAGGGGCTGAAACAGAGGGGCTGAAACAGAGGGCGAGAAACAGAGGGGCTGAATCAGAGGGGCTGAATCAGAGTGGCTGAATCAGAGGGGCTGAAGCAGAGGGGCTGAATCAGAGGAGATGAAACAGAGGGCGAGAAACAGAGGGGCAGAAACAGAGGGCGAGAAACAGAGGCGCTGAAACAGAGGGGCTGAAACAGAGGGGCTGAATCAGAGGGGCTGATTCAGAGGGGCTGAAACAGAGGGGCTGAATCAGCGGGGCTGAAACAGAGGGCGAGAAACAGCGGGGCTGAAACAGAGGGCGAGAAACAGAGGGGCTGAAACAGAGGGGCTGAAACAGAGGGCGAGAAACAGAGGGGCTGAAAAAGAGGGTGAGAAACAGAGGGGCTGAAACAGAGGGCGAGAAACAGAGGGGCTGAAACAGAGGAGCTGAATCAGAGGGGCTGAAAGAGAGGGGCTGAAACAGAGGGCGAGAAACAAAGGGGCTGAAACAGCGGGCGAGAAACAGAGGGCGAGAAACAGAGGGGCGGAAACAGAGAGCCTGAAACAGAGGGCGAGAAACAGGGGGCTGAACCAGAGGGCGAAAAACAGAGGGGCTGAAACAGAGTGCAAGAAACAGAGGGTGAGAAACAGAGGGGCTGAAACAGAGGGGCTGAAACAGACGGGCTGAAACAGAGGGGCTGAAACAGAGGGCGAGAAACAGAGCGGCTGAAACAGAGGGGGGGAAACAGAGGGTCTGAAACAGAGGGCGAGAAAACGGGGGGCTGAATCAGAGGGGCTGAAACAGAGGGGCTGAAACAGAGGGGCTGAAACAGAGGGCGAGAAACAGAGGGCGAGAAACAGAGGGGCGGAAACAGAGAGCCTGAAACAGAGGGCGAGAAACAGGGGGCTGAACCAGAGGGCGAAAAACAGAGGGGCTGAAACAGAGTGCGAGAAACAGAGGGTGAGAAACAGAGGGGCTGAAACAGAGGGGCTGAAACAGACGGGCTGAAACAGAGGGGCTGAAACAGAGGGCGAGAAACAGAGGGGCTGAAACAGAGGGCGAGAAACAGAGGGGCTGAATCAGAGGGGCAGAAACAGAGGGTGAGAAACAGAGGGGCTGAAACAGAGGGTGAGAAACAGAGGGGCTGAAAGAGAGGGGCTGAAACAGAGTGGCTGAAACAGAGGGGCTGAAACAGAGTGGCTGGAACACAGGGGGAGAAACAGAGGGGCTGAAACAGAGGGGCTGAATCAGAGGGGCTGAAACAGAGGGCGAGAAACAGAGGGGCTGAAACAGAGGGCGAGAAACAGAGGCGCTGAAACAGAGGGGCTGAAACAGAGGGGCTGAAACAGAGGGGCTGAAACAGAGGGCGAGAAACAGAGGGGCTGAAACAGAGGGCGAGAAACAGAGGGGCTGAAACAGAGGGGCGGGAAACAGAGGGGCTGAATCAGAGGGGCTGAATCAGAGGGGCTGAAACAGAGGGGCTGAAACAGAGGGCGAGAAACAGAGGGGCTGAACAAGAGGGGCTGGAACAGAGGGGGAGAAACAGCGGGCGAGAAACAGAGGCGCTGAAACAGAGGGGCTGAAACAGAGGGGCTGAAACAGTGGGGCTGAAACAGAGGGCGAGAAACAGAGGGGCTGAAACAGAGGGCGAGAAACAGAGGGGCTGAAACAGAGGCGCGGGAAAGAGAGGGGCTGAATCAGAGGGGCTGAATCAGAGGGGCTGAATCAGAGGGGCTGAAACAGAGGGCGAGAAACAGAGGGGCTGAAACAGAGGGGCTGAAACAGAGGGCGAGAAGCAGAGGGGCTGAAACAGTGGGGCTGAAACAGAGGGGCTGAAACAGAGGGCAAGAAACAGAGGGCGAGAAACAGAGGCGCTGAAACAGTGGGGCTGAAACAGAGGGCGAGAAACAGAGGGGCTGAAACATAGGGCGAGAAACAGAGGGGCTGAAACAGAGGGCGAGAAACAGAGGGGCTGAAACAGAGGGGCTGAAACAGAGGGGCTAAAACAGAGTGGCTGAAACAGAGGGGCTGTAAAAGAGGGGCTGGAACAGAGGGGGAGAAACAGAGGGGCTGAAACAGCGGGGCTGAATCAGAGGGGCTGAAACAGAGGGCGAGAAACAGAGGCGCTGAAACAGAGGTGCTGAAACAGAGGGGCTGAAACAGAGGGGCTGAAACAGAGGGCGAGAAACAGAGGGGCTGAAACAGAGGGCGAGAAACAGAGGGGCTGAATCAGAGGGGCTGAATCAGAGGGGCTGAATCAGAGGGGCTGAAACAGAGGGTGAGAAACAGAGGGGCTGAAACAGAGGGCGAGAAACAGAGGGGCTGAAACAGAGGGTGAGAAACAGAGGGGCTGAAACAGAGGGTGAGAAACAGAGGGGCTGAAAGAGAGGGGCTGAAACAGAGTGGCTGAAACAGAGGGGCTGAAACAGAGTGGCTGGAACACAGGGGGAGAAACAGAGGGGCTGAAACAGAGGGGCTGAATCAGAGGGGCTGAAACAGAGGGCGAGAAACAGAGGGGCTGAAACAGAGGGCGAGAAACAGAGGGGCTGAAACAGAGGGTGAGAAACAGAGGGGCTGAATCAGAGGGGCTGAATCAGAGGGGCTGAATCAGAGGGGCTGGAACAGAGGGGCTGAATCAGAGGGGCTGAAACCGTGGGCGAGAAAGAGAGGGGCTGAAACAGAGGGCGAGAATCAGAGGGGCTGAAACAGAGGGCGAGAAACAGAGGGGCTGAAACAGAGGGGCTGAAACAGAGGGTCTGAAACAGAGGGGCTGAATCAGAGGGGCTGATTCAGAGGGGCTGAAACAGAGGGGCTGAATCAGCAGGGCTGAAACAGAGGGCGAGAAACAGCGGGGCTGAAACAGAGGGCGAGAAACAGAGGGGCAGAAACAGAGGGCGAGAAACAGAGGGGCTGAAACAGAGGGGCTGAAACAGAGGGCGAGAAACAGAGGGGCTGAAACAGAGGGTGAGAAACAGAGGGGCAGAAACAGAGGGCGAGAAACAGAGGGGCTGAAACAGAGGGGCTGAAACAGGGGCTGAAACAGAGGGCGAGAAACAGAGGGGCTGAATCAGAGGAGCTGAATCAGAGGGGCTGAAACAGTGGGGCTGAAACAGTGGGCGAGAAACAAAGGGGCTGAAACAGCGGGCGAGAAACAGAGGGCGAGAAACAGAGGGGCTGAAACAGAGGGGCTGAAACAGACGGGCTGAAACAGAGAGCCTGAAACAGAGGGCGATAAACAGAGGGGCTGAAACAGAGGGCGAAAAACTAAGGGCTGAAACAGAGGGCGAGAAACAGAGGGTGAGAAATAGATGGCGAAAAACAGAGGGGCTGAAACAGAGGGGCTGAATCAGAGGGGCTGAAACAGAGGGGCTGAATCAGAGGGGCTGAAACAGAGGGGCTGAATCAGAGGGGCTGAAACAGAGAGCGAGAAACAGAGGGCCTGAAACAGAGAGCGAGAAACAGAGGGGCTGAAACAGAGGGCGAGAAACAGAGGGGCTGAAACAGAGGGACTGAAACAGAGGGGCTGAAACAGAGGGCGAGAAACAGAGGGGCTGAATCAGAGGGGCTGAAACAGAGGGTGAGAAACAGAGGGGCTGAAACAGAGGGCGAGAAACAGAGTGGCTGAAACAGACGGGCTGAAACAGAGGGGCTGAAACAGAGGGCGAGAAACAGAGGGGCTGAAACAGAGGGCGAGAAACAGAGGGGCTGAATCAGAGGGGCTGAAACAGAGGGGCTGAAACAGAGTGGCTGAAACAGAGGGGCTGAAACAGAGGTGCTGGAACAGAGGCGGAGAAACAGAGGGGCTGGAACAGAGGGGCTGAATCAGCGGGGCTGAAACAGTGGGCGAGAAACAGAGGTGCTGAAACAGAGGGCGAGAAACAGAGGCGCTGAAACAGAGGGGCTGAAACAGAGGGGCTGAAACAGTGGGGCTGAAACAGAGGGCGAGAAACAGAGGGGCTGAAACAGAGGGCGAGAAACAGAGGGGCTGAAACAGAGTGGCGGGAAACAGAGTGGTTGAATCAGTAGGGGCTGAATTAGAGGGGCTGAATCAGAGGGGCTGAAACAGAGGGTGAGAAACAGAGGGGCTGACACAGAGGGGCTGAAACAGAGGGGCTGAAACAGAAGGCGAGAAACAGAGGGGCTGAATCAGAGGGGCTGAATCAGAGCGGCTGAATCAGAGGGGCTGAAACAGAGGGGCTGAATCAGAGGGGCTGAAACAGAGGGCGAGACACAGAGGGGCTGAAACAGAGGGCGAGAATCAGAGGGGCTGAAACAGAGGGCGAGAAACAGAGTGGCTGAAACAGAGGGTCTGAAACAGAGGGGCTGAAACAGAGGGCGAGAAACAGAGGGGCTGAAACAGAGGGCGAGAAACAGAGGGGCTGAATCAGAGGGGCTGAAACAGAGGGTGAGAAACAGAGGGGCTGAAACAGAGGGGCTGAAACAGACGGGCTGAAACAGAGAGCCTGAAACAGAGGGCAAGAAACAGAGGGGCTGAAACAGAGGGGCTGAAACAGAGGGGCTGAAACAGAGGGCGAGAAACAGAGGGTGAGAAATAGAGGGCGAGAAACAGAGGGGCTGAAACAGAGGGGCTGAAACAGAGGGGCTGAATCAGAGGACCAGAAACAGAGGGGCTGAATCAGAGGGGCTGAATCAGAGGGCGAGAAACAGAGGGCCTGAAACAGAGGGCGAGAAACAGAGGGGCTGAAACAGAGGGCGAGAAACAGAGTGGCTGAAACAGAGGGTCTGAAACAGAGGGGCTGAAACAGAGGGCGAGAAACAGAGGGGCTGAAACAGAGGGCGAGAAACAGAGGGGCTGAATCAGAGGGGCTGAAACAGAGGGTGAGAAACAGAGGGGCTGAAACAGAGGGCGAGAAACAGAGTGGCTGAAACAGACGGTCTGAAACAGAGGGGCTGAAACAGAGGGCGAGAAACAGAGGGCCTGAAACAGAGGGCGAGAAACAGAGGGGCTGAAACAGAGGGCGAGAAACAGAGGGGCTGAAACAGAGGGGCTGAAACAGAGGGGCTAAAACAGAGTGGCTGAAACAGAGGGGCTGTAAATGAGGGGCTGGAACAGAGGGGGAGAAACAGAGGGGCTGAAACAGCGGTGCTGAATCAGAGGGGCTGAAACAGAGGGCGAGAAACAGTGGGGCTGAAACAGAGGGCGAGAAACAGAGGCGCTGAAACAGAGGGGCTGAAACAGAGGGGCTGAAACAGTGGGGCTGAAACAGAGGGCGAGAAACAGAGGGGCTGAAACAGAGGGGCGGGAAACAGAGGGGCTGAATCAGAGGGGCTGAATCAGAGGGGCTGAATCAGATGGGCTGAAACAGAGGGTGAGAAACAGAGGGTCTGAAACAGAGGGGCTGAATCAGAGGGGCTGAATCAGAGGGGCTGAATCAGAGGGGCTGAAGCAGAGGGGCTGAATCAGAGGGGATGAAACAGAGGGTGAGAAACAGAGGGGCAGAAACAGAGGGCGAGAAACAGAGGCGCTGAAACAGAGGGGCTGAAACAGAGGGGCTGAATCAGAGGGGCTGATTCAGACGGGCTGAAACAGAGCGGCTGAATCAGCGGGGCTGAAACAGAGGGCGAGAAACAGCGGGGCTGAAACAGAGGGCGAGAAACAGAGGGGCAGAAACTGAGGGCGAGAAACAGAGGGGCTGAAACAGAGGGGCTGAAACAGAGGGCGAGAAACAGAGGGGCTGAAACAGAGGGCGAGAAACAGAGGGGCTGAAACAGAGGAGCTGAAACAGAGGGTCTGAAACAGAGGGTCTGAAACACAGGGCGAGAAACAGAGGGGCTGAATCAGAGGGGCTGAATCAGAGGGGCTGAAACTAAGGGCGAGAAACAGAGGGGCTGAAACAGAGGGCGAGAAACAGAGGCGCTGAAACAGAGGGGCTGAAACAGAGGGGCTGAAACAGAGGGGCTGAAACAGAGGGCGAGAAACAGAGGGGCTGAAACAGAGGGCGAGAAACAGAGGGGCTGAAACAGAGGGGCGGGAAACAGAGGGGCTGAATCAGAGGGGCTGAATCAGAGGGGCTGAAACAGAGGGGCTGAAACAGAGGGTGAGAAACAGAGGGGCTGAACAAGAGGGGCTGGAACAGAGGGGGAGAAACAGAGGGTCTAAAACAGCGGGGC
Organism: Chiloscyllium punctatum; assembly: GCF_047496795.1. Classification (NCBI taxonomy): domain Eukaryota; kingdom Metazoa; phylum Chordata; class Chondrichthyes; order Orectolobiformes; family Hemiscylliidae; genus Chiloscyllium; species Chiloscyllium punctatum. Next base: position 161,753,521 of record NC_092741.1, on the reverse strand, counting down.
TGAATCAGAGGGGCTGAAACAGAGGGCGAGAAACAGAGGGCGAGAAACAGAGGCGCTGAAACAGAGGGGCTGAAACAGAGGGGCTGAAACAGTGGGGCTGAAACAGAGGGCGAGAAACAGAGGGGCTGAAACAGAGGGCGAGAAACAGAGGGGCTGAAACAGAGGCGCGGGAAACAGAGGGGCTGAATCAGAGGGGCTGAATCAGAGGGGCTGAATCAGAGGGGCTGAAACAGAGGGCGAGAAACAGAGGGGCTGAAACAGAGGGGCTGAAACAGAGGGGCTGAAACAGAGGGCGAGAAGCAGAGGGGCTGAAACAGTGGGGCTGAAACAGAGGGCGAGAAACAGAGGGGCTGAAACATAGGGCGAGAAACAGAGGGGCTGAAACAGAGGGCGAGAAACAGAGGGGCTGAAACAGAGGGGCTGAAACAGAGGGGCTAAAACAGAGTGGCTGAAACAGAGGGGCTGTAAATGAGGGGCTGGAACAGAGGGTGAGAAACAGAGGGGCTGAAACAGCGGGGCTGAATCAGAGGGGCTGAAACAGAGGGCGAGAAACAGAGGCGCTGAAACAGAGGTGCTGAAACAGAGGGGCTGAAACAGAGGGGCTGAAACAGAGGGCGAGAAACAGAGGGGCTGAAACAGAGGGCGAGAAACAGAGAGTGAGAAACAGAGGGACTAAAACAGAGGGGCTGAAACAGAGGGGCTGAATCAGAGGGGCTGAAACAGAGGGCGAGAAACAGAGGGGCTGAAACAGAGGGCGAGAAACAGAGGGGCTGAATCAGAGGGGCTGAATCAGAGGGGCTGAATCAGAGGGGCTGGAACAGAGGGGCTGAATCAGAGGGGCTGAAACCGTGGGCGAGAAAGAGAGGGGCTGAAACAGAGGGCGAGAATCAGAGGGGCTGAAACAGAGGGCGAGAAACAGAGGGGCTGAAACAGAGGGGCTGAAACAGAGGGTCTGAAACAGAGGGGCTGAATCAGAGGGGCTGATTCAGAGGGGCTGAAACAGAGGGGCTGAATCAGCAGGGCTGAAACAGAGGGCGAGAAACAGCGGGGCTGAAACAGAGGGCGAGAAACAGAGGGGCAGAAACAGAGGGCGAGAAACAGAGGGGCTGAAACAGAGGGGCTGAAACAGAGGGCGAGAAACAGAGGGGCTGAAACAGAGGGTGAGAAACAGAGGGGCAGAAACAGAGGGCGAGAAACAGAGGGGCTGAAACAGAGGGGCTGAAACAGGGGCTGAAACAGAGGGCGAGAAACAGAGGGGCTGAATCAGAGGAGCTGAATCAGAGGGGCTGAAACAGTGGGGCTGAAACAGTGGGCGAGAAACAAAGGGGCTGAAACAGCGGGCGAGAAACAGAGGGCGAGAAACAGAGGGGCTGAAACAGAGGGGCTGAAACAGACGGGCTGAAACAGAGAGCCTGAAACAGAGGGCGATAAACAGAGGGGCTGAAACAGAGGGCGAAAAACTAAGGGCTGAAACAGAGGGCGAGAAACAGAGGGTGAGAAATAGATGGCGAAAAACAGAGGGGCTGAAACAGAGGGGCTGAATCAGAGGGGCTGAAACAGAGGGGCTGAATCAGAGGGGCTGAAACAGAGGGGCTGAATCAGAGGGGCTGAAACAGAGAGCGAGAAACAGAGGGCCTGAAACAGAGAGCGAGAAACAGAGGGGCTGAAACAGAGGGCGAGAAACAGAGGGGCTGAAACAGAGGGACTGAAACAGAGGGGCTGAAACAGAGGGCGAGAAACAGAGGGGCTGAATCAGAGGGGCTGAAACAGAGGGTGAGAAACAGAGGGGCTGAAACAGAGGGCGAGAAACAGAGTGGCTGAAACAGACGGGCTGAAACAGAGGGGCTGAAACAGAGGGCGAGAAACAGAGGGGCTGAAACAGAGGGCGAGAAACAGAGGGGCTGAATCAGAGGGGCTGAAACAGAGGGGCTGAAACAGAGTGGCTGAAACAGAGGGGCTGAAACAGAGGTGCTGGAACAGAGGCGGAGAAACAGAGGGGCTGGAACAGAGGGGCTGAATCAGCGGGGCTGAAACAGTGGGCGAGAAACAGAGGTGCTGAAACAGAGGGCGAGAAACAGAGGCGCTGAAACAGAGGGGCTGAAACAGAGGGGCTGAAACAGTGGGTCTGAAACAGAGGGCGAGAAACAGAGGGGCTGAAACAGAGGGCGAGAAACAGAGGGGCTGAAACAGAGTGGCGGGAAACAGAGTGGTTGAATCAGTAGGGGCTGAATTAGAGGGGCTGAATCAGAGGGGCTGAAACAGAGGGTGAGAAACAGAGGGGCTGACACAGAGGGGCTGAAACAGAGGGGCTGAAACAGAAGGCGAGAAACAGAGGGGCTGAATCAGAGGGGCTGAATCAGAGCGGCTGAATCAGAGGGGCTGAAACAGAGGGGCTGAATCAGAGGGGCTGAAACAGAGGGCGAGACACAGAGGGGCTGAAACAGAGGGCGAGAATCAGAGGGGCTGAAACAGAGGGCGAGAAACAGAGTGGCTGAAACAGAGGGTCTGAAACAGAGGGGCTGAAACAGAGGGCGAGAAACAGAGGGGCTGAAACAGAGGGCGAGAAACAGAGGGGCTGAATCAGAGGGGCTGAAACAGAGGGTGAGAAACAGAGGGGCTGAAACAGAGGGGCTGAAACAGACGGGCTGAAACAGAGAGCCTGAAACAGAGGGCAAGAAACAGAGGGGCTGAAACAGAGGGGCTGAAACAGAGGGGCTGAAACAGAGGGCGAGAAACAGAGGGTGAGAAATAGAGGGCGAGAAACAGAGGGGCTGAAACAGAGGGGCTGAAACAGAGGGGCTGAATCAGAGGACCAGAAACAGAGGGGCTGAATCAGAGGGGCTGAAACAGAGGGCGAGAAACAGAGGGCCTGAAACAGAGGGCGAGAAACAGAGGGGCTGAAACAGAGGGCGAGAAACAGAGTGGCTGAAACAGAGGGTCTGAAACAGAGGGGCTGAAACAGAGGGCGAGAAACAGAGGGGCTGAAACAGAGGGCGAGAAACAGAGGGGCTGAATCAGAGGGGCTGAAACAGAGGGTGAGAAACAGAGGGGCTGAAACAGAGGGCGAGAAACAGAGTGGCTGAAACAGACGGTCTGAAACAGAGGGGCTGAAACAGAGGGCGAGAAACAGAGGGCCTGAAACAGAGGGCGAGAAACAGAGGGGCTGAAACAGAGGGCGAGAAACAGAGGGGCTGAAACAGAGGGGCTGAAACAGAGGGGCTAAAACAGAGTGGCTGAAACAGAGGGGCTGTAAATGAGGGGCTGGAACAGAGGGGGAGAAACAGAGGGGCTGAAACAGCGGTGCTGAATCAGAGGGGCTGAAACAGAGGGCGAGAAACAGTGGGGCTGAAACAGAGGGCGAGAAACAGAGGCGCTGAAACAGAGGGGCTGAAACAGAGGGGCTGAAACAGTGGGGCTGAAACAGAGGGCGAGAAACAGAGGGGCTGAAACAGAGGGGCGGGAAACAGAGGGGCTGAATCAGAGGGGCTGAATCAGAGGGGCTGAATCAGATGGGCTGAAACAGAAGGTGAGAAACAGAGGGTCTGAAACAGAGGGGCTGAATCAGAGGGGCTGAATCAGAGGGGCTGAATCAGAGGGGCTGAAGCAGAGGGGCTGAATCAGAGGGGATGAAACAGAGGGTGAGAAACAGAGGGGCAGAAACAGAGGGCGAGAAACAGAGGCGCTGAAACAGAGGGGCTGAAACAGAGGGGCTGAATCAGAGGGGCTGATTCAGACGGGCTGAAACAGAGCGGCTGAATCAGCCGGGCTGAAACAGAGGGCGAGAAACAGCGGGGCTGAAACAGAGGGCGAGAAACAGAGGGGCAGAAACTGAGGGCGAGAAACAGAGGGGCTGAAACAGAGGGGCTGAAACAGAGGGCGAGAAACAGAGGGGCTGAAACAGAGGGCGAGAAACAGAGGGGCTGAAACAGAGGAGCTGAAACAGAGGGTCTGAAACAGAGGGTCTGAAACACAGGGCGAGAAACAGAGGGGCTGAATCAGAGGGGCTGAATCAGAGGGGCTGAAACTAAGGGCGAGAAACAGAGGGGCTGAAACAGAGGGCGAGAAACAGAGGCGCTGAAACAGAGGGGCTGAAACAGAGGGGCTGAAACAGAGGGGCTGAAACAGAGGGCGAGAAACAGAGGGGCTGAAACAGAGGGCGAGAAACAGAGGGGCTGAAACAGAGGGGCGGGAAACAGAGGGGCTGAATCAGAGGGGCTGAATCAGAGGGGCTGAAACAGAGGGGCTGAAACAGAGGGTGAGAAACAGAGGGGCTGAACAAGAGGGGCTGGAACAGAGGGGGAGAAACAGAGGGTCTAAAACAGCGGGGCTGAATCAGAGGGGCTGAAACAGAGGGCGAGAAACAGAGGGCGAGAAACAGAGGCGCTGAAACAGAGGGGCTGAAACAGAGGGGCTGAAACAGTGGGGCTGAAACAGAGGGCGAGAAACAGAGGGGCTGAAACAGAGGGCGAGAAACAGAGGGGCTGAAACAGAGGCGCGGGAAACAGAGGGGCTGAATCAGAGGGGCTGAATCAGAGGGGCTGAATCAGAGGGGCTGAAACAGAGGGCGAGAAACAGAGGGGCTGAAACAGAGGGGCTGAAACAGAGGGGCTGAAACAGAGGGCGAGAAGCAGAGGGGCTGAAACAGTGGGGCTGAAACAGAGGGCGAGAAACAGAGGGGCTGAAACATAGGGCGAGAAACAGAGGGGCTGAAACAGAGGGCGAGAAACAGAGGGGCTGAAACAGAGGGGCTGAAACAGAGGGGCTAAAACAGAGTGGCTGAAACAGAGGGGCTGTAAATGAGGGGCTGGAACAGAGGGTGAGAAACAGAGGGGCTGAAACAGCGGGGCTGAATCAGAGGGGCTGAAACAGAGGGCGAGAAACAGAGGCGCTGAAACAGAGGTGCTGAAACAGAGGGGCTGAAACAGAGGGGCTGAAACAGAGGGCGAGAAACAGAGGGGCTGAAACAGAGGGCGAGAAACAGAGGGGCTGAATCAGAGGGGCTGAATCAGAGGGGCTGAATCAGAGGGGCTGAAACAGAGGGTGAGAAACAGAGGGGCTGAAACAGAGGGCGAGAAACAGAGGGGCTGAAACAGACGGTGAGAAACAGAGGGGCTGAAACAGAGGGTGAGAAACAGAGGGGCTGAAAGAGAGGGGCTGAAACAGAGTGGCTGAAACAGAGGGGCTGAAACAGAGTGGCTGGAACACAGGGGGAGAAACAGAGGGGCTGAAACAGAGGGGCTGAATCAGAGGGGCTGAAACAGAGGGCGAGAAACAGAGGGGCTGAAACAGAGGGCGAGAAACAGAGGGGCTGAAACAGAGGGTGAGAAACAGAGGGGCTGAATCAGAGGGGCTGAATCAGAGGGGCTGAATCAGAGGGGCTGGAACAGAGGGGCTGAATCAGAGGGGCTGAAACCGTGGGCGAGAAACAGAGGGGCTGAAACAGAGGGCGAGAATCAGAGGGGCTGAAACAGAGGGCGAGAAACAGAGGGGCTGAAACAGAGGGGCTGAAACAGAGGGTCTGAAACAGAGGGGCTGAATCAGAGGGGCTGATTCAGAGGGGCTGAAACAGAGGGGCTGAATCAGCGGGGCTGAAACAGAGGGCGAGAAACAGCGGGGCTGAAACAGAGGGCGAGAAACAGAGGGGCAGAAACAGAGGGCGAGAAACAGAGGGGCTGAAACAGAGGGGCTGAAACAGAGGGCGAGAAACAGAGGGGCTGAAACAGAGGGTGAGAAACAGAGGGGCAGAAACAGAGGGCGAGAAACAGAGGGGCTGAAACAGAGGGGCAGAAACAGGGGCTGAAACAGAGGGCGAGAAACAGAGGGGCTGAATCAGAGGAGCTGAATCAGAGGGGCTGAAACAGTGGGGCTGAAACAGAGGGCGAGAAACAAAGGGGCTGAAACAGCGGGCGAGAAACAGAGGGCGAGAAACAGAGGGGCTGAAACAGAGGGGCTGAAACAGACGGGCTGAAACAGAGAGCCTGAAACAGAGGGCGATAAACAGAGGGGCTGAAACAGAGGGCGAAAACCTAAGGGCTGAAACAGAGGGCGAGAAACAGAGGGTGAGAAATAGATGGCGAAAAACAGAGGGGCTGAAACAGAGGGGCTGAATCAGAGGGGCTGAAACAGAGGGGCTGAATCAGAGGGGCTGAAACAGAGGGGCTGAATCAGAGGGGCTGAAACAGAGAGCGAGAAACAGAGGGCCTGAAACAGAGAGCGAGAAACAGAGGGGCTGAAACAGAGGGCGAGAAACAGAGGGGCTGAAACAGAGGGACTGAAACAGAGGGGCTGAAACAGAGGGCGAGAAACAGAGGGGCTGAATCAGAGGGCGAGAAACAGAGGGTGAGAAACAGAGGGGCTGAAACAGAGGGCGAGAAACAGAGTGGCTGAAACAGACGGGCTGAAACAGAGGGGCTGAAACAGAGGGCGAGAAACAGAGGGGCTGAAACAGAGGGCGAGAAACAGAGGGGCTGAAACAGAGGGGCTGAAACAGAGGGGCTGAAACAGAGTGGCTGAAACAGAGGGGCTGAAACAGAGGTGCTGGAACAGAGGCGGAGAAACAGAGGGGATGGAACAGAGGGGCTGAATCAGCGGGGCTGAAACAGTGGGCGAGAAACAGAGGTGCTGAAACAGAGGGCGAGAAACAGAGGCGCTGAAACAGAGGGGCTGAAACAGAGGGGCTGAAACAGTGGGGCTGAAACAGAGGGCGAGAAACAGAGGGGCTGAAACAGAGGGCGAGAAACAGAGGGGCTGAAACAGAGTGGCGGGAAACAGAGTGGTTGAATCAGTAGGGGCTGAATTAGAGGGGCTGAATCAGAGGGGCTGAAACAGAGGGTGAGAAACAGAGGGGCTGACACAGAGGGGCTGAAACAGAGGGGCTGAAACAGAAGGCGAGAAACAGAGGGGCTGAATCAGAGGGGCTGAATCAGAGCGGCTGAATCAGAGGGGCTGAAACAGAGGGGCTGAATCAGAGGGGCTGAAACAGAGGGCGAGACACAGAGGGGCTGAAACAGAGGGCGAGAAACAGAGGGGCTGAAACAGAGGGGCTGAAACAGACGGGCTGGAACAGAGAGCCTGAAACAGAGGGCAAGAAACAGAGGGGCTGAAACAGAGGGGCTGAAACAGAGGGGCTGAAACAGAGGGCGAGAAACAGAGGGTGAGAAATAGAGGGCGAGAAACAGAGGGGCTGAAACAGAGGGGCTGAAACAGAGGGGCTGAATCAGAGGAGCAGAAACAGAGGGGCTGAATCAGAGGGGCTGAAACAGAGGGTGAGAAACAGAGGGCCTGAAACAGAGGGCGAGAAACAGAGGGGCTGAAACAGAGGGCGAGAAACAGAGTGGCTGAAACAGAGGGTCTGAAACAGAGGGGCTGAAACATAGGGCGAGAAACAGAGGGGCTGAAACAGAGGGCGAGAAACAGAGGGGCTGAATCAGAGGGGCTGAAACAGAGGGTGAGAAACAGAGGGGCTGAAACAGAGGGCGAGAAACAGAGTGGCTGAAACAGACGGTCTGAAACAGAGGGGCTGAAACAGAGGGCGAGAAACAGAGGGCCTGAAACAGAGGGCGAGAAACAGAGGGGCTGAAACAGAGGGCGAGAAACAGAGGGGCTGAAACAGAGGGGCTGAAACAGAGGGGTTAAAACAGAGTGGCTGAAACAGAGGGGCTGTAAAAGAGGGGCTGGAACAGAGGGGGAGAAACAGAGGGGCTGAAACAGCGGTGCTGAATCAGAGGGGCTGAAACGGAGGGCGAGAAACAGTGGGGCTGAAACAGAGGGCGAGAAACAGAGGCGCTGAAACAGAGGGGCTGAAAGAGAGGGGCTGAAACAGTGGGGCTGAAACAGAGGGCGAGAAACAGAGGGGCTGAAACAGAGGGGCGGGAAACAGAGGGGCTGAATCAGAGGGGCTGAATCAGAGGGGCTGAATCAGATGGGCTGAAACAGAGGGTGAGAAACAGAGGGGCTGAAACAGAGGGGCTGAATCAGAGGGGCTGAATCAGAGGGGCGGAATCAGAGGGGCTGAAGCAGAGGGGCTGAATCAGAGGGGATGAAACAGAGGGTGAGAAACAGAGGGGCAGAAACAGAGGGCGAGAAACAGAGGCGCTGAAACAGAGGGGCTGAAACAGAGGGGCTGAATCAGAGGGGCTGATTCAGACGGGCTGAAACAGAGCGGCTGAATCAGCGGGGCTGAAACAGAGGGCGAGAAACAGCGGGGCTGAAACAGAGGGCGAGAAACAGAGGGGCAGAAACTGAGGGCGAGAAACAGAGGGGCTGAAACAGAGGGGCTGAAACAGAGGGCGAGAAACAGAGGGGCTGAAACAGAGGAGCTGAAACAGAGGGTCTGAAACAAAGGGTCTGAAACACAGGGCGAGAAACAGAGGGGCTGAATCAGAGGGGCTGAATCAGAGGGGCTGAAACAGAGGGGCTGAAACAGAGGGCGAGAAACAAAGGGGCTGAAACAGAGGGCGAGAAACAGAGGGCGAGAAACAGAGGGGCGGAAACAGAGAGCCTGAAACAGAGGGCGAGAAACAGGGGGCTGAACCAGAGGGCGAAAAACAGAGGGGCTGAAACAGAGTGCGAGAAACAGAGGGTGAGAAACAGAGGGGCTGAAACAGAGGGGCTGAAACAGACGGGCTGAAACAGAGGGGCTGAAACAGAGGGCGAGAAACAGAGCGGCTGAAACAGAGGGCGAGAAACAGAGGGGCTGAAACAGAGGGCGAGAAAACGGGGGGCTGAATCAGAGGGGCTGAAACAGCAGGCGAGAAACAGAGGGGCTGAAACAGAGGGCGAGAAACAGAGGGGCTGAAACAGAGGGCGAGAAACAGAGGGGCTGAATCAGAGGGGCAGAAACAGAGGGTGAGAAACAGAGGGGCTGAAACAGAGGGTGAGAAACAGAGTGGCTGAAACAGATGGGCTGAAACAGAGGGGCTGAAACAGAGGGCGAGAAACAGAGGGGCTGAAACAGAGGGTGAGAAACAGAGGGGCTGAACAAGAGGGGCTGGAACAGAGGGGGAGAAACAGAGGTGCTGAAACAGCGGAGCTGAATCAGAGGGGCTGAATCAGAGGGCGAGAAACAGAGGGGCTGAAACAGCGGGCGAGAAACAGAGGCGCTGAAACAGAGGGGCTGAAACAGAGGGGCTGAAACAGAGGGGCTGAAACAGAGGGCGAGAAACAGAGGGGCTGAAACAGAGGCGCGGGAAACAGAGGGGCTGAATCAGAGGGGCTGAATCAGAGGGGCTGAATCAGAGGGGCTGAAACAGAGGGCGAGAAACAGAGGGGCTGAAACAGAGGGGCTGAAACAGAGGGGCTGAAACAGAGGGCGAGAAGCAGAGTGGCTGAAACAGAGGGGCTGAAACAGAGGGGCTAAAACAGAGTGGCTGAAACAGAGGGGCTGTAAAAGCGGGGCTGGAACAGAGGGGGAGAAACAGAGGGGCTGAAACAGCGGGGCTGAATCAGAGGGGCTGAAACAGAGGGCGAGAAACAGAGGGGCTGAAACAGAGGGCGAGAAACAGAGGCGCTGAAACAGAGGGGCTGAAACAGAGGGGCTGAAACAGTGGGGCTGAAACAGAGGGCGAGAAACAGAGGGTCTGAAACAGAGGGCGAGGAACAGAGGGGCTGAAACAGAGGGGCGGGAAACAGAGGGGCTGAATCAGAGGGGCTGAATCAGAGGGGCTGAATCAGAGGGTGAGAAACAGAGGGGCTGAATCAGAGGGGCTGAATCAGAGGGGCTGAAACAGAGGGTGAGAAACAGAGGGGCTGAAACAGAGGGGCTGAAACAGAGGGGCTGAAACAGAGGGCGAGAAACAGAGGGGCTGAATCAGAGGGGCTGAATCAGAGTGGCTGAATCAGAGGGGCTGAAGCAGAGGGGCTGAATCAGAGGGGATGAAACAGAGGGCGAGAAACAGAGGGGCAGAAACAGAGGGCGAGAAACAGAGGCGCTGAAACAGAGGGGCTGAAACAGAGGGGCTGAATCAGAGGGGCTGATTCAGAGGGGCTGAAACAGAGGGGCTGAATCAGCGGGGCTGAAACAGAGGGCGAGAAACAGCGGGGCTGAAACAGAGGGCGAGAAACAGAGGGGCAGAAACTGAGGGCGGAAACAGAGGGGCTGAAACAGAGGGGCTGAAACAGAGGGCGAGAAACAGAGGGGCTGAAAAAGAGGGTGAGAAACAGAGGGGCTGAAACAGAGGGCGAGAAACAGAGGGGCTGAAACAGAGGAGCTGAATCAGAGGGGCTGAAAGAGAGGGGCTGAAACAGAGGGCGAGAAACAAAGGGGCTGAAACAGCGGGCGAGAAACAGAGGGCGAGAAACAGAGGGGCGGAAACAGAGAGCCTGAAACAGAGGGCGAGAAACAGGGGGCTGAACCAGAGGGCGAAAAACAGAGGGGCTGAAACAGAGTGCAAGAAACAGAGGGTGAGAAACAGAGGGGCTGAAACAGAGGGGCTGAAACAGACGGGCTGAAACAGAGGGGCTGAAACAGAGGGCGAGAAACAGAGCGGCTGAAACAGAGGGGGGGAAACAGAGGGTCTGAAACAGAGGGCGAGAAATCGGGGGGCTGAATCAGAGGGGCTGAAACAGAGGGGCTGAAACAGAGGGGCTGAAACAGACGGGCTGAAACAGAGGGGCTGAAACAGTGGGCGAGAAACAGAGCGGCTGAAACAGAGGGGGGGAAACAGAGGGTCTGAAACAGAGGGCGAGAAAACGGGGGGCTGAATCAGAGGGGCTGAAACAGAGGGGCTGAGACAGAGGGCGAGAAACAGAGGGCGAGAAACAGAGGGGCGGAAACAGAGAGCCTGAAACAGAGGGCGAGAAACAGGGGGCTGAACCAGAGGGCGAAAAACAGAGGGGCTGAAACAGAGTGCGAGAAACAGAGGGTGAGAAACAGAGGGGCTGAAATAGAGGGGCTGAAACAGACGGGCTGAAACAGAGGGGCTGAAACAGAGGGCGAGAAACAGAGCGGCTGAAACAGAGGGGGGGAAACAGAGGGTCTGAAACAGAGGGCGAGAAAACGGGGGGCTGAATCAGAGGGGCTGAAACAGAGGGGCTGAAACAGAGGGCGAGAAACAGAGGGGCTGAAACAGAGGGCGAGAAACAGAGGGGCTGAATCAGAGGGGCAGAAACAGAGGGTGAGAAACAGAGGGGCTGAAACAGAGGGTGAGAAACAGAGGGGCTGAAAGAGAGGGGCTGAAACAGAGTGGCTGAAACAGAGGGGCTGAAACAGAGTGGCTGGAACACAGGGGGAGAAACAGAGGGGCTGAAACAGAGGGGCTGAATCAGAGGGGCTGAAACAGAGGGCGAGAAACAGAGGGGCTGAAACAGAGGGCGAGAAACAGAGGCGCTGAAACAGAGGGGCTGAAACAGAGGGGCTGAAACAGAGGGGCTGAAACAGAGGGCGAGAAACAGAGGGGCTGAAACAGAGGGCGAGAAACAGAGGGGCTGAAACAGAGGGGCGGGAAACAGAGGGGCTGAATCAGAGGGGCTGAAACAGAGAGCGAGAAACAGAGGGCCTGAAACAGAGGGCGAGAAACAGAGGGGCTGAAACAGAGGGCGAGAAAACGGGGGGCTGAATCAGAGGGGCTGAAACAGAGGGGCTGAAAGAGAGGGTGAGAAACAGAGGGGCTGAAACAGAGGGGCTGAATCAGAGGGGCTGAAACAGAGAGCGAGAAACAGAGGGCCTGAAACAGAGGGGCTGAAACAGAGGGGCTGAAACAGAGGGGGGGAAACAGAGGATCTGAAACAGAGGGCGAGAAAACGGGGGGCTGAATCAGAGGGGCTGAAACAGAGGGGCTGAAACAGAGGGGCTGAAACAGACGGGCTGAAACAGAGGGGCTGAAACAGTGGGCGAGAAACAGAGCGGCTGAAACAGAGGGGGGGAAACAGAGGGTCTGAAACAGAGGGCGAGAAAACGGGGGGCTGAATCAGAGGGGCTGAAACAGAGGGGCTGAAACAGAGGGCGAGAAACAGAGGGCGAGAAACAGAGGGGCGGAAACAGAGAGCCTGAAACAGAGGGCGAGAAACAGGGGGCTGAACCAGAGGGCGAAAAACAGAGGGGCTGAAACAGAGTGCGAGAAACAGAGGGTGAGAAACAGAGGGGCTGAAATAGAGGGGCTGAAACAGACGGGCTGAAACAGAGGGGCTGAAACAGAGGGCGAGAAACAGAGCGGCTGAAACAGAGGGGGGGAAACAGAGGGTCTGAAACAGAGGGCGAGAAAACGGGGGGCTGAATCAGAGGGGCTGAAACAGAGGGGCTGAAACAGAGGGCGAGAAACAGAGGGGCTGAAACAGAGGGCGAGAAACAGAGGGGCAGAAACAGAGGGTGAGAAACAGAGGGGCTGAAACAGAGGGTGAGAAACAGAGGGGCTGAAAGAGAGGGGCTGAAACAGAGTGGCTGAAACAGAGGGGCTGAAACAGAGTGGCTGGAACACAGGGGGAGAAACAGAGGGGCTGAAACAGAGGGGCTGAATCAGAGGGGCTGAAACAGAGGGCGAGAAACAGAGGGGCTGAAACAGAGGGCGAGAAACAGAGGCGCTGAAACAGAGGGGCTGAAACAGAGGGGCTGAAACAGAGGGGCTGAAACAGAGGGCGAGAAACAGAGGGGCTGAAACAGAGGGCGAGAAACAGAGGGGCTGAAACAGAGGGGCGGGAAACAGAGGGGCTGAATCAGAGGGGCTGAATCAGAGGGGCTGAAACAGAGGGGCTGAAACAGAGGGTGAGAAACAGAGGGGCTGAACAAGAGGGGCTGGAACAGAGGGGGAGAAACAGAGGGGCTGAAACAGCGGGGCTGAATCACAGGGGCTGAAACAGAGGGCGAGAAACAGAGGGCGAGAAACAGAGGCGCTGAAACAGAGGGGCTGAAACAGAGGGGCTGAAACAGTGGGGCTGAAACAGAGGGCGAGAAACAGAGGGGCTGAAACAGAGGGCGAGAAACAGAGGGGCTGAAACAGAGGCGCGGGAAACAGAGGGGCTGAATCAGAGGGGCTGAATCAGAGGGGCTGAATCAGAGGGGCTGAAACAGAGGGCGAGAAACAGAGGGGCTGAAACAGAGGGGCTGAAACAGAGGGGCTGAAACAGAGGGCGAGAAGCAGAGGGGCTGAAACAGTGGGGCTGAAACAGAGGGCGAGAAACAGAGGGGCTGAAACATAGGGCGAGAAACAGAGGGGCTGAAACAGAGGGCGAGAAACAGAGGGGCTGAAACAGAGGGGCTGAAACAGAGGGGCTAAAACAGAGTGGCTGAAACAGAGGGGCTGTAAAAGAGGGGCTGGAACAGAGGGGGAGAAACAGAGGGGCTGATACAGCGGGGCTGAATCAGAGGGGCTGAAACAGAGGGCGAGAAACAGAGGGGCTGAAACAGAGGGCGAGAAACAGAGGCGCTGAAACAGAGGGGCTGAAACAGAGGGGCTGAAACAGTGGGGCTGAAACAGAGGGCGAGAAACAGAGGGGCTGAAACAGAGGGCGAGAAACAGAGGGGCTGAAACAGAGGGGCGGGAAACAGAGGGGCTGAATCAGAGGGGCTGAATCAGAGGGGCTGAATCAGATGGGCTGAAACAGAGGGCGAGAAACGGAGTGGCTGAATCAGAGGGGCTGAATCAGAGGGGCTGAATCAGAGGGGCTGAAGCAGAGGGGCTGAATCAGAGGGGATGAAACAGAGGGCGAGAAACAGAGGGGCAGAATCAGAGGGCGAGAAACAGAGGGGCTGAAACAGAGGGGCTGAAACAGAGGGGCTGAATCAGAGGGGCTGATTCAGAGGGGCTGAAACAGAGGGGCTGAATCAGCGGGGCTGAAACAGAGGGCGAGAAACAGAGGGGCAGAAACTGAGGGCGAGAAACAGAGGGGCTGAAACAGAGGGGCTGAAACAGAGGGCGAGAAACAGAGGGGCTGAATCAGAGGGGCTGAAACAGAGGGCGAGAAACAGAGGGGCAGAAACTGAGGGCGAGAAACAGAGGGGCTGAAACAGAGGGGCTGAAACAGAGGGCGAGAAACAGAGGGGCTGAAAAAGAGGGCGAGAAACAGAGGGGCTGAAACAGAGGTCGAGAAACAGAGGGGCTGAAACAGAGGGGCTGAAACAGAGGAGCTGAAACAGAGGGTCTGAAACCGAGGGTCTGAAACACAGGGCGAGAAACAGAGGGGCTGAATCAGAGGGGCTGAAACAGAGGGGCTGAAACAGAGGGCGAGAAACAGAGGGGCTGAAACAGAGGGCGAGAAACAGAGGGGCTGAATCAGAGGGGCAGAAACAGAGGGTGAGAAACAGAGGGGCTGAAACAGAGGGTGAGAAACAGAGGGGCTGAAAGAGAGGGGCTGAAACAGAGTGGCTGAAACAGAGGGGCTGAAACAGAGTGGCTGGAACACAGGGGGAGAAACAGAGGGGCTGAAACAGAGGGGCTGAATCAGAGGGGCTGAAACAGAGGGCGAGAAACAGAGGGGCTGAAACAGAGGGCGAGAAACAGAGGCGCTGAAACAGAGGGGCTGAAACAGAGGGGCTGAAACAGAGGGCGAGAAACAGAGGGGCTGAAACAGAGGGTGAGAAACAGAGGGGCTGAAACAGAGGGGCGGGAAACAGAGGGGCTGAATCAGAGGGGCTAAATCAGAGGGGCTGAATCAGAGGGGCTGAAACAGAGGGCGAGAAACAGAGGGGCTGAAACAGAGGCGCGGGAAACAGAGGGGCTGTATCAGAGGGGCTGAATCAGAGGGGCTGAATCAGAGGGGCTGAAACAGAGGGCGAGAAACAGAGGGGCTGAAACAGAGGGTCTGAAACAGAGGGGCTGAAACAGAGGGCGAGAAGCAGAGGGGCTGAAACAGTGGGGCTGAAACAGAGGGCGAGAAACAGAGGGGTTGAAACATAGGGCGAGAAACAGAGGGGCTGAAACAGAGGGCGAGAAACAGAGGGGCTGAAACAGAGGGGCTGAAACAGAGGGGCTAAAACAGAGTGGCTGAAACAGAGGGGCTGTAAAAGAGGGGCTGGCACAGAGGGGGAGAAACAGAGGGGCTGAAACAGCGGGGCTGAATCAGAGGGGCTGAAACAGAGGGCGAGAAACAGAGGGGCTGAAACAGAGGGCGAGAAACAGAGGCGCTGAAACAGAGGGGCTGAAACAGAGGGGCTGAAACAGTGGGGCTGAAACAGAGGGCGAGAAACAGAGGGGCTGAAACAGAGGGCGAGAAACAGAGGGGCTGAAACAGAGGGCGAGAAACAGAGGGGCAGAAACTGAGGGCGAGAAACAGAGGGGCTGAAACAAAGGGGCTGAAACAGAGGGCGAGAAACAGAGGGGCTGAAAAAGAGGGCGAGAAACAGAGGGGCTGAAACAGAGGTCGAGAAACAGAGGGGCTGAAACAGAGGAGCTGAAACAGAGGGTCTGAAACCGAGGGTCTGAAACACAGGGCGAGAAACAGAGGGGCTGAATCAGAGGGGCTGAATCAGAGGGGCTGAAACAGAGGGCGAGAAACAGAGGCGCTGAAACAGAGGGGCTGAAACAGAGG
Organism: Chiloscyllium punctatum; assembly: GCF_047496795.1. NCBI lineage: Eukaryota > Metazoa > Chordata > Chondrichthyes > Orectolobiformes > Hemiscylliidae > Chiloscyllium > Chiloscyllium punctatum. The sequence continues at coordinate 161,738,062 of NC_092741.1, read as the reverse complement.
GGCTGAAACAGAGGGGCTGAAACAGAGGGCGAGAAACAGAGGGGCTGAAACAGAGGGTGAGAAACAGAGGGGCTGAAACAGAGGGGCGGGAAACAGAGGGGCTGAATCAGAGGGGCTAAATCAGAGGGGCTGAATCAGAGGGGCTGAAACAGAGGGCGAGAAACAGAGGGGCTGAAACAGAGGCGCGGGAAACAGAGGGGCTGTATCAGAGGGGCTGAATCAGAGGGGCTGAATCAGAGGGGCTGAAACAGAGGGCGAGAAACAGAGGGGCTGAAACAGAGGGTCTGAAACAGAGGGGCTGAAACAGAGGGCGAGAAGCAGAGGGGCTGAAACAGTGGGGCTGAAACAGAGGGCGAGAAACAGAGGGGTTGAAACATAGGGCGAGAAACAGAGGGGCTGAAACAGAGGGCGAGAAACAGAGGGGCTGAAACAGAGGGGCTGAAACAGAGGGGCTAAAACAGAGTGGCTGAAACAGAGGGGCTGTAAAAGAGGGGCTGGAACAGAGGGGGAGAAACAGAGGGGCTGAAACAGCGGGGCTGAATCAGAGGGGCTGAAACAGAGGGCGAGAAACAGAGGGGCTGAAACAGAGGGCGAGAAACAGAGGCGCTGAAACAGAGGGGCTGAAACAGAGGGGCTGAAACAGTGGGGCTGAAACAGAGGGCGAGAAACAGAGGGGCTGAACAGAGGGCGAGAAACAGAGGGGCTGAAACAGAGGGGCGGGAACCAGAGGGGCTGAATCAGAGGGGCTGAATCAGAGGGGCTGAATCAGATGGGCTGAAACAGAGGGTGAGAAACAGAGGGGCTGAAACAGAGGGGCTGAAACAGAGGGGCTGAAACAGAGGGGGGGAAACAGAGGATCTGAAACAGAGGGCGAGAAAACGGGGGGCTGAATCAGAGGGGCTGAAACAGAGGGGCTGAAACAGAGGGGCTGAAACAGACGGGCTGAAACAGAGGGGCTGAAACAGTGGGCGAGAAACAGAGCGGCTGAAACAGAGGGGGGGAAACAGAGGGTCTGAAACAGAGGGCGAGAAAACGGGGGGCTGAATCAGAGGGGCTGAAACAGAGGGGCTGAAACAGAGGGCGAGAAACAGAGGGCGAGAAACAGAGGGGCGGAAACAGAGAGCCTGAAACAGAGGGCGAGAAACAGGGGGCTGAACCAGAGGGCGAAAAACAGAGGGGCTGAAACAGAGTGCGAGAAACAGAGGGTGAGAAACAGAGGGGCTGAAATAGAGGGGCTGAAACAGACGGGCTGAAACAGAGGGGCTGAAACAGAGGGCGAGAAACAGAGCGGCTGAAACAGAGGGGGGGAAACAGAGGGTCTGAAACAGAGGGCGAGAAAACGGGGGGCTGAATCAGAGGGGCTGAAACAGAGGGGCTGAAACAGAGGGCGAGAAACAGAGGGGCTGAAACAGAGGGCGAGAAACAGAGGGGCAGAAACAGAGGGTGAGAAACAGAGGGGCTGAAACAGAGGGTGAGAAACAGAGGGGCTGAAAGAGAGGGGCTGAAACAGAGTGGCTGAAACAGAGGGGCTGAAACAGAGTGGCTGGAACACAGGGGGAGAAACAGAGGGGCTGAAACAGAGGGGCTGAATCAGAGGGGCTGAAACAGAGGGCGAGAAACAGAGGGGCTGAAACAGAGGGCGAGAAACAGAGGCGCTGAAACAGAGGGGCTGAAACAGAGGGGCTGAAACAGAGGGGCTGAAACAGAGGGCGAGAAACAGAGGGGCTGAAACAGAGGGCGAGAAACAGAGGGGCTGAAACAGAGGGGCGGGAAACAGAGGGGCTGAATCAGAGGGGCTGAATCAGAGGGGCTGAAACAGAGGGGCTGAAACAGAGGGTGAGAAACAGAGGGGCTGAACAAGAGGGGCTGGAACAGAGGGGGAGAAACAGAGGGGCTGAAACAGCGGGGCTGAATCACAGGGGCTGAAACAGAGGGCGAGAAACAGAGGGCGAGAAACAGAGGCGCTGAAACAGAGGGGCTGAAACAGAGGGGCTGAAACAGTGGGGCTGAAACAGAGGGCGAGAAACAGAGGGGCTGAAACAGAGGGCGAGAAACAGAGGGGCTGAAACAGAGGCGCGGGAAACAGAGGGGCTGAATCAGAGGGGCTGAATCAGAGGGGCTGAATCAGAGGGGCTGAAACAGAGGGCGAGAAACAGAGGGGCTGAAACAGAGGGGCTGAAACAGAGGGGCTGAAACAGAGGGCGAGAAGCAGAGGGGCTGAAACAGTGGGGCTGAAACAGAGGGCGAGAAACAGAGGGGCTGAAACATAGGGCGAGAAACAGAGGGGCTGAAACAGAGGGCGAGAAACAGAGGGGCTGAAACAGAGGGGCTGAAACAGAGGGGCTAAAACAGAGTGGCTGAAACAGAGGGGCTGTAAAAGAGGGGCTGGAACAGAGGGGGAGAAACAGAGGGGCTGAAACAGCGGGGCTGAATCAGAGGGGCTGAAACAGAGGGCGAGAAACAGAGGGGCTGAAACAGAGGGCGAGAAACAGAGGCGCTGAAACAGAGGGGCTGAAACAGAGGGGCTGAAACAGTGGGGCTGAAACAGAGGGCGAGAAACAGAGGGGCTGAAACAGAGGGCGAGAAACAGAGGGGCTGAAACAGAGGGGCGGGAAACAGAGGGGCTGAATCAGAGGGGCTGAATCAGAGGGGCTGAATCAGATGGGCTGAAACAGAGGGCGAGAAACGGAGTGGCTGAATCAGAGGGGCTGAATCAGAGGGGCTGAATCAGAGGGGCTGAAGCAGAGGGGCTGAATCAGAGGGGATGAAACAGAGGGCGAGAAACAGAGGGGCAGAATCAGAGGGCGAGAAACAGAGGGGCTGAAACAGAGGGGCTGAAACAGAGGGGCTGAATCAGAGGGGCTGATTCAGAGGGGCTGAAACAGAGGGGCTGAATCAGCGGGGCTGAAACAGAGGGCGAGAAACAGAGGGGCAGAAACTGAGGGCGAGAAACAGAGGGGCTGAAACAGAGGGGCTGAAACAGAGGGCGAGAAACAGAGGGGCTGAATCAGAGGGGCTGAAACAGAGGGCGAGAAACAGAGGGGCAGAAACTGAGGGCGAGAAACAGAGGGGCTGAAACAGAGGGGCTGAAACAGAGGGCGAGAAACAGAGGGGCTGAAAAAGAGGGCGAGAAACAGAGGGGCTGAAACAGATGTCGAGAAACAGAGGGGCTGAAACAGAGGGGCTGAAACAGAGGAGCTGAAACAGAGGGTCTGAAACCGAGGGTCTGAAACACAGGGCGAGAAACAGAGGGGCTGAATCAGAGGGGCTGAAACAGAGGGGCTGAAACAGAGGGCGAGAAAACGGGGGGCTGAATCAGAGGGGCTGAAACAGAGGGGCTGAAACAGAGGGCGAGAAACAGAGGGGCTGAAACAGAGGGCGAGAAACAGAGGGGCTGAATCAGAGGGGCAGAAACAGAGGGTGAGAAACAGAGGGGCTGAAACAGAGGGTGAGAAACAGAGGGGCTGAAAGAGAGGGGCTGAAACAGAGTGGCTGAAACAGAGGGGCTGAAACAGAGTGGCTGGAACACAGGGGGAGAAACAGAGGGGCTGAAACAGAGGGGCTGAATCAGAGGGGCTGAAACAGAGGGCGAGAAACAGAGGGGCTGAAACAGAGGGCGAGAAACAGAGGCGCTGAAACAGAGGGGCTGAAACAGAGGGGCTGAAACAGAGGGCGAGAAACAGAGGGGCTGAAACAGAGGGTGAGAAACAGAGGGGCTGAAACAGAGGGGCGGGAAACAGAGGGGCTGAATCAGAGGGGCTAAATCAGAGGGGCTGAATCAGAGGGGCTGAAACAGAGGGCGAGAAACAGAGGGGCTGAAACAGAGGCGCGGGAAACAGAGGGGCTGTATCAGAGGGGCTGAATCAGAGGGGCTGAATCAGAGGGGCTGAAACAGAGGGCGAGAAACAGAGGGGCTGAAACAGAGGGTCTGAAACAGAGGGGCTGAAACAGAGGGCGAGAAGCAGAGGGGCTGAAACAGTGGGGCTGAAACAGAGGGCGAGAAACAGAGGGGTTGAAACATAGGGCGAGAAACAGAGGGGCTGAAACAGAGGGCGAGAAACAGAGGGGCTGAAACAGAGGGGCTGAAACAGAGGGGCTAAAACAGAGTGGCTGAAACAGAGGGGCTGTAAAAGAGGGGCTGGCACAGAGGGGGAGAAACAGAGGGGCTGAAACAGCGGGGCTGAATCAGAGGGGCTGAAACAGAGGGCGAGAAACAGAGGGGCTGAAACAGAGGGCGAGAAACAGAGGCGCTGAAACAGAGGGGCTGAAACAGAGGGGCTGAAACAGTGGGGCTGAAACAGAGGGCGAGAAACAGAGGGGCTGAAACAGAGGGCGAGAAACAGAGGGGCTGAAACAGAGGGCGAGAAACAGAGGGGCAGAAACTGAGGGCGAGAAACAGAGGGGCTGAAACAAAGGGGCTGAAACAGAGGGCGAGAAACAGAGGGGCTGAAAAAGAGGGCGAGAAACAGAGGGGCTGAAACAGAGGTCGAGAAACAGAGGGGCTGAAACAGAGGAGCTGAAACAGAGGGTCTGAAACCGAGGGTCTGAAACACAGGGCGAGAAACAGAGGGGCTGAATCAGAGGGGCTGAATCAGAGGGGCTGAAACAGAGGGCGAGAAACAGAGGCGCTGAAACAGAGGGGCTGAAACAGAGGGGCTGAAACAGAGGGGCTGAAACAGAGGGCGAGAAACAGAGGGGCTGAAACAGAGGGTGAGAAACAGAGGGGCTGAAACAGAGGGGCGGGAAACAGAGGGGCTGAATCAGAGGGGCTAAATCAGAGGGGCTGAATCAGAGGGGCTGAAACAGAGGGCGAGAAACAGAGGGGCTGAAACAGAGGCGCGGGAAACAGAGGGGCTGTATCAGAGGGGCTGAATCAGAGGGGCTGAATCAGAGGGGCTGAAACAGAGGGCGAGAAACAGAGGGGCTGAAACAGAGGGTCTGAAACAGAGGGGCTGAAACAGAGGGCGAGAAGCAGAGGGGCTGAAACAGTGGGGCTGAAACAGAGGGCGAGAAACAGAGGGGTTGAAACATAGGGCGAGAAACAGAGGGGCTGAAACAGAGGGCGAGAAACAGAGGGGCTGAAACAGAGGGGCTGAAACAGAGGGGCTAAAACAGAGTGGCTGAAACAGAGGGGCTGTAAAAGAGGGGCTGGAACAGAGGGGGAGAAACAGAGGGGCTGAAACAGCGGGGCTGAATCAGAGGGGCTGAAACAGAGGGCGAGAAACAGAGGGGCTGAAACAGAGGGCGAGAAACAGAGGCGCTGAAACAGAGGGGCTGAAACAGAGGGGCTGAAACAGTGGGGCTGAAACAGAGGGCGAGAAACAGAGGGGCTGAACAGAGGGCGTGAAACAGAGGGGCTGAAACAGAGGGGCGGGAACCAGAGGGGCTGAATCAGAGGGGCTGAATCAGAGGGGCTGAATCAGATGGGCTGAAACAGAGGGTGAGAAACAGAGGGGCTGAAACAGAGGGGCTGAAACAGAGGGGCTGAAACAGAGGGCGAGAAACGGAGGGGCTGAATCAGAGGGGCTGAATCAGAGGGGCTGAATCAGAGGGGCTGAAGCAGAGGGGCTGAATCAGAGGGGATGAAACAGAGGGCGAGAAACAGAGGGGCAGAAACAGAGGGCGAGAAACAGAGGGGCTGAAACAGAGGGGCTGAAACAGAGGGGCTGAATCAGAGGGGCTGATTCAGAGGGGCTGAAACAGAGGGGCTGAATCAGCGGGGCTGAAACAGAGGGCGAGAAACAGCGGGGCTGAAACAGAGGGCGAGAAACAGAGGGGCAGAAACTGAGGGCGAGAAACAGAGGGGCTGAAGCAGAGGGGCTGAAACAGAGGGCGAGAAACAGAGGGGCTGAATCAGAGGGGCTGAAACAGAGGGCGAGAAACAGAGGGGCAGAAACTGAGGGCGAGAAACAGAGGGGCTGAAACAGAGGGCGAGAAACAGAGGGGCTGAAGCAGAGGGGCTGAATCAGAGGGGATGAAACAGAGGGCGAGAAACAGAGGGGCAGAAACAGAGGTCGAGAAACAGAGGGGCTGAAACAGAGGGGCTGAAACAGAGGGGCTGAATCAGAGGGGCTGATTCAGAGGGGCTGAAACAGAGGGGCTGAATCAGCGGGGCTGAAACAGAGGGCGAGAAACAGCGGGGCTGAAACAGAGGGCGAGAAACAGAGGGGCAGAAACTGAGGGCGAGAAACAGAGGGGCTGAAGCAGAGGGGCTGAAACAGAGGGCGAGAAACAGAGGGGCTGAATCAGAGGGGCTGAAACAGAGGGCGAGAAACAGAGGGGCAGAAACTGAGGGCGAGAAACAGAGGGGCTGAAACAGAGGGGCTGAAACAGAGGGCGAGAAACAGAGGGGCTGAAACATAGGGCGAGAAACAGAGGGGCTGAAACAGAGGGGCGGGAAACAGAGGGGCTGAATCAGAGGGGCTGAATCAGAGGGGCTGAAACAGAGGGGCTGAAACAGAGGGTGAGAAACAGAGGGGCTGAACAAGAGGGGCTGGAACAGAGGGGGAGAAACAGAGGGTCTGAAACAGCGGGGCTGAATCAGAGGGGCTGAAACAGAGGGCGAGAAACAGAGGGCGAGAAACAGAGGCGCTGAAACAGAGGGGCTGAAACAGAGGGGCTGAAACAGTGGGGCTGAAACAGAGGGCGAGAAACAGAGGGGCTGAAACAGAGGGCGAGAAACAGAGGGGCTGAAACAGAGGCGCGGGAAACAGAGGGGCTGAATCAGAGGGGATGAATCAGAGGGGCTGAAACAGAGGGCGAGAAACAGAGGGGCTGAAACAGAGGGTCTGAAACAGAAGGGCTGAAACAGAGGGCGAGAAGCAGAGGGGCTGAAACAGTGGGGCTGAAACAGAGGGCGAGAAACAGAGGGGCTGAAACATAGGGCGAGAAACAGAGGGGCTGAAACAGAGGGCGAGAAACAGAGGGGCTGAAACAGAGGGGCTGAAACAGAGGGGCTAAAACAGAGTGGCTGAAACAGAGGGGCTGTAAAAGAGGGGCTGGAACAGAGGGGGAGAAACAGAGGGGCTGAAACAGCGGGGCTGAATCAGAGGGGCTGAAACAGAGGGCGAGAAACAGAGGGGCTGAAACAAAGGGCGAGAAACAGAGGCGCTGAAACAGAGGGGCTGAAACAGAGGGGCTGAAACAGTGGGGCTGAAACAGAGGGCGAGAAACAGAGGGGCTGAAACAGAGGGCGAGAAACAGAGGGGCTGAAACAGAGGGGCGGGAAACAGAGGGGCTGAATCAGAGGGGCTGAATCAGAGGGGCTGAATCAGATGGGCTGAAACAGAGGGTGAGAAACAGAGGGGCTGAAACAGAGGGGCTGAAACAGAGGGGCTGAAACAGAGGGCGAGAAACGGAGGGGCTGAATCAGAAGGGCTGAATCAGAGGGGCTGAATCAGAGGGGCTGAAGCAGAGGGGCTGAATCAGAGGGGATGAAACAGAGGGCGAGAAACAGAGGGGCAGAAACAGAGGGCGAGAAACAGAGGGGCTGAAACAGAGGGGCTGAAACAGAGGGGCTGAATCAGAGGGGCTGATTCAGAGGGGCTGAAACAGAGGGGCTGAATCAGTGCGGCTGAAACAGAGGGCGAGAAACAGCGGGGCTGAAACAGAGGGCGAGAAACAGAGGGGCAGAAACTGAGGGCGAGAAACAGAGGGGCTGAAACAGAGGGGCTCAAACAGAGGGCGAGAAACAGAGGGGCTGAATCAGAGGGGCTGAAACAGAGGGCGAGAAACAGAGGGGCAGAAACTGAGGGCGAGAAACAGAGGGGCTGAAACAGAGGGGCTGAAACAGAGGGCGAGAAACAGAGGGGCTGAAAAAGAGGGCGAGAAACAGAGGGGCTGAAACAGAGGTCGAGAAACAGAGGGGCTGAAACAGAGGAGCTGAAACAGAGGGTCTGAAACCGAGGGTCTGAAACACAGGGCGAGAAACAGAGGGGCTGAATCAGAGGGGCTGAATCAGAGGGGCTGAAACAGAGGGGCTGAAACAGAGGGCGAGAAAACGGGGGGCTGAATCAGAGGGGCTGAAACAGAGGGGCTGAAACAGAGGGCGAGAAACAGAGGGGCTGAAACAGAGGGCGAGAAACAGAGGGGCTGAATCAGAGGGGCAGAAACAGAGGGTGAGAAACAGAGGGGCTGAAACAGAGGGTGAGAAACAGAGGGGCTGAAAGAGAGGGGCTGAAACAGAGTGGCTGAAACAGAGGGGCTGAAACAGAGTGGCTGGAACACAGGGGGAGAAACAGAGGGGCTGAAACAGAGGGGCTGAATCAGAGGGGCTGAAACAGAGGGCGAGAAACAGAGGCGCTGAAACAGAGGGGCTGAAACAGAGGGGCTGAAACAGAGGGGCTGAAACAGAGGGCGAGAAACAGAGGGGCTGAAACAGAGGGCGAGAAACAGAGGGGCTGAAACAGAGGGGCTGAATCAGAGGGGCTGAAACAGAGGGGCTGAAACAGAGGGTGAGGAACAGGGGGGCTGAACAAGAGGGGCTGGAACAGAGGGGGAGAAACAGAGGGTCTGAAACAGCGGGGCTGAATCAGAGGGGCTGAAACAGAGGCCGAGAAACAGAGGGCGAGAAACAGAGGCGCTGAAACAGAGGGGCTGAAACAGAGGGGCTGAAACAGTGGGGCTGAAACAGAGGGCGAGAAACAGAGGGGCTGAAACAGAGGGCGAGAAACAGAGGGGCTGAAACAGAGGCGCGGGAAACAGAGGGGCTGTATCAGAGGGGCTGAATCAGAGGGGCTGAATCAGAGGGGCTGAAACAGAGGGCGAGAAACAGAGGGGCTGAAACAGAGGGTCTGAAACAGAGGGGCTGAAACAGAGGGCGAGAAGCAGAGGGGCTGAAACAGTGGGGCTGAAACAGAGGGCGAGAAACAGAGGGGCTGAAACATAGGGCGAGAAACAGAGGGGCTGAAACAGAGGGCGAGAAACAGAGGGGCTGAAACAGAGGGGCTGAAACAGAGTGGCTGGAACACAGGGGGAGAAACAGAGGGGCTGAAACAGAGGGGCTGAATCAGAGGGGCTGAAACAGAGGGCGAGAAACAGAGGGGCTGAAACAGAGGGCGAGAAACAGAGGCGCTGAAACAGAGGGGCTGAAACAGAGGGGCTGAAACAGAGGGGCTGAAACAGAGGGCGAGAAACAGAGGGGCTGAAACAGAGGGTGAGAAACAGAGGGGCTGAAACAGAGGGGCGGGAAACAGAGGGGCTGAATCAGAGGGGCTAAATCAGAGGGGCTGAATCAGAGGGGCTGAAACAGAGGGCGAGAAACAGAGGGGCTGAAACAGAGGCGCGGGAAACAGAGGGGCTGTATCAGAGGGGCTGAATCAGAGGGGCTGAATCAGAGGGGCTGAAACAGAGGGCGAGAAACAGAGGGGCTGAAACAGAGGGTCTGAAACAGAGGGGCTGAAACAGAGGGCGAGAAGCAGAGGGGCTGAAACAGTGGGGCTGAAACAGAGGGCGAGAAACAGAGGGGTTGAAACATAGGGCGAGAAACAGAGGGGCTGAAACAGAGGGCGAGAAACAGAGGGGCTGAAACAGAGGGGCTGAAACAGAGGGGCTAAAACAGAGTGGCTGAAACAGAGGGGCTGTAAAAGAGGGGCTGGCACAGAGGGGGAGAAACAGAGGGGCTGAAACAGCGGGGCTGAATCAGAGGGGCTGAAACAGAGGGCGAGAAACAGAGGGGCTGAAACAGAGGGCGAGAAACAGAGGCGCTGAAACAGAGGGGCTGAAACAGAGGGGCTGAAACAGTGGGGCTGAAACAGAGGGCGAGAAACAGAGGGGCTGAAACAGAGGGCGAGAAACAGAGGGGCTGAAACAGAGGGCGAGAAACAGAGGGGCAGAAACTGAGGGCGAGAAACAGAGGGGCTGAAACAAAGGGGCTGAAACAGAGGGCGAGAAACAGAGGGGCTGAAAAAGAGGGCGAGAAACAGAGGGGCTGAAACAGAGGTCGAGAAACAGAGGGGCTGAAACAGAGGAGCTGAAACAGAGGGTCTGAAACCGAGGGTCTGAAACACAGGGCGAGAAACAGAGGGGCTGAATCAGAGGGGCTGAATCAGAGGGGCTGAAACAGAGGGCGAGAAACAGAGGCGCTGAAACAGAGGGGCTGAAACAGAGGGGCTGAAACAGAGGGGCTGAAACAGAGGGCGAGAAACAGAGGGGCTGAAACAGAGGGTGAGAAACAGAGGGGCTGAAACAGAGGGGCGGGAAACAGAGGGGCTGAATCAGAGGGGCTAAATCAGAGGGGCTGAATCAGAGGGGCTGAAACAGAGGGCGAGAAACAGAGGGGCTGAAACAGAGGCGCGGGAAACAGAGGGGCTGTATCAGAGGGGCTGAATCAGAGGGGCTGAATCAGAGGGGCTGAAACAGAGGGGCTGAAACAGAGGGGCTGAAACAGAGGGGCTGAAACAGAGGGCGAGAAACAGAGGGGCTGAAACAGAGGGTGAGAAACAGAGGCGCTGAAACAGAGGGGCGGGAAACAGAGGGGCTGAATCAGAGGGGCTAAATCAGAGGGGCTGAATCAGAGGGGCTGAAACAGAGGGCGAGAAACAGAGGGGCTGAAACAGAGGCGCGGGAAACAGAGGGGCTGTATCAGAGGGGCTGAATCAGAGGGGCTGAATCAGAGGGGCTGAAACAGAGGGCGAGAAACAGAGGGGCTGAAACAGAGGGTCTGAAACAGAGGGGCTGAAACAGAGGGCGAGAAGCAGAGGGGCTGAAACAGTGGGGCTGAAACAGAGGGCGAGAAACAGAGGGGTTGAAACATAGGGCGAGAAACAGAGAGGCTGAAACAGAGGGCGAGAAACAGAGGGGCTGAAACAGAGGGGCTGAAACAGAGGGGCTAAAACAGAGTGGCTGAAACAGAGGGGCTGTAAAAGAGGGGCTGGAACAGAGGGGGAGAAACAGAGGGGCTGAAACAGCGGGGCTGAATCAGAGGGGCTGAAACAGAGGGCGAGAAACAGAGGGGCTGAAACAGAGGGCGAGAAACAGAGGCGCTGTAACAGAGGGGCTGAAACAGAGGGGCTGAAACAGTGGGGCTGAAACAGAGGGCGAGAAACAGAGGGGCTGAACAGAGGGCGAGAAACAGAGGGGCTGAAACAGAGGGGCGGGAACCAGAGGGGCTGAATCAGAGGGGCTGAATCAGAGGGGCTGAATCAGATGGGCTGAAACAGAGGGTGAGAAACAGAGGGGCTGAAACAGAGGGGCTGAAACAGAGGGGCTGAAACAGAGGGCGAGAAACGGAGGGGCTGAATCAGAGGGGCTGAATCAGAGGGGCTGAATCAGAGGGGCTGAAGCAGAGGGGCTGAATCAGAGGGGATGAAACAGAGGGCGAGAAACAGAGGGGCAGAAACAGAGGGCGAGAAACAGAGGGGCTGAAACAGAGGGGCTGAAACAGAGGGGCTGAATCAGAGGGGCTGATTCAGAGGGGCTGAAACAGAGGGGCTGAATCAGAGGGGCAGAAACAGAGGGCGAGAAACAGCGGGGCTGAAACAGAGGGCGAGAAACAGAGGGGCAGAAACTGAGGGCGAGAAACAGAGGGGCTCAAGCAGAGGGGCTGAAACAGAGGGCGAGAAACAGAGGGGCTGAATCAGAGGGGCTGAAACAGAGGGCGAGAAACAGAGGGGCAGAAACTGAGGGCGAGAAACAGAGGGGCTGAAACAGAGGGGCTGAAACAGAGGGCGAGAAACAGAGGGGCTGAAGCAGAGGGGCTGAATCAGAGGGGATGAAGCAGAGGGCGAGAAACAGAGGGGCAGAAACAGAGGGCGAGAAACAGAGGGGCTGAAACAGAGGGGCTGAAACAGAGGGGCTGAATCAGAGGGGCTGATTCAGAGGGGCTGAAACAGAGGGGCTGAATCAGCGGGGCTGAAACAGAGGGCGAGAAACAGCGGGGCTGAAACAGAGGGCGAGAAACAGAGGGGCAGAAACTGAGGGCGAGAAACAGAGGGGCTGAAGCAGAGGGGCTGAAACAGAGGGCGAGAAACAGAGGGGCTGAATCAGAGGTGCTGAAACAGAGGGCGAGAAACAGAGGGGCAGAAACTGAGGGCGAGAAACAGAGGGGCTGAAACAGAGGGGCTGAAACAGAGGGCGAGAAACAGAGGGGCTGAAACATAGGGCGAGAAACAGAGGGGCTGAAACAGAGGGGCGGGAAACAGAGGGGCTGAATCAGAGGGGCTGAATCAGAGGGGCTGAAACAGAGGGGCTGAAACAGAGGGTGAGAAACAGAGGGGCTGAAAAAGAGGGGCTGGAACAGAGGGGGAGAAACAGAGGGTCTGAAACAGCGGGGCTGAATCAGAGGGGCTGAAACAGAGGGCGAGAAACAGAGGGCGAGAAACAGAGGCGCTGAAACAGAGGGGCTGAAACAGAGGGGCTGAAACAGTGGGGCTGAAACAGAGGGCGAGAAACAGAGGGGCTGAAACAGAGGGCGAGAAACAGAGGGGCTGAAACAGAGGCGCGGGAAACAGAGGGGCTGAATCAGAGGGGCTGAATCAGAGGGGCTGAAACAGAGGGCGAGAAACAGAGGGGCTGAAACAGAGGGTCTGAAACAGAAGGGCTGAAACAGAGGGCGAGAAGCAGAGGGGCTGAAACAGTGGGGCTGAAACAGAGGGCGAGAAACAGAGGGGCTGAAACATAGGGCGAGAAACAGAGGGGCTGAAACAGAGGGCGAGAAACAGAGGGGCTGAAACAGAGGGGCTGAAACAGAGGGGCTAAAACAGAGTGGCTGAAACAGAGGGGCTGTAAAAGAGGGGCTGGAACAGAGGGGGAGAAACAGAGGGGCTGAAACAGCGGGGCTGAATCAGAGGGGCTGAAACAGAGGGCGAGAAACAGAGGGGCTGAAAGAAAGGGCGAGAAACAGAGGCGCTGAAACAGAGGGGCTGAAACAGAGGGGCTGAAACAGTGGGGCTGAAACAGAGGGCGAGAAACAGAGGGGCTGAAACAGAGGGCGAGAAACAGAGGGGCTGAAACAGAGGGGCGGGAAACAGAGGGGCTGAATCAGAGGGGCTGAATCAGAGGGGCTGAATCAGATGGGCTGAAACAGAGGGTGAGAAACAGAGGGGCTGAAACAGAGGGGCTGAAACAGAGGGGCTGAATCAGAGGGGCTGAAGCAGAGGGGCTGAATTAGAGGGGCTGAAACAGAGGGGCTGGAACAGAGGGGGAGAAACAGAGGGGCTGAAACAGAGGGGCTGAATCAGAGGGGCTGAAACAGAGGGCGAGAAACAGAGGGGCTGAAACAGAGGGCGAGAAACAGAGGCGCTGAAACAGAGGGGCTGAAACAGAGGGGCTGAAACAGTGGGGCTGAATCAGTGGGCGAGAAACAGAGGGGCTGAAACAGAGGGCGAGAAACAGAGGGGCTGAAACAGAGGGGCGGGAAACAGAGGGGCTGAATCAGAGGGGCTGAATCAGAGGGGCTGAATCAGATGGGCTGAAACAGAGGGTGAGAAACAGAGGGGCTGAAACAGAGGGGCTGAAACAGAGGGGCTGAAACAGAGGGCGAGAAACGGAGGGGCTGAATCAGAGGGGCTGAATCAGAGGGGCTGAATCAGAGGGGCTGAAGCAGAGGGGCTGAATCAGAGGGGATGAAACAGAGGGCGAGAAACAGAGGGGCAGAAACAGAGGGCGAGAAACAGAGGGGCTGAAACAGAGGGGCTGAAACAGAGGGGCTGAATCAGAGGGGCTGATTCAGAGGGGCTGAAACAGAGTGGCTGAATCAGCGGGGCTGAAACAGAGGGCGAGAAACAGCGGGGCTGAAACAGAGGGCGAGAAACAGAGGGGCAGAAACTGAGGGCGAGAAACAGAGGGGCTGAAACAGAGGGGCTGAAACAGAGGGCGAGAAACAGAGGGGCTGAATCAGAGGGGCTGAAACAGAGGGCGAGAAACAGAGGGGCAGAAACTGAGGGCGAGAAACAGAGGGGCTGAAACAGAGGGCGAGAAACAGAGGGGCTGAAACAGAGGAGCTGAAACAGAGGGTCTGAAACCGAGGGTCTGAAACACAGGGCGAGAAACAGAGGGGCTGAATCAGAGGGGCTGAATCAGAGGGGCTGAAACAGAGGGGCTGAAACAGAGGGCGAGAAACAAAGGGGCTGAAACAGCGGGCGAGAAACAGAGGGCGAGAAACAGAGGGGCGGAAACAGAGAGCCTGAACCAGTGGGCGAAAAACAGAGGGGCTGAAACAGAGTGCAAGAAACAGAGGGTGAGAAACAGAGGGGCTGAAACAGAGGGGCTGAAACAGACGGGCTGAAACAGAGGGGCTGAAACAGAGGGCGAGAAACAGAGCGGCTGAAACAGAGGGGGAGAAACAGAGGGTCTGAAACAGAGGGCGAGAAAACGGGGGGCTGAATCGGAGGGGCTGAAACAGAGGGGCTGAAACAGAGGGCGAGAAACAGAGGGGCTGAAACAGAGGGCGAGAAACAGAGGGGCTGAAACAGAGGGCGAGAAACAGAGGGGCTGAATCAGAGGGGCAGAAACAGAGGGTGAGAAACAGAGTTGCTGAAACAGATGGGCTGAAACAGAGGGGCTGAAACAGAGGGCGAGAAACAGAGGGGCTGAAACAGAGGGTGAGAAACAGAGGGGCTGAACAAGAGGGGCTGGAACAGAGGGGGAGAAACAGAGGTGCTGAAAGAGCGGGGCTGAATCAGAGGGGCTGAAACAGAGGGCGAGAAACAGAGGGGCTGAAACAGAGGGCGAGAAACAGAGGCGCTGAAACAGAGGGGCTGAAAAGAGGGGCTGAATCAATGGGGCTGAAACAGAGGGCGAGAAACAGAGGGTCTGAATCAGAGGGGCTGAAACAGAGGGGCTGAAACAGAGGGGCTGAAACAGAGGGCGAGAAACAGAGGGGCTGAATCAGAGGGGCTGAATCAGAGGGGCTGAAACAGAGGGCGAGAAACAGAGGGGCTGAAAAAGAGGGCGAGAATCAGAGGGGCTATAACAGAGGGCGAGAAACAGAAGGCGAGAAACAGAGGGGCTGAAACAGAGGGGCTGAATCAGAGGGGCTGATTCAGAGGGGCTGAAACAGAGGGGCTGAATCAGAGGGGCTGAAACAGAGGGTGAGAAACAGAGGGTATGAAACAGAGGGGCTGAATCAGAGGGGCTGAATCAGAGGGGCTGAAACAGAGGGCGAGAAACAGAGGGGCTGAAAAAGAGGGCGAGAATCAGAGGGGCTATAACAGAGGGCGAGAAACAGAAGGCGAGAAACAGAGGGGCTGAAACAGAGGGGCTGAATCAGAGGGGCTGATTCAGAGGGGCTGAAACAGAGGGGCTGAATCAGTGGACTGAAACAGAGGGCGAGAAACAGCGGGGCTGAAACAGAGGGCGAGAAACAGAGGGGCAGAAACTGAGGGCGAGAAACAGAGGGGCTGAAACAGAGGGGCTGAAACAGAGTTCGAGAAACAGAGGGGCTGAAAAAGAGGGCGAGAAACAGAGGAGCTGAAACAGAGGGCGAGAAACAGAGGGGCTGAAACAGAGGGCGAGAAACAGAGGGGCTGAAACAGAGGAGCTGAAACAGAGGGGCTGGAACAGAGGGTCTGAAACAGAGGGCGAGAAACAGAGGGGCTGAATCAGAGGGTCTGAATCAGAGGGGCTGAAACAGAGGGGCTGAAACAGAGGGCGAGAAACAAAGGGGCTGAAACAGAGGGCGAGAAACGGAGGGGCTGAATCAGAAGGGCTGAATCAGAGGGGCTGAATCAGAGGGGCTGAAGCAGAGGGGCTGAATCAGAGGGGATGAAACAGAGGGCGAGAAACAGAGGGGCAGAAACAGAGGGCGAGAAACAGAGGGGCTGAAACAGAGGGGCTGAAACAGAGGGGCTGAATCAGAGGGGCTGATTCAGAGGGGCTGAAACAGAGGGGCTGAATCAGCGGGGCTGAAACAGAGGGCGAGAAACAGCGGGGCTGAAACAGAGGGCGAGAAACAGAGGGGCAGAAACTGAGGGCGAGAAACAGAGGGGCTGAAACAGAGGGGCTCAAACAGAGGGCGAGAAACAGAGGGGCTGAATCAGAGGGGCTGAAACAGAGGGCGAGAAACAGAGGGGCAGAAACTGAGGGCGAGAAACAGAGGGGCTGAAACAGAGGGGCTGAAACAGAGGGCGAGAAACAGAGGGGCTGAAAAAGAGGGCGAGAAACAGAGGGGCTGAAACAGAGGTCGAGAAACAGAGGGGCTGAAACAGAGGAGCTGAAACAGAGGGTCTGAAACCGAGGGTCTGAAACACAGGGCGAGAAACAGAGGGGCTGAATCAGAGGGGCTGAATCAGAGGGGCTGAAACAGAGGGGCTGAAACAGAGGGCGAGAAAACGGGGGGCTGAATCAGAGGGGCTGAAACAGAGGGGCTGAAACAGAGGGCGAGAAACAGAGGGGCTGAAACAGAGGGCGAGAAACAGAGGGGCTGAATCAGAGGGGCAGAAACAGAGGGTGAGAAACAGAGGGGCTGAAACAGAGGGTGAGAAACAGAGGGGCTGAAAGAGAGGGGCTGAAACAGAGTGGCTGAAACAGAGGGGCTGAAACAGAGTGGCTGGAACACAGGGGGAGAAACAGAGGGGCTGAAACAGAGGGGCTGAATCAGAGGGGCTGAAACAGAGGGCGAGAAACAGAGGCGCTGAAACAGAGGGGCTGAAACAGAGGGGCTGAAACAGAGGGGCTGAAACAGAGGGCGAGAAACAGAGGGGCTGAAACAGAGGGCAAGAAACAGAGGGGCTGAAACAGAGGGGCTGAATCAGAGGGGCTGAAACAGAGGGGCTGAAACAGAGGGTGAGGAACAGGGGGGCTGAACAAGAGGGGCTGGAACAGAGGGGGAGAAACAGAGGGTCTGAAACAGCGGGGCTGAATCAGAGGGGGTAGAAACAGAGGCCGAGAAACAGAGGGCGAGAAACAGAGGCGCTGAAACAGAGGGGCTGAAACAGAGGGGCTGAAACAGTGGGGCTGAAACAGAGGGCGAGAAACAGAGGGGCTGAAACAGAGGGCGAGAAACAGAGGGGCTGAAACAGAGGCGCGGGAAACAGAGGGGCTGTATCAGAGGGGCTGAATCAGAGGGGCTGAATCAGAGGGGCTGAAACAGAGGGCGAGAAACAGAGGGGCTGAAACAGAGGGTCTGAAACAGAGGGGCTGAAACAGAGGGCGAGAAGCAGAGGGGCTGAAACAGTGGGGCTGAAACAGAGGGCGAGAAACAGAGGGGCTGAAACATAGGGCGAGAAACAGAGGGGCTGAAACAGAGGGCGAGAAACAGAGGGGCTGAAACAGAGGGGCTGAAACAGAGGGGCTAAAACAGAGTGGCTGAAACAGAGGGGCTGTAAAAGAGGGGCTGGAACAGAGGGGGAGAAACAGAGGGGCTGAAACAGCGGGGCTGAATCAGAGGGGCTGAAACTGAGGGCGAGAAACAGAGGGGCTGAAACAGAGGGCGAGAAACAGAGGCGCTGAAACAGAGGGGCTGAAACAGAGGGGCTGAAACAGTGGGGCTGAATCAGAGGGCGAGAAACAGAGGGGCTGAAACAGAGGGCGAGAAACAGAGGGGCTGAAACAGAGGGGCGGGAAACAGAGGGGCTGAATCAGAGGGGCTGAATCAGAGGGGCTGAATCAGATGGGCTGAAACAGAGGGTGAGAAACAGAGGGGCTGAAACAGAGGGGCTGAAACAGAGGGGCTGAAACAGAGGGCGAGAAACGGAGGGGCTGAATCAGAGGGGCTGAATCAGAGGGGCTGAATCAGAGGGGCTGAAGCAGAGGGGCTGAATCAGAGGGGATGAAACAGAGGGCGAGAAACAGAGGGGCAGAAACAGAGGGCGAGAAACAGAGGGGCTGAAACAGAGGGGCTGAAACAGAGGGGCTGAATCAGAGGGGCTGATTCAGAGGGGCTGAAACAGAGTGGCTGAATCAGCGGGGCTGAAACAGAGGGCGAGAAACAGCGGGGCTGAAACAGAGGGCGAGAAACAGAGGGGCAGAAACTGAGGGCGAGAAACAGAGGGGCTGAAACAGAGGGGCTGAAACAGAGGGCGAGAAACAGAGGGGCTGAATCAGAGGGGCTGAAACAGAGGGCGAGAAACAGAGGGGCAGAAACTGAGGGCGAGAAACAGAGGGGCTGAAACAGAGGGCGAGAAACAGAGGGGCTGAAACAGAGGAGCTGAAACAGAGGGTCTGAAACCGAGGGTCTGAAACACAGGGCGAGAAACAGAGGGGCTGAATCAGAGGGGCTGAATCAGAGGGGCTGAAACAGAGGGGCTGAAACAGAGGGCGAGAAACAAAGGGGCTGAAACAGCGGGCGAGAAACAGAGGGCGAGAAACAGAGGGGCGGAAACAGAGAGCCTGAACCAGTGGGCGAAAAACAGAGGGGCTGAAACAGAGTGCAAGAAACAGAGGGTGAGAAACAGAGGGGCTGAAACAGAGGGGCTGAAACAGACGGGCTGAAACAGAGGGGCTGAATCAATGGGGCTGAAACAGAGGGCGAGAAACAGAGGGTCTGAATCAGAGGGGCTGAAACAGAGGGGCTGAAACAGAGGGGCTGAAACAGAGGGCGAGAAACAGAGGGGCTGAATCAGAGGGGCTGAATCAGAGGGGCTGAAACAGAGGGCGAGAAACAGAGGGGCTGAAAAAGAGGGCGAGAATCAGAGGGGCTATAACAGAGGGCGAGAAACAGAAGGCGAGAAACAGAGGGGCTGAAACAGAGGGGCTGAATCAGAGGGGCTGATTCAGAGGGGCTGAAACAGAGGGGCTGAATCAGAGGGGCTGAAACAGAGGGTGAGAAACAGAGGGTATGAAACAGAGGGGCTGAATCAGAGGGGCTGAAACAGTGGGGCTGAAACAGAGGGCGAGAAACAGAGGGGCTGAAACAGAGGGCGAGAAACAGAGGGGCTGAAACAGAGGGCGAGAAACAGAGGGGCAGAAACTGAGGGCGAGAAACAGAGGGGCTGAAACAAAGGGGCTGAAACAGAGGGCGAGAAACAGAGGGGCTGAAAAAGAGGGCGAGAAACAGAGGGGCTGAAACAGAGGTCGAGAAACAGAGGGGCTGAAACAGAGGAGCTGAAACAGAGGGTCTGAAACCGAGGGTCTGAAACACAGGGCGAGAAACAGAGGGGCTGAATCAGAGGGGCTGAATCAGAGGGGCTGAAACAGAGGGCGAGAAACAGAGGCGCTGAAACAGAGGGGCTGAAACAGAGGGGCTGAAACAGAGGGGCTGAAACAGAGGGCGAGAAACAGAGGGGCTGAAACAGAGGGTGAGAAACAGAGGGGCTGAAACAGAGGGGCGGGAAACAGAGGGGCTGAATCAGAGGGGCTAAATCAGAGGGGCTGAATCAGAGGGGCTGAAACAGAGGGCGAGAAACAGAGGGGCTGAAACAGAGGCGCGGGAAACAGAGGGGCTGTATCAGAGGGGCTGAATCAGAGGGGCTGAATCAGAGGGGCTGAAACAGAGGGGCTGAAACAGAGGGGCTGAAACAGAGGGGCTGAAACAGAGGGCGAGAAACAGAGGGGCTGAAACAGAGGGTGAGAAACAGAGGCGCTGAAACAGAGGGGCGGGAAACAGAGGGGCTGAATCAGAGGGGCTAAATCAGAGGGGCTGAATCAGAGGGGCTGAAACAGAGGGCGAGAAACAGAGGGGCTGAAACAGAGGCGCGGGAAACAGAGGGGCTGTATCAGAGGGGCTGAATCAGAGGGGCTGAATCAGAGGGGCTGAAACAGAGGGCGAGAAACAGAGGGGCTGAAACAGAGGGTCTGAAACAGAGGGGCTGAAACAGAGGGCGAGAAGCAGAGGGGCTGAAACAGTGGGGCTGAAACAGAGGGCGAGAAACAGAGGGGTTGAAACATAGGGCGAGAAACAGAGAGGGTGAAACAGAGGGCGAGAAACAGAGGGGCTGAAACAGAGGGGCTGAAACAGAGGGGCTAAAACAGAGTGGCTGAAACAGAGGGGCTGTAAAAGAGGGGCTGGAACAGAGGGGGAGAAACAGAGGGGCTGAAACAGCGGGGCTGAATCAGAGGGGCTGAAACAGAGGGCGAGAAACAGAGGGGCTGAAACAGAGGGCGAGAAACAGAGGCGCTGTAACAGAGGGGCTGAAACAGAGGGGCTGAAACAGTGGGGCTGAAACAGAGGGCGAGAAACAGAGGGGCTGAACAGAGGGCGAGAAACAGAGGGGCTGAAACAGAGGGGCGGGAACCAGAGGGGCTGAATCAGAGGGGCTGAATCAGAGGGGCTGAATCAGATGGGCTGAAACAGAGGGTGAGAAACAGAGGGGCTGAAACAGAGGGGCTGAAACAGAGGGGCTGAAACAGAGGGCGAGAAACGGAGGGGCTGAATCAGAGGGGCTGAATCAGAGGGGCTGAATCAGAGGGGCTGAAGCAGAGGGGCTGAATCAGAGGGGATGAAACAGAGGGCGAGAAACAGAGGGGCAGAAACAGAGGGCGAGAAACAGAGGGGCTGAAACAGAGGGGCTGAAACAGAGGGGCTGAATCAGAGGGGCTGATTCAGAGGGGCTGAAACAGAGGGGCTGAATCAGAGGGGCAGAAACAGAGGGCGAGAAACAGCGGGGCTGAAACAGAGGGCGAGAAACAGAGGGGCAGAAACTGAGGGCGAGAAACAGAGGGGCTCAAGCAGAGGGGCTGAAACAGAGGGCGAGAAACAGAGGGGCTGAATCAGAGGGGCTGAAACAGAGGGCGAGAAACAGAGGGGCAGAAACTGAGGGCGAGAAACAGAGGGGCTGAAACAGAGGGGCTGAAACAGAGGGCGAGAAACAGAGGGGCTGAAGCAGAGGGGCTGAATCAGAGGGGATGAAGCAGAGGGCGAGAAACAGAGGGGCAGAAACAGAGGGCGAGAAACAGAGGGGCTGAAACAGAGGGGCTGAAACAGAGGGGCTGAATCAGAGGGGCTGATTCAGAGGGGCTGAAACAGAGGGGCTGAATCAGCGGGGCTGAAACAGAGGGCGAGAAACAGCGGGGCTGAAACAGAGGGCGAGAAACAGAGGGGCAGAAACTGAGGGCGAGAAACAGAGGGGCTGAAGCAGAGGGGCTGAAACAGAGGGCGAGAAACAGAGGGGCTGAATCAGAGGTGCTGAAACAGAGGGCGAGAAACAGAGGGGCAGAAACTGAGGGCGAGAAACAGAGGGGCTGAAACAGAGGGGCTGAAACAGAGGGCGAGAAACAGAGGGGCTGAAACATAGGGCGAGAAACAGAGGGGCTGAAACAGAGGGGCGGGAAACAGAGGGGCTGAATCAGAGGGGCTGAATCAGAGGGGCTGAAACAGAGGGGCTGAAACAGAGGGTGAGAAACAGAGGGGCTGAAAAAGAGGGGCTGGAACAGAGGGGGAGAAACAGAGGGTCTGAAACAGCGGGGCTGAATCAGAGGGGCTGAAACAGAGGGCGAGAAACAGAGGGCGAGAAACAGAGGCGCTGAAACAGAGGGGCTGAAACAGAGGGGCTGAAACAGTGGGGCTGAAACAGAGGGCGAGAAACAGAGGGGCTGAAACAGAGGGCGAGAAACAGAGGGGCTGAAACAGAGGCGCGGGAAACAGAGGGGCTGAATCAGAGGGGCTGAATCAGAGGGGCTGAAACAGAGGGCGAGAAACAGAGGGGCTGAAACAGAGGGTCTGAAACAGAAGGGCTGAAACAGAGGGCGAGAAGCAGAGGGGCTGAAACAGTGGGGCTGAAACAGAGGGCGAGAAACAGAGGGGCTGAAACATAGGGCGAGAAACAGAGGGGCTGAAACAGAGGGCGAGAAACAGAGGGGCTGAAACAGAGGGGCTGAAACAGAGGGGCTAAAACAGAGTGGCTGAAACAGAGGGGCTGTAAAAGAGGGGCTGGAACAGAGGGGGAGAAACAGAGGGGCTGAAACAGCGGGGCTGAATCAGAGGGGCTGAAACAGAGGGCGAGAAACAGAGGGGCTGAAAGAAAGGGCGAGAAACAGAGGCGCTGAAACAGAGGGGCTGAAACAGAGGGGCTGAAACAGTGGGGCTGAAACAGAGGGCGAGAAACAGAGGGGCTGAAACAGAGGGCGAGAAACAGAGGGGCTGAAACAGAGGGGCGGGAAACAGAGGGGCTGAATCAGAGGGGCTGAATCAGAGGGGCTGAATCAGATGGGCTGAAACAGAGGGTGAGAAACAGAGGGGCTGAAACAGAGGGGCTGAAACAGAGGGGCTGAATCAGAGGGGCTGAAGCAGAGGGGCTGAATTAGAGGGGCTGAAACAGAGGGGCTGGAACAGAGGGGGAGAAACAGAGGGGCTGAAACAGAGGGGCTGAATCAGAGGGGCTGAAACAGAGGGCGAGAAACAGAGGGGCTGAAACAGAGGGCGAGAAACAGAGGCGCTGAAACAGAGGGGCTGAAACAGAGGGGCTGAAACAGTGGGGCTGAATCAGTGGGCGAGAAACAGAGGGGCTGAAACAGAGGGCGAGAAACAGAGGGGCTGAAACAGAGGGGCGGGAAACAGAGGGGCTGAATCAGAGGGGCTGAATCAGAGGGGCTGAATCAGATGGGCTGAAACAGAGGGTGAGAAACAGAGGGGCTGAAACAGAGGGGCTGAAACAGAGGGGCTGAAACAGAGGGCGAGAAACGGAGGGGCTGAATCAGAGGGGCTGAATCAGAGGGGCTGAATCAGAGGGGCTGAAGCAGAGGGGCTGAATCAGAGGGGATGAAACAGAGGGCGAGAAACAGAGGGGCAGAAACAGAGGGCGAGAAACAGAGGGGCTGAAACAGAGGGGCTGAAACAGAGGGGCTGAATCAGAGGGGCTGATTCAGAGGGGCTGAAACAGAGTGGCTGAATCAGCGGGGCTGAAACAGAGGGCGAGAAACAGCGGGGCTGAAACAGAGGGCGAGAAACAGAGGGGCAGAAACTGAGGGCGAGAAACAGAGGGGCTGAAACAGAGGGGCTGAAACAGAGGGCGAGAAACAGAGGGGCTGAATCAGAGGGGCTGAAACAGAGGGCGAGAAACAGAGGGGCAGAAACTGAGGGCGAGAAACAGAGGGGCTGAAACAGAGGGCGAGAAACAGAGGGGCTGAAACAGAGGAGCTGAAACAGAGGGTCTGAAACCGAGGGTCTGAAACACAGGGCGAGAAACAGAGGGGCTGAATCAGAGGGGCTGAATCAGAGGGGCTGAAACAGAGGGGCTGAAACAGAGGGCGAGAAACAAAGGGGCTGAAACAGCGGGCGAGAAACAGAGGGCGAGAAACAGAGGGGCGGAAACAGAGAGCCTGAACCAGTGGGCGAAAAACAGAGGGGCTGAAACAGAGTGCAAGAAACAGAGGGTGAGAAACAGAGGGGCTGAAACAGAGGGGCTGAAACAGACGGGCTGAAACAGAGGGGCTGAAACAGAGGGCGAGAAACAGAGCGGCTGAAACAGAGGGGGAGAAACAGAGGGTCTGAAACAGAGGGCGAGAAAACGGGGGGCTGAATCGGAGGGGCTGAAACAGAGGGGCTGAAACAGAGGGCGAGAAACAGAGGGGCTGAAACAGAGGGCGAGAAACAGAGGGGCTGAAACAGAGGGCGAGAAACAGAGGGGCTGAATCAGAGGGGCAGAAACAGAGGGTGAGAAACAGAGTTGCTGAAACAGATGGGCTGAAACAGAGGGGCTGAAACAGAGGGCGAGAAACAGAGGGGCTGAAACAGAGGGTGAGAAACAGAGGGGCTGAACAAGAGGGGCTGGAACAGAGGGGGAGAAACAGAGGTGCTGAAAGAGCGGGGCTGAATCAGAGGGGCTGAAACAGAGGGCGAGAAACAGAGGGGCTGAAACAGAGGGCGAGAAACAGAGGCGCTGAAACAGAGGGGCTGAAAAGAGGGGCTGAATCAATGGGGCTGAAACAGAGGGCGAGAAACAGAGGGTCTGAATCAGAGGGGCTGAAACAGAGGGGCTGAAACAGAGGGGCTGAAACAGAGGGCGAGAAACAGAGGGGCTGAATCAGAGGGGCTGAATCAGAGGGGCTGAAACAGAGGGCGAGAAACAGAGGGGCTGAAAAAGAGGGCGAGAATCAGAGGGGCTATAACAGAGGGCGAGAAACAGAAGGCGAGAAACAGAGGGGCTGAAACAGAGGGGCTGAATCAGAGGGGCTGATTCAGAGGGGCTGAAACAGAGGGGCTGAATCAGAGGGGCTGAAACAGAGGGTGAGAAACAGAGGGTATGAAACAGAGGGGCTGAATCAGAGGGGCTGAATCAGAGGGGCTGAAACAGAGGGCGAGAAACAGAGGGGCTGAAAAAGAGGGCGAGAATCAGAGGGGCTATAACAGAGGGCGAGAAACAGAAGGCGAGAAACAGAGGGGCTGAAACAGAGGGGCTGAATCAGAGGGGCTGATTCAGAGGGGCTGAAACAGAGGGGCTGAATCAGTGGACTGAAACAGAGGGCGAGAAACAGCGGGGCTGAAACAGAGGGCGAGAAACAGAGGGGCAGAAACTGAGGGCGAGAAACAGAGGGGCTGAAACAGAGGGGCTGAAACAGAGTTCGAGAAACAGAGGGGCTGAAAAAGAGGGCGAGAAACAGAGGAGCTGAAACAGAGGGCGAGAAACAGAGGGGCTGAAACAGAGGGCGAGAAACAGAGGGGCTGAAACAGAGGAGCTGAAACAGAGGGGCTGGAACAGAGGGTCTGAAACAGAGGGCGAGAAACAGAGGGGCTGAATCAGAGGGTCTGAATCAGAGGGGCTGAAACAGAGGGGCTGAAACAGAGGGCGAGAAACAAAGGGGCTGAAACAGAGGGCGAGAAACGGAGGGGCTGAATCAGAAGGGCTGAATCAGAGGGGCTGAATCAGAGGGGCTGAAGCAGAGGGGCTGAATCAGAGGGGATGAAACAGAGGGCGAGAAACAGAGGGGCAGAAACAGAGGGCGAGAAACAGAGGGGCTGAAACAGAGGGGCTGAAACAGAGGGGCTGAATCAGAGGGGCTGATTCAGAGGGGCTGAAACAGAGGGGCTGAATCAGCGGGGCTGAAACAGAGGGCGAGAAACAGCGGGGCTGAAACAGAGGGCGAGAAACAGAGGGGCAGAAACTGAGGGCGAGAAACAGAGGGGCTGAAACAGAGGGGCTCAAACAGAGGGCGAGAAACAGAGGGGCTGAATCAGAGGGGCTGAAACAGAGGGCGAGAAACAGAGGGGCAGAAACTGAGGGCGAGAAACAGAGGGGCTGAAACAGAGGGGCTGAAACAGAGGGCGAGAAACAGAGGGGCTGAAAAAGAGGGCGAGAAACAGAGGGGCTGAAACAGAGGTCGAGAAACAGAGGGGCTGAAACAGAGGAGCTGAAACAGAGGGTCTGAAACCGAGGGTCTGAAACACAGGGCGAGAAACAGAGGGGCTGAATCAGAGGGGCTGAATCAGAGGGGCTGAAACAGAGGGGCTGAAACAGAGGGCGAGAAAACGGGGGGCTGAATCAGAGGGGCTGAAACAGAGGGGCTGAAACAGAGGGCGAGAAACAGAGGGGCTGAAACAGAGGGCGAGAAACAGAGGGGCTGAATCAGAGGGGCAGAAACAGAGGGTGAGAAACAGAGGGGCTGAAACAGAGGGTGAGAAACAGAGGGGCTGAAAGAGAGGGGCTGAAACAGAGTGGCTGAAACAGAGGGGCTGAAACAGAGTGGCTGGAACACAGGGGGAGAAACAGAGGGGCTGAAACAGAGGGGCTGAATCAGAGGGGCTGAAACAGAGGGCGAGAAACAGAGGCGCTGAAACAGAGGGGCTGAAACAGAGGGGCTGAAACAGAGGGGCTGAAACAGAGGGCGAGAAACAGAGGGGCTGAAACAGAGGGCAAGAAACAGAGGGGCTGAAACAGAGGGGCTGAATCAGAGGGGCTGAAACAGAGGGGCTGAAACAGAGGGTGAGGAACAGGGGGGCTGAACAAGAGGGGCTGGAACAGAGGGGGAGAAACAGAGGGTCTGAAACAGCGGGGCTGAATCAGAGGGGGTAGAAACAGAGGCCGAGAAACAGAGGGCGAGAAACAGAGGCGCTGAAACAGAGGGGCTGAAACAGAGGGGCTGAAACAGTGGGGCTGAAACAGAGGGCGAGAAACAGAGGGGCTGAAACAGAGGGCGAGAAACAGAGGGGCTGAAACAGAGGCGCGGGAAACAGAGGGGCTGTATCAGAGGGGCTGAATCAGAGGGGCTGAATCAGAGGGGCTGAAACAGAGGGCGAGAAACAGAGGGGCTGAAACAGAGGGTCTGAAACAGAGGGGCTGAAACAGAGGGCGAGAAGCAGAGGGGCTGAAACAGTGGGGCTGAAACAGAGGGCGAGAAACAGAGGGGCTGAATCAGAGGGTCTGAATCAGAGGGGCTGAAACAGAGGGTCTGAAACAGAGGGCGAGAAACAGAGGGGCTGAATCAGAGGGTCTGAATCAGAGGGGCTGAAACAGAGGGGCTGAAACAGAGGGCGAGAAACAAAGGGGCTGAAACAGAGGGCGAGAAACGGAGGGGCTGAATCAGAAGGGCTGAATCAGAGGGGCTGAATCAGAGGGGCTGAAGCAGAGGGGCTGAATCAGAGGGGATGAAACAGAGGGCGAGAAACAGAGGGGCAGAAACAGAGGGCGAGAAACAGAGGGGCTGAAACAGAGGGGCTGAAACAGAGGGGCTGAATCAGAGGGGCTGATTCAGAGGGGCTGAAACAGAGGGGCTGAATCAGCGGGGCTGAAACAGAGGGCGAGAAACAGCGGGGCTGAAACAGAGGGCGAGAAACAGAGGGGCAGAAACTGAGGGCGAGAAACAGAGGGGCTGAAACAGAGGGGCTCAAACAGAGGGCGAGAAACAGAGGGGCTGAATCAGAGGGGCTGAAACAGAGGGCGAGAAACAGAGGGGCAGAAACTGAGGGCGAGAAACAGAGGGGCTGAAACAGAGGGGCTGAAACAGAGGGCGAGAAACAGAGGGGCTGAAAAAGAGGGCGAGAAACAGAGGGGCTGAAACAGAGGTCGAGAAACAGAGGGGCTGAAACAGAGGAGCTGAAACAGAGGGTCTGAAACCGAGGGTCTGAAACACAGGGCGAGAAACAGAGGGGCTGAATCAGAGGGGCTGAATCAGAGGGGCTGAAACAGAGGGGCTGAAACAGAGGGCGAGAAAACGGGGGGCTGAATCAGAGGGGCTGAAACAGAGGGGCTGAAACAGAGGGCGAGAAACAGAGGGGCTGAAACAGAGGGCGAGAAACAGAGGGGCTGAATCAGAGGGGCAGAAACAGAGGGTGAGAAACAGAGGGGCTGAAACAGAGGGTGAGAAACAGAGGGGCTGAAAGAGAGGGGCTGAAACAGAGTGGCTGAAACAGAGGGGCTGAAACAGAGTGGCTGGAACACAGGGGGAGAAACAGAGGGGCTGAAACAGAGGGGCTGAATCAGAGGGGCTGAAACAGAGGGCGAGAAACAGAGGCGCTGAAACAGAGGGGCTGAAACAGAGGGGCTGAAACAGAGGGGCTGAAACAGAGGGCGAGAAACAGAGGGGCTGAAACAGAGGGCAAGAAACAGAGGGGCTGAAACAGAGGGGCTGAATCAGAGGGGCTGAAACAGAGGGGCTGAAACAGAGGGTGAGGAACAGGGGGGCTGAACAAGAGGGGCTGGAACAGAGGGGGAGAAACAGAGGGTCTGAAACAGCGGGGCTGAATCAGAGGGGGTAGAAACAGAGGCCGAGAAACAGAGGGCGAGAAACAGAGGCGCTGAAACAGAGGGGCTGAAACAGAGGGGCTGAAACAGTGGGGCTGAAACAGAGGGCGAGAAACAGAGGGGCTGAAACAGAGGGCGAGAAACAGAGGGGCTGAAACAGAGGCGCGGGAAACAGAGGGGCTGTATCAGAGGGGCTGAATCAGAGGGGCTGAATCAGAGGGGCTGAAACAGAGGGCGAGAAACAGAGGGGCTGAAACAGAGGGTCTGAAACAGAGGGGCTGAAACAGAGGGCGAGAAGCAGAGGGGCTGAAACAGTGGGGCTGAAACAGAGGGCGAGAAACAGAGGGGCTGAAACATAGGGCGAGAAACAGAGGGGCTGAAACAGAGGGCGAGAAACAGAGGGGCTGAAACAGAGGGGCTGAAACAGAGGGGCTAAAACAGAGTGGCTGAAACAGAGGGGCTGTAAAAGAGGGGCTGGAACAGAGGGGGAGAAACAGAGGGGCTGAAACAGCGGGGCTGAATCAGAGGGGCTGAAACTGAGGGCGAGAAACAGAGGGGCTGAAACAGAGGGCGAGAAACAGAGGCGCTGAAACAGAGGGGCTGAAACAGAGGGGCTGAAACAGTGGGGCTGAATCAGAGGGCGAGAAACAGAGGGGCTGAAACAGAGGGCGAGAAACAGAGGGGCTGAAACAGAGGGGCGGGAAACAGAGGGGCTGAATCAGAGGGGCTGAATCAGAGGGGCTGAATCAGATGGGCTGAAACAGAGGGTGAGAAACAGAGGGGCTGAAACAGAGGGGCTGAAACAGAGGGGCTGAAACAGAGGGCGAGAAACGGAGGGGCTGAATCAGAGGGGCTGAATCAGAGGGGCTGAATCAGAGGGGCTGAAGCAGAGGGGCTGAATCAGAGGGGATGAAACAGAGGGCGAGAAACAGAGGGGCAGAAACAGAGGGCGAGAAACAGAGGGGCTGAAACAGAGGGGCTGAAACAGAGGGGCTGAATCAGAGGGGCTGATTCAGAGGGGCTGAAACAGAGTGGCTGAATCAGCGGGGCTGAAACAGAGGGCGAGAAACAGCGGGGCTGAAACAGAGGGCGAGAAACAGAGGGGCAGAAACTGAGGGCGAGAAACAGAGGGGCTGAAACAGAGGGGCTGAAACAGAGGGCGAGAAACAGAGGGGCTGAATCAGAGGGGCTGAAACAGAGGGCGAGAAACAGAGGGGCAGAAACTGAGGGCGAGAAACAGAGGGGCTGAAACAGAGGGCGAGAAACAGAGGGGCTGAAACAGAGGAGCTGAAACAGAGGGTCTGAAACCGAGGGTCTGAAACACAGGGCGAGAAACAGAGGGGCTGAATCAGAGGGGCTGAATCAGAGGGGCTGAAACAGAGGGGCTGAAACAGAGGGCGAGAAACAAAGGGGCTGAAACAGCGGGCGAGAAACAGAGGGCGAGAAACAGAGGGGCGGAAACAGAGAGCCTGAACCAGTGGGCGAAAAACAGAGGGGCTGAAACAGAGTGCAAGAAACAGAGGGTGAGAAACAGAGGGGCTGAAACAGAGGGGCTGAAACAGACGGGCTGAAACAGAGGGGCTGAAACAGAGGGCGAGAAACAGAGCGGCTGAAACAGAGGGGGAGAAACAGAGGGTCTGAAACAGAGGGCGAGAAAACGGGGGGCTGAATCGGAGGGGCTGAAACAGAGGGGCTGAAACAGAGGGCGAGAAACAGAGGGGCTGAAACAGAGGGCGAGAAACAGAGGGGCTGAAACAGAGGGCGAGAAACAGAGGGGCTGAATCAGAGGGGCAGAAACAGAGGGTGAGAAACAGAGTTGCTGAAACAGATGGGCTGAAACAGAGGGGCTGAAACAGAGGGCGAGAAACAGAGGGGCTGAAACAGAGGGTGAGAAACAGAGGGGCTGAACAAGAGGGGCTGGAACAGAGGGGGAGAAACAGAGGTGCTGAAAGAGCGGGGCTGAATCAGAGGGGCTGAAACAGAGGGCGAGAAACAGAGGGGCTGAAACAGAGGGCGAGAAACAGAGGCGCTGAAACAGAGGGGCTGAAAAGAGGGGCTGAATCAATGGGGCTGAAACAGAGGGCGAGAAACAGAGGGTCTGAATCAGAGGGGCTGAAACAGAGGGGCTGAAACAGAGGGGCTGAAACAGAGGGCGAGAAACAGATTGGCTGAATCAGAGGGGCTGAATCAGAGGGGCTGAAACAGAGGGCGAGAAACAGAGGGGCTGAAAAAGAGGGCGAGAATCAGAGGGGCTATAACAGAGGGCGAGAAACAGAAGGCGAGAAACAGAGGGGCTGAAACAGAGGGGCTGAATCAGAGGGGCTGATTCAGAGGGGCTGAAACAGAGGGGCTGAATCAGAGGGGCTGAAACAGAGGGTGAGAAACAGAGGGTATGAAACAGAGGGGCTGAATCAGAGGGGCTGAATCAGAGGGGCTGAAACAGAGGGCGAGAAACAGAGGGGCTGAAAAAGAGGGCGAGAATCAGAGGGGCTATAACAGAGGGCGAGAAACAGAAGGCGAGAAACAGAGGGGCTGAAACAGAGGGGCTGAATCAGAGGGGCTGATTCAGAGGGGCTGAAACAGAGGGGCTGAATCAGTGGACTGAAACAGAGGGCGAGAAACAGCGGGGCTGAAACAGAGGGCGAGAAACAGAGGGGCAGAAACTGAGGGCGAGAAACAGAGGGGCTGAAACAGAGGGGCTGAAACAGAGTTCGAGAAACAGAGGGGCTGAAAAAGAGGGCGAGAAACAGAGGAGCTGAAACAGAGGGCGAGAAACAGAGGGGCTGAAACAGAGGGCGAGAAACAGAGGGGCTGAAACAGAGGAGCTGAAACAGAGGGGCTGGAACAGAGGGTCTGAAACAGAGGGCGAGAAACAGAGGGGCTGAATCAGAGGGTCTGAATCAGAGGGGCTGAAACAGAGGGGCTGAAACAGAGGGCGAGAAACAAAGGGGCTGAAACAGAGGGCGAGAAACGGAGGGGCTGAATCAGAAGGGCTGAATCAGAGGGGCTGAATCAGAGGGGCTGAAGCAGAGGGGCTGAATCAGAGGGGATGAAACAGAGGGCGAGAAACAGAGGGGCAGAAACAGAGGGCGAGAAACAGAGGGGCTGAAACAGAGGGGCTGAAACAGAGGGGCTGAATCAGAGGGGCTGATTCAGAGGGGCTGAAACAGAGGGGCTGAATCAGCGGGGCTGAAACAGAGGGCGAGAAACAGAGGGGCTGAAACAGAGGAGCTGAAACAGAGGGGCTGGAACAGAGGGTCTGAAACAGAGGGCGAGAAACAGAGGGGCTGAATCAGAGGGTCTGAATCAGAGGGGCTGAAACAGAGGGGCTGAAACAGAGGGCGAGAAACAAAGGGGCTGAAACAGCGGGCGAGAAACAGAGGGCGAGAAACAGAGGGGCGGAAACAGAGAGCCTGAAACAGAGGGCGAGAAACAGGGGGCTAAACCAGAGGGCGAAAAACAGAGGGGCTGAAACAGAGGGCGAGAAACAGAGGGTGAGAAACAGAGTGGTTGAAACAGAGGGGCTGCAACAGACGGGCTGAAACAGAGGGGCTGAAACAGAGGGCGAGAAACAGAGGGGCTGAAACAGAGGGGGGGAAACCGAGGGGCTGAAACAGAGGGCGAGAAACAGAGGGGCTGAATCAGAGGTGCTGAAACAGAGGGGCTGAAACAGAGGGCGAGAAACAGAGGGGCTGAAACAGAGGGCGAGAAACAGAGGGGCTGAATCAGAGGGGCTGAAACAGAGGGTGAGAAACAGAGGGGCTGAAACAGAGGGCGAGAAGCAGAGTTGCTAGAAAAAGATGGGCTGAAACAGAGGGGCTGAATCAGAGGGCGAGAAACAGCGGGGCTGAAACAGAGGGTGAGAAACAGAGGGGCTGAAACAGAGGGGCTGAATCAGAGGGGCTGATTCAGAGGGGCTGAAACAGAGTGGCTGAATCAGCGGGGCTGAAACAGAGGGCGAGAAACAGCGGGGCTGAAACAGAGGGCGAGAAACAGAGGGGCAGAAACTGAGGGCGAGAAACAGAGGGGCTGAAACAGAGGGGCTGAAACAGAGGGCGAGAAACAGAGGGGCTGAATCAGAGGGGCTGAAACAGAGGGCGAGAAACAGAGGGGCAGAAACTGAGGGCGAGAAACAGAGGGGCTGAAACAGAGGGCGAGAAACAGAGGGGCTGAAACAGAGGAGCTGAAACAGAGGGTCTGAAACCGAGGGTCTGAAACACAGGGCGAGAAACAGAGGGGCTGAATCAGAGGGGCTGAATCAGAGGGGCTGAAACAGAGGGGCTGAAACAGAGGGCGAGAAACAAAGGGGCTGAAACAGCGGGCGAGAAACAGAGGGCGAGAAACAGAGGGGCGGAAACAGAGAGCCTGAACCAGTGGGCGAAAAACAGAGGGGCTGAAACAGAGTGCAAGAAACAGAGGGTGAGAAACAGAGGGGCTGAAACAGAGGGGCTGAAACAGACGGGCTGAAACAGAGGGGCTGAAACAGAGGGCGAGAAACAGAGCGGCTGAAACAGAGGGGGAGAAACAGAGGGTCTGAAACAGAGGGCGAGAAAACGGGGGGCTGAATCGGAGGGGCTGAAACAGAGGGGCTGAAACAGAGGGCGAGAAACAGAGGGGCTGAAACAGAGGGCGAGAAACAGAGGGGCTGAAACAGAGGGCGAGAAACAGAGGGGCTGAATCAGAGGGGCAGAAACAGAGGGTGAGAAACAGAGTTGCTGAAACAGATGGGCTGAAACAGAGGGGCTGAAACAGAGGGCGAGAAACAGAGGGGCTGAAACAGAGGGTGAGAAACAGAGGGGCTGAACAAGAGGGGCTGGAACAGAGGGGGAGAAACAGAGGTGCTGAAAGAGCGGGGCTGAATCAGAGGGGCTGAAACAGAGGGCGAGAAACAGAGGGGCTGAAACAGAGGGCGAGAAACAGAGGCGCTGAAACAGAGGGGCTGAAAAGAGGGGCTGAATCAATGGGGCTGAAACAGAGGGCGAGAAACAGAGGGTCTGAATCAGAGGGGCTGAAACAGAGGGGCTGAAACAGAGGGGCTGAAACAGAGGGCGAGAAACAGAGGGGCTGAATCAGAGGGGCTGAATCAGAGGGGCTGAAACAGAGGGCGAGAAACAGAGGGGCTGAAAAAGAGGGCGAGAATCAGAGGGGCTATAACAGAGGGCGAGAAACAGAAGGCGAGAAACAGAGGGGCTGAAACAGAGGGGCTGAATCAGAGGGGCTGATTCAGAGGGGCTGAAACAGAGGGGCTGAATCAGAGGGGCTGAAACAGAGGGTGAGAAACAGAGGGTATGAAACAGAGGGGCTGAATCAGAGGGGCTGAATCAGAGGGGCTGAAACAGAGGGCGAGAAACAGAGGGGCTGAAAAAGAGGGCGAGAATCAGAGGGGCTATAACAGAGGGCGAGAAACAGAAGGCGAGAAACAGAGGGGCTGAAACAGAGGGGCTGAATCAGAGGGGCTGATTCAGAGGGGCTGAAACAGAGGGGCTGAATCAGTGGACTGAAACAGAGGGCGAGAAACAGCGGGGCTGAAACAGAGGGCGAGAAACAGAGGGGCAGAAACTGAGGGCGAGAAACAGAGGGGCTGAAACAGAGGGGCTGAAACAGAGTTCGAGAAACAGAGGGGCTGAAAAAGAGGGCGAGAAACAGAGGAGCTGAAACAGAGGGCGAGAAACAGAGGGGCTGAAACAGAGGGCGAGAAACAGAGGGGCTGAAACAGAGGAGCTGAAACAGAGGGGCTGGAACAGAGGGTCTGAAACAGAGGGCGAGAAACAGAGGGGCTGAATCAGAGGGTCTGAATCAGAGGGGCTGAAACAGAGGGGCTGAAACAGAGGGCGAGAAACAAAGGGGCTGAAACAGCGGGCGAGAAACAGAGGGCGAGAAACAGAGGGGCGGAAACAGAGAGCCTGAAACAGAGGGCGAGAAACAGGGGGCTAAACCAGAGGGCGAAAAACAGAGGGGCTGAAACAGAGGGCGAGAAACAGAGGGTGAGAAACAGAGTGGTTGAAACAGAGGGGCTGCAACAGACGGGCTGAAACAGAGGGGCTGAAACAGAGGGCGAGAAACAGAGGGGCTGAAACAGAGGGGGGGAAACCGAGGGGCTGAAACAGAGGGCGAGAAACAGAGGGGCTGAATCAGAGGTGCTGAAACAGAGGGGCTGAAACAGAGGGCGAGAAACAGAGGGGCTGAAACAGAGGGCGAGAAACAGAGGGGCTGAATCAGAGGGGCTGAAACAGAGGGTGAGAAACAGAGGGGCTGAAACAGAGGGCGAGAAGCAGAGTTGCTAGAAAAAGATGGGCTGAAACAGAGGGGCTGAATCAGAGGGCGAGAAACAGCGGGGCTGAAACAGAGGGTGAGAAACAGAGGGGCTGAAACAGAGGGGCTGAAACAGAGTGGCTGAAACAGAGGGGCTGAAACAGAGGTGCTGGAACAAAGGCGGAGAAACAGAGGGGCTGAAACAGAGGGGCTGAATCAGAGGGGCTGAAACAGAGGGCGAGAAACAGAGGGGCTGAAACAGAGGGCGAAACAGAGGCGCTGAAACAGAGGGGCTGAAACAGAGGGGCTGAAACAGAGGGGCTGAAACAGAGGGCGAGAAACAGAGGGGCTGAAACAGAGGGCGAGAAACAGAGGGGCTGAAACAGATGGCGAGAAACAGAGGGGCTGAAACAGAGGGGCTGAAACAGAGGGGCTGAAACAGAGGGCGAGAAACAGAGGGGCTGAAACAGAGGGACTGAAACAGAGGCGCGGGACAAGGGGCTGAATCAGTGGGGCTGAATCAGAGGGGCTGAAACAGAGGGGCTGAAACAGAGGGCGAGAAACAGAGGGGCTGAAACAGAGGGGCTGAAACAGAGGGGCTGAAACAGAGGGTCTGAATCAGAGGGGCTGAAACAGAGGGGCTGAAACACAGGGCGAGAAACAGAGGGGCTGAAACAGAGGGGCTGAAACAGAGGGGCTGAAACAGAGGGCGAGAAGCAGAGGGGCTGAAACAGTGGGGCTGAAACAGAGGGCGAGAAACAGAGGGGCTGAAACATAGGGCGAGAAACAGAGGGGCTGAAACAGAGGGCGAGAAACAGAGGGGCTGAAACAGAGGGGCTGAAACAGAGGGGCTAAAACAGAGTGGCTGAAACAGAGGGGCTGTAAAAGAGGGGCTGGAACAGAGGGGGAGAAACAGAAGGGCTGAAACAGCGGGGCTGAATCAGAGGGGCTGAAACAGAGGGCGAGAAACAGAGGGGCTGAAACAGAGGGCGAGAAACAGAGGCGCTGAAACAGAGGGGCTGAAACAGAGGGGCTGAAACAGTGGGGCTGAAACAGAGGGCGAGAAACAGAGGGGCTGAAACAGAGAGCGAGAAACAGAGGGGCTGAAACAGAGGGGCGGGAAACAGAGGGGCTGTATCAGAGGGGCTGAATCAGAGGGGCTGAATCAGATGGGCTGAACCAGAGGGTGAGAAACAGAGGGGCTGAAACAGAGGGGCTGAAACAGAGGGGCTGAAACAGAGGGCGAGAAACAGAGGGGCTGAATCAGAGGGGCTGAAGCAGAGAGGCTGAATCAGAGGGGATGAAACAGAGGGCGAGAAACAGAGGGGCAGAAACAGAGGGCGAGAAACAGAGGGGCTGAAACAAAGGGGCTGAAACAGAGGGGCTGAATCAGAGAAGCTGATTCAGACGGGCTGAAACAGAGGGGCTGCATCAGCGGGGCTGAAACAGAGGGCGAGAAACATCGGGGCTGAAACAGAGGGCGAGAAACAGAGGGGCAGAAACTGAGGGCGAGAAACAGAGGGGCTGAAACAGAGGGGCTGAAACAGAGGGCGAGAAACAGAGGGGCTGAAAATGAGGGCGAGAAACAGAGGGGCTGAAACAGAGGGTGAGAAACAGAGGGGCTGAAACAGAGGAGCTGAAACAGAGGGTCTGAAACAGAGGGTCTGAAACACAGGGCGAGAAACAGAGGGGCTGAATCAGAGGGGCTGAATCAGAGGGGCTGAAACAGAGGGGCTGAAACAGAGGGCGAGAAACAAAGGGGCTGAAACAGCGGGCGAGAAACAGAGGGCGAGAAACAGAGGGGCGGAAACAGAGAGCCTGAAACAGAGAGCGAGAAACAGGGGGCTGAACCAGAGGGCGAAAAACAGAGGGGCTGAAACAGAGTGCGAGAAACAGAGGGTGAGAAACAGAGGGGCTGAAACAGAGGGGCTGAAACAGACGGGCTGAAACAGAGGGGCTGAAACAGAGGGCGAGAAACAGAGCGGCTGAAACAGAGGGGGGGAAACAGAGGGTCTGAAACAGAGGGCGAGAAAACGGGGGGCTGAATCAGAGGTGCTGAAACAGAGGGGCTGAAACAGAGGGCGAGAAACAGAGGGGCTGAAACAGAGGGCGAGAAACAGAGGGGCTGAAACAGAGGGCGAGAAACAGAGGGGCTGAATCAGAGGGGCAGAAACAGAGGTTGAGAAACAGAGTGGCTTAAACAGATGGGCTGAAACAGAGGGGCTGAAACAGAGGGTGAGAAACAGAGGGGCTGAAACAGAGGGCGAGAAACAGAGGGGCTGAAACAGAGGGCGAGAAACAGAGGGGCTGAAACAGATGGTGAGAAACAGAGGGGCTGAACAAGAGGGGCTGGAACAGAGGGGGAGAAACAGAGGGGCTGAAACAGAGGGCGAGAAACAGAGGGGCTGAAACAGCGGGGCTGAATCAGAGGGGCTGAAACAGAGGGCGAGAAACAGAGGGGCTGAAACAGAGGGCGAGAAACAGAGGCGCTGAAACATAGGGGCTGAAACAGAGGGGCTGAAACAGTGGGGCTGAAACAGAGGGCGAGAAACAGAGGGGCTGAAACAAAGGGCGAGAAACAGAGGGGCTGAAACAGAGGCGCGGGAAACAGAGGGGCTGAATCAGAGGGGCTGAATCAGAGGGGCTTAAACAGAGGGCGAGAAACAGAGGGGCTGAAAAAGAGGGCGAGAATCAGAGGGGCTGAAACAGAGGGCGAGAAACAGAAGGCGAGAAACAGAGGGGCTGAAACAGAGGGGCTGAATCAGAGGGGCTGATTCAGAGGGGCTGAAACAGAGGGGCTGAATCAGCGGGTTGAAACAGAGGGCGAGAAACAGCGGGGCTGAAACAGAGGGCGAGAAACAGAGGGGCAGAAACTGAGGGCGAGAAACAGAGGGGCTGAAACAGAGGGGCTGAAACAGAGGGCGAGAAACAGAGGGGCTGAAAAAGAGGGCGAGAAACAGAGGAGCTGAAACAGAGGGCGAGAAACAGAGGGGCTGAAACAGAGGGCGAGAAACAGAGGGGCTGAAACAGAGGAGCTGAAACAGAGGGGCTGAAACAGAGGGTCTGAAACACAGGGCGAGAAACAGAGGGGCTGAATCAGAGGGGCTGAATCAGAGGGGCTGAAACAGAGGGGCTGAAACAGAGGGCGAGAAACAAAGGGGCTGAAACAGCGGGCGAGAAACAGAGGGCGAGAAACAGAGGGGCGGAAACAGAGAGCCTGAAACAGAGGGCGAGAAACAGGGGGCTGAACCAGAGT
Organism: Chiloscyllium punctatum; assembly: GCF_047496795.1. Taxonomy (NCBI): domain Eukaryota; kingdom Metazoa; phylum Chordata; class Chondrichthyes; order Orectolobiformes; family Hemiscylliidae; genus Chiloscyllium; species Chiloscyllium punctatum. Next base: position 161,701,063 of record NC_092741.1, on the reverse strand, counting down.
GCGAAAAACAGAGGGGCTGAAACAGAGGGCGAGAAACAGAGGGTGAGAAACAGAGGGGTTGAAACAGAGGGGCTGCAACAGACGGGCTGAAACAGAGGGGCTGAAACCGAGGGCGAGAAACAGAGGGGCTGAAACAGAGGGGGGTAAACAGAGGGGCTGAAACAGAGGGCGAGAAACAGAGGGGCTGAATCAGAGGGGCTGAAACAGAGGGGCTGAAACAGAGGGCAAGAAACAGAGGGGCTGAAACAGAGGGCGAGAAACAGAGGGGCTGAAACAGAGGGTGAGAAACAGAGGGGCTGAAACAGAGGGCGAGAAACAGAGTTGCTGAAACAGATGGGCTGAAACAGAGGGGCTGAAACCGAGGGCGAGAAACAGAGGGGCTGAAACAGAGGGTGAGAAACAGAGGCGCTGAAACAGAGGGGCTGAAACAGACGGGCTGAAACAGTGGGGCTGAAACAGAGGGCGAGAAACAGAGGGGCTGAAACAGAGGGCGAGAAACAGAGGGGCTGAAACAGAGGGGCTGAATCAGAGGGGCTGAATCAGAGGGGCTGAATCAGATGGGCTGAAACAGAGGGTGAGAAACAGAGGGGCTGAAAGAGAGGGGCTGAAACAGAGGGGCTGAAACAGAGGGCGAGAAACGGAGGGGCTGAATCAGAGGGGCTGAATCAGAGGGGCTGAATCAGAGGGTCTGAAGCAGAGGGGCTGAATCAGAGGGGATGAAACAGAGGGCGAGAAACAGAGGGGCAGAAACAGAGGGCGAGAAACAGAGGGGCTGAAACAGAGGGGCTGAAACAGAGGGGCTGAATCAGAGGGGCTGATTCAGAGGGGCTGAAACAGAGGGGCTGAATCAGCGGGGCTGAAACAGAGGGCGAGAAACAGCGGGGCTGAAACAGAGGGCGAGAAACAGAGGGGCAGAAACTGAGGGCGAGAAACAGAGGGGCTGAAACAGAGGGGCTGAAACAGAGGGCGAGAAACAGAGGGGCTGAATCAGAGGGGCTGAAACAGAGGGCGAGAAACAGAGGGGCAGAAACTGAGGGCGAGAAACAGAGGGGCTGAAACAGAGGGGCTGAAACAGAGGGCGAGAAACAGAGGGGCTGAAAAAGAGGGCGAGAAACAGAGGGGCTGAAACAGAGGGCGAGAAACAGAGGGGCTGAAACAGAGGAGCTGAAACAGAGGGTCTGAAACCGAGGGTCTGAAACACAGGGCGAGAAACAGAGGGGCTGAATCAGAGGGGCTGAATCAGAGGGGCTGAAACAGAGGGGCTCAAACAGAGGGCGAGAAACAAAGGGGCTGAAACAGCGGGCGAGAAACAGAGGGCGAGAAACAGAGGGGCGGAAACAGAGAGCCTGAAACAGAGGGCGAGAAACAGGGGGCTGAACCAGAGAACGAAAAACAGAGGGGCTGAAACAGAGTGCAAGAAACAGAGGGTGAGTAACAGTGGGCGAGAAACAGAGGGGATGAAACAGAGGGGCTGAATCAGAGGGGCTGAAACAGAGGTGCTGGAACAAAGGCGGAGAAACAGAGGGGCTGAAACAGAGGGGCTGAATCAGAGGGGCTGAAACAGAGGGCGAGACACAGAGGGGCTGAAACAGAGGGCGAAACAGAGGCGCTGAAACAGAGGGGCTGAAACAGAGGGGCTGAAACAGAGGGGCTGAAACAGAGGGCGAGAAACAGAGGGGCTGAAACAGAGGGCGAGAAACAGAGGGGCTGAAACAGAGGGCGAGAAACAGAGGGGCTGAAACAGAGGGGCGGGAAACAGAGGGGCTGAATCAGAGGGGCTGAATCAGAGGGGCTGAAACAGAGGGGCTGAAACAGAGGGCGAGAAACAGAGGGGCTGAAACAGAGGGCGAGAAACAGAGGGGCTGAATCAGAGGGGCAGAAACAGAGGTTGGGAAACAGAGGGGCTGAAACAGAGGGTGAGAAACAGAGTGGCTGAAACAGATGGGCTGAAACAGAGGGGCTGAAACAGAGGGCGAGAAACAGAGGGGCTGAAACAGAGGGTGAGAAACAGAGGGGCTGAACAAGAGGGGCTGGAACAGAGGGGGAGAAACAGAGGGGCTGAAACAGCGGGGCTGAATCAGAGGGGCTGAAACAGAGGGCGAGAAACAGAGGGGCTGAAACAGAGGGCGAGAAACAGAGGCGCTGAAACATAGGGGCTGAAACAGAGGGGCTGAAACAGTGGGGCTGAAACAGAGGGCGAGAAACAGAGGGGCTGAAACAAAGGGCGAGAAACAGAGGGGCTGAAACAGAGGCGCGGGAAACAGAGGGGCTGAATCAGAGGGGCTGAATCAGAGGTGCTTATACAGAGGGCGAGAAACAGAGGGGCTGAAAAAGAGGGCGAGAATCAGAGGGGCTGAAACAGAGGGCGAGAAACAGAAGGCGAGAAACAGAGGGGCTGAAACAGAGGGGCTGAATCAGAGGGGCTGATTCAGAGGGGCTGAAACAGAGGGGCTGAATCAGCGTTCTGAAACAGAGGGCAAGAAACAGCGGGGCTGAAACAGAGGGCGAGAAACAGAGGGGCAGAAACTGAGGGCGAGAAACAGAGGGGCTGAAACAGAGGGGCTGAAACAGAGGGCGAGAAACAGAGGGGCTGAAAAAGAGGGCGAGAAACAGAGGAGCTGAAACAGAGGGCGAGAAACAGAGGGGCTGAAACAGAGGGCGAGAAACAGAGGGGCTGAAACAGAGGAGCTGAAACAGAGGGGCTGAAACAGAGGGTCTGAAACAGAGGGCGAGAAACAGAGGGGCTGAATCAGAGGGTCTGAATCAGAGGGGCTGAAACAGAGGGGCTGAAACAGAGGGCGAGAAACAAAGGGGCTGAAACAGCGGGCGAGAAACAGAGGGCGAGAAACAGAGGGGCGGAAACAGAGAGCCTGAAACAGAGGGCGAGAAACAGGTGGCTGAACCAGAGGGCGAAAAACAGAGGGGCTGAAACAGTGGGCGAGAAACAGAGGGTGAGAAACAGAGGGGTTGAAACAGAGGGGCTGCAACAGACGGGCTGAAACAGAGGGGCTGAAACCGAGGGCGAGAAACAGAGGGGCTGAAACAGAGGGGCTGAAACAGACGGGCTGAAACAGAGGGGCTGAAACAGAGGGCGAGAAACAGAGCGGCTGAAACAGAGGGGGGGAAACAGAGGGTCTGAAACCGAGGGCGAGAAAACGGGGTCTGAATCAGAGGTGCTGAAACAGAGGGGCTGAAACAGAGGGCGAGAAACAGAGGGGCTGAAACAGAGAGCGAGAAACAGAGGGGCTGAAACAGAGGGCGAGAAACAGAGGGGCTGAATCAGAGGGGCAGAAACAGAGGTTGGGAAACAGAGGGGCTGAAACAGAGGGTGAGAAACAGAGTGGCTGAAACAGATGGGCTGAAACAGAGGGGCTGAAACAGAGGGCGAGAAACAGAGGGGCTGAAACAGAGGGTGAGAAACAGAGGGGCTGAACAAGAGGGGCTGGAACAGAGGGGGAGAAACAGAGGGGCTGAAACAGCGGGGCTGAATCAGAGGGGCTGAAACAGAGGGCGAGAAACAGAGGGGCTGAAACAGAGGGCGAGAAACAGAGGCGCTGAAACATAGGGGCTGAAACAGAGGGGCTGAAACAGTGGGGCTGAAACAGAGGGCGAGAAACAGAGGGGCTGAAACAAAGGGCGAGAAACAGAGGGGCTGAAACAGAGGCGCGGGAAACAGAGGGGCTGAATCAGAGGGGCTGAATCAGAGGGGCTTAAACAGAGGGCGAGAAACAGAGGGGCTGAAAAAGAGGGCGAGAATCAGAGGGGCTGAAACAGAGGGCGAGAAACAGAAGGCGAGAAACAGAGGGGCTGAAACAGAGGGGCTGAATCAGAGGGGCTGATTCAGAGGGGCTGAAACAGAGGGGCTGAATCAGCGGGCTGAAACAGAGGGCAAGAAACAGCGGGGCTGAAACAGAGGGCGAGAAACAGAGGGTGGCAGAAACTGAGGGCGAGAAACAGAGGGGCTGAAACAGAGGGGCTGAAACAGAGGGCGAGAAACAGAGGGGCTGAAAAAGAGGGCGAGAAACAGAGGAGCTGAAACAGAGGGCGAGAAACAGAGGGGCTGAAACAGAGGGCGAGAAACAGAGGGGCTGAAACAGAGGAGCTGAAACAGAGGGGCTGAAACAGAGGGTCTGAAACAGAGGGCGAGAAACAGAGGGGCTGAATCAGAGGGTCTGAATCAGAGGGGCTGAAACAGAGGGGCTGAAACAGAGGGCGAGAAACAAAGGGGCTGAAACAGCGGGCGAGAAACAGAGGGCGAGAAACAGAGGGGCGGAAACAGAGAGCCTGAAACAGAGGGCGAGAAACAGGTGGCTGAACCAGAGGGCGAAAAACAGAGGGGCTGAAACAGTGGGCGAGAAACAGAGGGTGAGAAACAGAGGGGTTGAAACAGAGGGGCTGCAACAGACGGGCTGAAACAGAGGGGCTGAAACCGAGGGCGAGAAACAGAGGGGCTGAAACAGAGGGGGGGAAACAGAGGGGCTGAAACAGAGGGCGAGAAACAGAGGGGCTGAATCAGAGGGGCTGAAACAGAGGGGCTGAAACAGAGGGCGAGAAACAGAGGGGCTGAAACAGAGGGCGAGAAACAGAGGGGCTGAATCAGAGGGGCTGAAACAGAGGGTGAGAAACAGAGGGGCTGAAACAGAGGGCGAGAAACAGAGTTGCTGAAACAGATGGGCTGAAACAGAGGGGCTGAAACAGAGGGTGAGAAACAGAGGGGCAGAAACAGAGGGTGAGAAACAGAGGCGCTGAAACAGAGTGGCTGAAACAGAGGGGCTGAAACAGAGGGGCTGGAACAGAGGGGGCGAAACAGAGGGGATGAAACAGAGGGGCTGAATCAGAGGGGCTGATTAGATTACTTACAGTGTGGAAACAGGCCCTCCGGCCCAACAAGTCCACACCGCCCCGCGGGGGGCAACCCACCCATACCCCTACCTAACACTACGGGCAATTTAGCATAGCCAATTCACCTGACCTGCACATCTTTGGACTATGGGAGGAAACCGGAGCACCCGGAGGAAACCCACGCAGACACGGGGAGAATGTGCAAACTCCACACAGTCAGTCGCCTGAGGCAGGAACTGAACCTAGGTCCCTGGCGCTGAGAGGCAGCAGTGCTAACCGCTGTGCCACCGTCGAAACAGAGGGCGAGAAACAGAGGGGCTGAAACAGAGGGGCTGAAACAGAGGGGCTGAATCAGAGGGGCTGATTCAGAGGGGCTGAAACAGAGGGGCTGAAACAGAGGGCGAGAAACAGAGGGGCTGAAACAGAGTGGCTGGAACACAGGGGGAGAAACAGAGGGGCTGAAACAGAGGGGCTGAATCAGAGGGGCTGAAACAGAGGGCGAGAAACAGAGGGGCTGAAACAGAGGGCGAGAAACAGAGGCGCTGAAACAGAGGGGCTGAAACAGAGGGGCTGAAACAGAGGGGCTGAAACAGAGGGCGAGAAACAGAGGGGCTGAAACAGAGGGGCGGGAAACAGAGGGGCTGAATCAGAGGTGTTGAATCAGAGGGGCTGAAACAGAGGGTGAAAAACAGAGGGGCTGAAACAGAGGGGCTGAAACAGAGGGGCTGAAACAGAGGGCGAGAAACAGAGGGGCTGAATCAGAGGGGCTGAATCAGAGGGGCTGAAACAGAGGGGCTGATTCAGAGGGGCTGAAACTGAGGGGCTGAATCAGCGGGGCTGAAACAGAGGGCGAGAAACAGAGGGGCTGAAACAGAGGGCGAGAATCAGAGGCGCTGAAACAGAGGGCGAGAAACAGAGGGGCTGAAACAGAGGGGCTGAAACAGAGGGGCTGAAACAGAGGGGCTGATTCAGAGGGGCTGAAACTGAGGGGCTGAATCAGCGGGGCTGAAACAGAGGGCGAGAAACAGTGGGGCTGAAACAGAGGGCGAGAAACAGAGGGGCAGAAACAGAGGGCGAGAAACAGAGGGGCTGAAACAGAGGGTCTGAAATGGAGGGCGAGAAACAGAGGGGCTGAAACAGAGGGCGAGAAACAGAGGGGCTGAAACAGAGGGGCTGAAACAGAGGGGCTGAAACAGAGGGCGAGAAACAGAGGGGCTGAATCAGAGGGGCTGAATCAGAGGGGCTGAAACAGTGGGGCTGAAACAGAGGGCGAGAAACAAAGGGGCTGAAACAGCGGGCGAGATACAGAGGGCGAGAAACAGAGGGGCTGAAACAGAGGGCTGAAACAGACGGGCTGAAACAGAGAGCCTGAAACAGAGGGCGAGAAACAGAGGGGCTGAAACAGAGGGCGAAAAACAGAGGGGCTGAAACAGAGCGGCTGAAGCAGAGGGGCTGAAACAGAGGGGCTGAATCAGAGGGGCTGAAACAGAGGGCGAGAAACAGAGGGTCTGAAACAGAGGGCGAGAAACAGAGCGGCTGAAACAGAGGGCGAGAATCAGAGGCGCTGAAACAGAGGGCGAGAAACAGAGGGGCTGAAACAGAGGGGCTGAAACAGAGGGGCTGAAACAGAGGGGCTGATTCAGAGGGGCTGAAACTGAGGGGCTGAATCAGCGGGGCTGAAACAGAGGGCGAGAAACAGTGGGGCTGAAACAGAGGGCGAGAAACAGAGGGGCAGAAACAGAGGGCGAGAAACAGAGGGGCTGAAACAGAGGGTCTGAAATGGAGGGCGAGAAACAGAGGGGCTGAAACAGAGGGCGAGAAACAGAGGGGCTGAAACAGAGGGGCTGAAACAGAGGGGCTGAAACAGAGGGCGAGAAACAGAGGGGCTGAATCAGAGGGGCTGAATCAGAGGGGCTGAAACAGTGGGGCTGAAACAGAGGGCGAGAAACAAAGGGGCTGAAACAGCGGGCGAGATACAGAGGGCGAGAAACAGAGGGGCTGAAACAGAGGGCTGAAACAGACGGGCTGAAACAGAGAGCCTGAAACAGAGGGCGAGAAACAGAGGGGCTGAAACAGAGGGCGAAAAACAGAGGGGCTGAAACAGAGCGGCTGAAGCAGAGGGGCTGAAACAGAGGGGCTGAATCAGAGGGGCTGAAACAGAGGGCGAGAAACAGAGGGTCTGAAACAGAGGGCGAGAAACAGAGCGGCTGAAACAGAGGGCGAGAAACAGAGGGGCTGAAACAGAGGGGCTGAAACAGAGGGTGTGAAACAGAGGGCGAGAAAAGGAGGGGCTGAAACAGAGGGCGAGAAACAGAGTGGCTGAAACAGACGGGCTGAAGCAGAGGGGCTGAAACAGAGGGTGAGAAGCAGAGGGGCTGAAACAGAGGGGCTGAAACAGAGGGGCTGAAACAGAGTGGCTGAAACAGAGGGGCTGAAACAGAGGGGCTGGAACAGAGGCGGAGAAACAGAGGGGTTGGAACAGAGGGGCTGAATCAGAGGGGCTGAAACAGAGGGCGAGAAACAGAGGGGCTGAAACAGAGGGCAAGAAACAGAGGCGCTGAAACAGACAGGCTGAAACAAAGGGGCTGAAACAGTGGGGCTGAAACAGAGGGGCGGAAACAGAGGGGCTGAATCAGAAGGGCTGATTCAGAGGGGCTGAAACAGAGGGGCTGAATCAGCGGGGCTGAAATAGAGGGCGAGAATCAGAGGGGCTGAAACAGAGGGCGAGAAACAGAGGGGCAGAAACAGAGGGCGAGAAACAGAGGGGCTGAAACAGAGGGGCTGAAACAGAGGGCGAGAAACAGAGGGGCTGAAACAGAGCGGCTGAAGCAGAGGGCGAGAAACAGAGGGGCTGAATCAGAGGGGCTGAAACAGAGGGCGAGAAACAGAGGGGCTGAAACAGAGGGCGAGAAACAGAGGGGCTGAAACAGAGGGGCTGAAACAGAGGGCGAGAAACAGAGGGGCTGAAACAGAGCGGCTGAAGCAGAGGGCGAGAAACAGAGGGGCTGAATCAGAGGGGCTGAAACAGAGGGCGAGAAACAGAGGGGCTGAAACAGAGGGCGAGAAAAAGAGGGGCTGAAACAGAGGGCGAGAAACAGAGGGGCTGAATCAGAGGGGCTGAAACAGAGCGGCTGAAACAGAGGGCGAGTTTCAGAGGGGCTGAAACAGAGTGCGAGAAACAGAGGGGCTGAATCAGAGGGGCTGAAACCGAGGGTGAGAAACAGAGGCGCTGAAACAGAGGGCGAGAAACAGAGTGCCCGAAACAGACGGGCTGAAACAGAGGGGCTGAAACAGAGGGCGAGAAACAGAGGGGCTGAAACAGAGGGCGAGAAACAGAGGGGCTGAAACAGAGGGGCTGAAACAGAGAGGCTGAAACAGAGGGGCTGAAACAGAGGGCGAGAAACAGAGGGGCTGAAACAGTGGGCGAGAAACAGAGGGGCTGAATCAGAGGGGCTGAATCAGAGGGGCTGAATCAGAGGGGCTGAAACAGAGGGTGAGAAACAGAGGGGCTGAAACAGAGGGGCTGAAACAGAGGGTGAGAAACAGAGGGGCTGAATCAGAGGGGCTGAATCAGAGGGGCTGAATCAGAGGGGCTGGAACAGAGGGGCTGAATCAGAGGGGCTGAAACAGAGGGCGAGAAACAGAGGCGCTGAAACAGAGGGGCTGAAACAGAGGGGCTGAAACAGAGGGGCTGAAACAGAAGGCGAGAAACAGAGGGGCTGAAACAGTGTGCGAGAAACAGAGGGGCTGAATCAGAGGGGCTGAATCAGAGGGGCTGAATCAGAGGGGCTGAAACAGAGGGTGAGAAACAGAGGGGCTGAAACAGAGGGGCTGAAACAGAGGGTGAGAAACAGAGGGGCTGAATCAGAGGGGCTGAATCAGAGGGGCTGGAACAGAGGGGCTGAATCAGAGGGGCTGAAACCGTGGGCGAGAAACAGAGGGGCTAAAACTGAGGGCGAGAATCAGAGGGGCTGAAACAGAGGGCGAGAAACAGAGGGGCTGAAACAGAGGGGCTGAAACAGAGGGTCTGAAACAGAGGGGCTGAATCAGAGGGGCTGATTCAGAGGGGCTGAAACAGAGGGGCTGAATCAGCGGTGCTGAAACAGAGGGCGAGAAACAGCGGGGCTGAAACAGAGGGCGAGAAACAGAGGGGCAGAAACAGAGGGCGAGAAACAGAGGGGCTGAAACAGAGGGGCTGAAACAGAGGGCGAGAAACAGAGGGGCTGAAACAGAGGGCGAGAAACAGAGGGGCAGAAACAGAGGGCGAGAAACAGAGGGGCTGAAACAGAGGGCGAGAAACAGAGGGGCTGAAGCAGAGGGGCTGAAACAGAGGGGCTGAAACAGAGGGCGAGAAACAGAGGGGCTGAATCAGAGGGGCTGAATCAGAGGGGCTGAAACAGTGGGGCTGAAACAGAGGGCGAGAATCAAAGGGGCTGAAACAGCGGGCGAGAAACAGAGGGCGAGAAACAGAGGGGCTGAAACAGAGGGGCTGAAACAGACGGGCTGAAACAGAGAGCCTGAAACAGAGGGCGATAAACAGAGGGGCTGAAACAGAGGGCGAAAAACTAAGGGCTGAAACAGAGGGCGAGAAACAGAGGGTGAGAAATAGATGGCGAAAAACAGAGGGGCTGAAACAGAGGGGCTGAATCAGAGGGGCTGAAACAGAGGGTGAGAAACAGAGGGGCTGAAACAGAGGGGCTGAATCAGAGGGGCTGAAACAGAGAGCGAGAAACAGAGGGCCTGAAACAGAGGGCGAGAAACAGAGGGGCTGAAACAGAGGGCGAGAAACAGAGGGGCTGAAACAGAGGGGCTGAAACAGAGGGGCTGAAACAGAGGGCGAGAAACAGAGGGGCTGAAACAGAGGGCGAGAAACAGAGGGGCTGAATCAGAGGGGCTGAAACAGAGGGTGAGAAACAGAGGGGCTGAAACAGAGGGCGAGAAACAGAGTGGCTGAAACAGACGGGCTGAAACAGAGGGGCTGAAACAGAGGGCGAGAAACAGAGGGGCTGAAACAGAGGGTGAGAAACAGAGGGTCTGAAACAGAGGGGCTGAAACAGAGGGGCTGAAACAGAGTGGCTGAAACAGAGGGGCTGAAGCAGAGGTGCTGGAACAGAGGCGGAGAAACAGAGGGGCTGAAACAGAGGTGCTGAATCAGCGGGGCTGAAACAGTGGGCGAGAAACAGAGGGGCTGAAACAGAGGGCGAGAAACAGAGGCGCTGAAACAGAGGGGCTGAAACAGAGGGGCTGAAACAGTGGGGCTGAAACAGAGTGCGAGAAACAGAGGGGCTGAAACAGAGGGAGAGAAACAGAGGGGCTGAAACAGAGTGGCGGCAAACAGAGTGGTTGAATCAGTGGGGGCTGAATTAGAGGGGCTGAATCAGAGGGGCAGAAACAGAGGGTGAGAAACAGAGGGGCTGACACAGAGGGGCTGAAACAGAGGGGCTGAAACAGAAGGCGAGAAACAGAGGGGCTGAATCAGAGGGGCTGAATCAGAGCGGCTGAATCAGAGGGGCTGAAATAGAGGGGCTGAATCAGAGGGGCTGAAACAGAGGGCGAGACACAGAGGGGCTGAAACAGAGGGCGAGAATCAGAGGGGCTGAAACAGAGGGCGAGAAACAGAGGGGCTGAAACAGAGGGGCTGAATCAGACGGGCTGAAACAGAGAGCCTGAAACAGAGGGCAAGAAACAGAGGGGCTGAAACAGAGGGGCTGAAACAGAGGGGCTGAAACAGAGGGCGAGAAACAGAGGGTGAGAAATAGAGGGCGAGAAACAGAGGGGCTGAAACAGAAAGGCTGAAACAGAGGGGCTGAATCAGAGGGGCAGAAACAGAGGGGCTGAATCAGAGGGGCTGAAACAGAGGGCGAGAAACAGAGGGCCTGAAACAGAGGGCGAGAAACAGAGGGGCTGAAACAGAGGGCGAGAAACAGAGGGGCTGAAACAGAGGGTCTGAAACACAGGGGCTGAAACAGAGGGCGAGAAACAGAGGGGCTGAAACAGAGGGCGAGAAACAGAGGGGCTGAATCAGAGGGGCTGAAACAGAGGGTGAGAAACAGAGTGGCTGAAACAGAGGTCGAGAAACAGAGTGGCAGAAACAGACGGTCTGAAACAGAGGGGCTGAAACAGAGGGCGAGAAACAGAGGGCCTGAAACAGAGGGCGAGAAACAGAGGGGCTGAAACAGAGGGCGAGAAACAGAGGGGCTGAAAGAGAGGGGCTGAAACAGAGGGGCTAAAACAGAGTGGCTGAAACAGAGGGGCTGTAAAAGAGGGGCTGGAACAGAGGGGGAGAAACAGAGGGGCTGAAACAGCGGGGCTGAATCAGAGGGGCTGAAACTGAGGACGAGAAACAGAGGGGCTGAAACAGAGGGCGAGAAACAGAGGCGCTGAAACAGAGGGGCTGAAACAGAGGGGCTGAAACAGTGGGGCTGAAACAGAGGGCGAGAAACAGAGGGCGAGAAACAGAGGGGCTGAAATAGAGGGGCGGGAAACAGAGGGGCTGAATCAGAGGGAATGAATCAGAGGGGCTGAATCAGATGGGCTGAAACAGAGGGTGAGAAACAGAGGGGCTGAAACAAAGGGGCTGAAACAGAGGGGCTAAAACAGAGGGGCTGAATCAGAGGGGCTGAAGCAGAGGGGCTGAATCAGAGGGGCTGAAACAGAGGGGCTGGAACAGAGGGGGAGAAACAGAGGGGCTGAAACAGAGGGGCTGAATCAGAGGGGCTGAAACAGAGGGCGAGAAACAGAGGCGCGGAAACAGATGTGCTGAAACAGAGAGGCTGAAACAGAGGGCGAGAAACAGAGGGGCTGAAACAGAGGGAGAGAAACAGAGGGGCTGAATCAGAGGGGCTGAATCAGAGGGGCTGAAACAGAGGGTGAGAAACAGAGGGGCTGAAACAGAGGGGCTGAAACAGAGGGGCTGAAACAGAGGGCGAGAAACAGAGGGGCTGAATCAGAGGGGCTGAATCAGAGGGGCTGAATCAGAGGGGCTGGAACAGAGGGGCTGAATCAGAGGGGCTGAAACCGTGGGCGAGAAACAGAGGGGCTGAAACAGAGAGCGAGAATCAGAGGGGCTGAAACAGAGGGCGAGAAACAGAGGGGCTGAAACAGAGGGGCTGAAACAGAGGGTCTGAAACAGAGGGGCTGAATCAGAGCGGCTGATTCAGAGGGGCTGAAACAGAGGGGCTGATTCAGCGGGGCTGAAACAGAGGGCGAGAAACAGCGGGGCTGAAACAGAGGGCGAGAAACAGAGGGGCTGAAACAGAGGGGCTGAATCAGAGGGGCTGAAACAGAGGGTGAGAAACAGAGGGGCTGAAACAGAGGGGCTGAAACAGAGGGGCTGAAACAGAGGGCGAGAAACAGAGGCGCGGAAACAGATGTGCTGAAACAGAGAGGCTGAAACAGAGGGCGAGAAACAGAGGGGCTGAAACAGAGGGAGAGAAACAGAGGGGCTGAATCAGAGGGGCTGAATCAGAGGGGCTGAAACAGAGGGTGAGAAACAGAGGGGCTGAAACAGAGGGGCTGAAACAGAGGGGCTGAAACAGAGGGCGAGAAACAGAGGGGCTGAATCAGAGGGGCTGAATCAGAGGGGCTGAATCAGAGGGGCTGGAACAGAGGGGCTGAATCAGAGGGGCTGAAACCGTGGGCGAGAAACAGAGGGGCTGAAACAGAGAGCGAGAATCAGAGGGGCTGAAACAGAGGGCGAGAAACAGAGGGGCTGAAACAGAGGGGCTGAAACAGAGGGTCTGAAACAGAGGGGCTGAATCAGAGCGGCTGATTCAGAGGGGCTGAAACAGAGGGGCTGAATCAGCGGGGCTGAAACAGAGGGCGAGAAACAGCGGGGCTGAAACAGAGGGCGAGAAACAGAGGGGCAGAAACAGAGGGGCTGAAACAGAGGGGCTGAAACAGAGGGGCTGAAACAGAGGGCGAGAAACAGAGGGGCTGAAACAGAGGGCGAAAAACAGAGGGGCAGAAACAGAGTGCGAGAAACAGAGGGGCTGAAACAGAGGGGCTGAAACAGATGGCGAGAAACAGAGGGTCTGAAACAGAGGGGCTGAAACAGAGGGCGAGAAACAGAGGGGCTGAATCAGAGGGGCTGAAACAGAATGCGAGAAACAGAGGGGCTGAAACAGAGGGCGAGAAACAGAGGGGCTGAAACAGAGGTCGAGAAACAGAGGGGCTGAATCAGAGGGGCTGAAACAGAGGGGCTGAAACAGACGGCGAGAAACAGAAGGGCTGAAACAGAGGGCGAGAAACAGAGGGGCTGAAACAGAGGGCGAGAAACAGAGGGGCTGAAACAGAGGGCGAGAAACAGAGTGGCTGAAACAGACGGGCTGAAACAGAGGGGCTGAAACAGAGGGCGAGAAACAGAGGGGCTGAAACAGAGGGCGAGAAACAGAGGGGCTGAAACAGAGGGGCTGAAAGAGAGGGGCTGAAACAGAGTGGCTGAAACAGAGGGGCTGAAACAGAGTGGATGGAACACAGGGGGAGAAACAGAGGGGCTGAATCAGAGGGGCTGAAACAGAGGGCGAGAAACAGAGGGGCTGAAACAGAGGGCGAGAAACAGAGGCGCTGAAACAGAGGGGCTGAAACAGAGGGGCTGAAACAGAGGGGCTGAAATAGAGGACGAGAAACAGAGGGGCTGAAACAGAGGGCGAGAAACAGAAGGGCTGAAACAGAGGGGCGGGAAACAGAGGGGCTGAATCAGAGGGGCTGAATCAGAGGGGCTGAAACAGAGGGTGAAAAACAGAGGGGCTGAAACAGAGGGGCTGAAACGGAGGGGCTGAAACAGAGGGCGAGAAACAGAGGGGCTGACACAGAGGGCGAGAAACAGAGGGGCTGAAACAGAGGGCCCGGAAACAGAGGGGCTGAATCAGAGGGGCTGAATCAGAGGGGCTGAATCAGAGGGGCTGAAACAGAGGGTGAGAAACAGAGGGGCTGAAACAGAGGGGCTGAAACAGAGGGGCTGAAACAGAGGGCGAGAAACAGAGGGGCTGAAACAGAGGGGCTGAAACAGAGGGGCTGAAGCAGAGGGCGAGATACAGCGGGGCTGAAACAGAGGGCGAGAAACAGAAGGGCAGAAACAGAGGGGCTAAATCAGAGGGGATGATTCTGAGGGGCTGAAACAGAGGGGCTGAATCAGCGGGGCTGAAACAGAGGGCGAGAAACAGCGGGGCTGAAACAGAGGGCGAGAAACAGAGGGGCAGAAACAGAGTGCGAGAAACAGAGGGGCTGAAACAGAGGGGCTGAAACAGACGGCGAGAAACAGAGGGGCTGAAACAGAGGGGCTGAAACAGAGGGCGAGAAACAGAGGGGCTGAATCAGAAGGGCTGAAACAGAATGCGAGAAACAGAGGGGCTGAAACAGAGGGCGAGAAACAGAGGGGCTGAAACAGAGGTCGAGAAACAGAGGGGCTGAATCAGAGGGGCTGAAACAGAGGGGCTGAAACAGACGGCGAGAAACAGAGGGGCTGAAACAGAGGGCCCGGAAACAGAGGGGCTGAATCAGAGGGGCTGAATCAGAGGGGCTGAATCAGAGGGGCTGAAACAGAGGGTGAGAAACAGAGGGGCTGAAACAGAGGGGCTGAAACAGAGGGGCTGAAACAGAGGGCGAGAAACAGAGGGGCTGAAACAGAGGGGCTGAAACAGAGGGGCTGAAGCAGAGGGCGAGATACAGCGGGGCTGAAACTGAGGGCGAGAAACAGAGGGGCAGAAACAGAGGGGCTGAATCAGAGGGGATGATTCAGAGGGGCTGAAACAGAGGGGCTGAATCAGCGGGGCTGAAACAGAGGGCGAGAAACAGAGGGGCAGAAACAGAGTGCGAGAAACAGAGGGGCTGAAACAGAGGGGCTGAAACAGATGGCGAGAAACAGAGGGTCTGAAACAGAGGGGCTGAAACAGAGGGCGAGAAACAGAGGGGCTGAATCAGAGGGGCTGAAACAGAATGCGAGAAACAGAGGGGCTGAAACAGAGGGCGAGAAACAGAGGGGCTGAAACAGAGGTCGAGAAACAGAGGGGCTGAATCAGAGGGGCTGAAACAGAGGGGCTGAAACAGATGGCGAGAAACAGAAGGGCTGAAACAGAGGGCGAGAAACAGAGGGGCTGAAACAGAGGGCGAGAAACAGAGGGGCTGAAACAGAGGGCGAGAAACAGAGTGGCTGAAACAGACGGGCTGAAACAGAGGGGCTGAAACAGAGGGCGAGAAACAGAGGGGCTGAAACAGAGGGCGAGAAACAGAGGGGTTGAAACAGAGGGGCTGAAAGAGAGGGGCTGAAACAGAGTGGCTGAAACAGAGGGGCTGAAACAGAGTGGATGGAACACAGGGGGAGAAACAGAGGGGCTGAATCACTGGGGCTGAAACAGAGGGCGAGAAACAGAGGGGCTGAAACAGAGGGCGAGAAACAGAGGCGCTGAAACAGAGGGGCTGAAACAGAGGGGCTGAAATAGAGGACGAGAAACAGAGGGGCTGAAACAGAGGGCGAGAAACAGAAGGGCTGAAACAGAGGGGCGGGAAACAGAGGGGCTGAATCAGAGGGGCTGAATCAGAGGGGCTGAAACAGAGGGTGAAAAACAGAGGGGCTGAAACAGAGGGGCTGAAACAGAGGGGCTGAAACAGAGGGCGAGAAACAGAGGGGCTGAATCAGAGGGGCTGAATCAGAGGGGCTGAATCAGAGGGGCTGAAACAGAGGGGCTGAATCAGAGGGGCTGAAACCGAGGGCGAGAAACAGAGGGGCTGAAACAGAGGGCGAGAATCAGAGGGGCTGAAACAGAGGGCGAGAAACAGAGGGGCTGAAACTGAGGGGCTGAATCAGCGGGGCTGAAACAGAGGGCGAGAAACAGTGGGGCTGAAACAGAGGGCGAGAAACAGAGGGCGAGAAACAGAGGGGCTGAATCAGAGGGGCTGAAACAGAATGCGAGAAACAGAGGGGCAGAAACAGAGGGCGAGAAACAGAGGGACTGAAACAGAGGTCGAGAAACAGAGGTGCTGAATCAGAGGGGCTGAAACAGAGGGGCTGAAACAGACGGCGAGAAACAGAGGGGCTGAAACAGAGGGCCCGGAAACAGAGGGGCTGAATCAGAGGGGCTGAATCAGAGGGGCTGAATGAGAGGGGCTGAAACAGAGGGTGAGAAACAGAGGGGCTGAAACAGAGGGGCTGAAACAGAGGGGCTGAAACAGAGGGCGAGAAACAGAGGGGCTGAAACAGAGGGGCTGAAACAGAGGGGCTGAAGCAGAGGGCGAGATACAGCGGGGCTGAAACAGAGGGCGAGAAACAGAGGGGCAGAAACAGAGGGGCTGAATCAGAGGGGATGATTCAGAGGCGCTGAAACAGAGGGGCTGAATCAGCGGGGCTGAAACAGAGGGCGAGAAACAGAGGGGCAGAAACAGAGTGCGAGAAACAGAGGGGCTGAAACAGAGGGGCTGAAACAGATGGCGAGAAACAGAGGGGCTGAAACAGAGGGGTTGAAACAGAGGGCGAGATACAGAGGGGCTGAATCAGAGGGGCTGAAACAGAATGCGAGAAACAGAGGGGCTGAAACAGAGGGCGAGAAACAGAGGGGCTGAAACAGAGGGCGAGAAACAGAGGGGCTGAAACATAGGGCGAGAAACAGAGGCGCTGAAACAGAGGGGCTTAAACAGAGGGGCTGAAACAGAGGGGCTGAAACAGAGGACGAGAAACAGAGGGGCTGAAACAGAGGGCGAGAAACAGAGGGGCTGAAACTGAGGGGCGGGAAACAGAGGTGCTGAATCAGAGGGGCTGAATCAGAGGGGCTGAAACAGAGGGTGAAAAACAGAGGGGCTGAAACAGAGGGGCTGAAACAGAGGGGCTGAAACAGAGGGCGAGAAACAGAGGGGCTGAATCAGAGTGGCTGAATCAGAGGGGCTGAATCAGAGGGGCTGAAACAGAGTGGCTGAATCAGAGGGCGAGAATCAGAGGGGCTGAAACAGAGGGCGAGAAACAGAGGGGCTGAAACTGAGGGGCTGAATCAGCGGGGCTGAAACAGAGGGCGAGAAACAGTGGGGCTGAAACAGAGGGCGAGAAACAGAGGGGCAGAAACAGAGGGCGAGAAACAGAGGGGCTGAAACAGAGGGGCTGAAATGGAGGGCGAGAAACAGAGGGGCTGAAACAGAGGGCGAGAAACAGAGGGGCTGAAACAGAGGGGCTGGAACAGAGGGGGAGAAACAGAGGGGCTGAAACAGAGGGGCTGAAACAGAGGGTCTGAAACAGAGGGCGAGAAACAGAGGGGCTGAATCAGAGTGGCTGAATCAGAGGGGCTGAAACAGTGGGCGAGCAACAAAGGGGCTGAAACAGCGGGCGAGAAACAGAGGGCGAGAATCAGAGGGGCTGAAACAGAGGGCTGAAACAGACGGGCTGAAACAGAGAGCCTGAAACAGTGGGCGAGAAACAGAGGGGCTGAAACAGAGGGCGAAAAACTAAGTGCTGAAACAGAGGGCGAGAAACAGAGGGTGAGAAATAGATGGCGAGAAACAGAGGGGCTGAAACAGAGGGGCTGAATCAGAGGGGCTGAAACAGAGGGCGAGAAACAGAGGGTCTGAAACAGAGGGCGAGAAACAGAGCGGCTGAAACAGAGGGCGAGAAACAGAGGGTGTGAAACAGAGGGCGAGAAAAGGAGGGGCTGAAACAGAGGACGAGAATCAGAGGGGCTGAATCAGAGGGGTTGAAACAGAGGGTGAGAAGCAGAGGGGCTGAAACAGAGGGCGAGAAACAGAGTGGCTGAAACAGACGGGCTGAAGCAGAGGGGCTGAAACAGAGGGCGAGAAACAGAGGGGCTGAAACAGAGGGCGAGAAACAGAGGGGCTGAAACAGAGGGGCTGAAACAGACGGGCTGAAACAGAGGGGCTGAAACAGAGGGGCTGGAACAGAGGCGGAGAAACAGAGGGGTTGAAACAGAGGGGCTGAATCAGAGGGGCTGAAACAGAGGGCGAGAAACAGAGGGGCTGAAACAGAGGGGCTGAAACAAAGGGGCTGAAACAGTGGGGCTGAAACAGAGGGCGAGAAACAGAGGGGCTGAAACAGAGGGCGAGAAACAGAGGGGCTGAAACAGAGGGCGAGAAACAGAGGCGCTGAATCAGAGGGGCTGAATCAGAGGGGCTGAATCAGAGGGGCTGAAACAGAGGGTGAGAAACAGAGGGGCTGAAACAGAGGGCGAGAAACAGAGTGACTGAAACAGACAGGCTGAAACAGAGGGGCTGAAACAGAGGGCGAGAAACAGAGGGGCTGAAACAGAGGGCGAGAAACAGAGGGGCTGAAACAGAGGGGCTGAAACAGAGGGTGAGAAACAGAGGGGCTGAATCAGAGGGGCTGAATCAGAGGGGCTGAATCAGAGGGGCTGAAACAGAGGGGCTGAATCAGGGGGGCTGAAACAGAGGGGCTGAAACAGAGGGGCTGGAACAGAGGGGGATAAACAGAGGGGCTGAAACAGAGGGGCTGAAACAGAGGGCGAGAAACAGAGGGGCTGAAACAGAGGGCGAAACAGAGGCGCTGAAACAGAGGGGCTGAAACAGAGAGGCTGAAACAGAGGGGCTGAAACAGAGGGCGAGAAACAGAGGGGCTGAAACAGAGGGCGAGAAACAGAGGGGCTGAAACAGAGGAGCGGGAAACAGAGGGGCTGAATAAGAGGGCCTGAATCAGAGGGGCTGAATCAGAGTGGCTAAAACAGAGGGTGAGAAACAGAGGGGCTGAAACAGAGGGGCTGAAACAGAGGGTGAGAAACAGAGGGGCTGAATCAGAGGGGCTGAATCAGAGGGGCTGAATCAGAGGGGCTGAAACAGAGGGGCTGAATCAGGGGGGCTGAAACAGAGGGCGAGAATCAGAGGGGCTAAAACAGAGGGCGAAAATCAGAGGGGCTGAAACAGAGGGGCTGAAACAGAGGGGCTGAAACAGAGGGGCTGAATCAGAGGGGCTGATTCAGAGGGGCTGAAAGAGAGGGGCTGAATCAGCGGGGCTGAAACAGAGGGCGAGAAACAGCGGGGCTGAAACAGAGGGCGAGAAACAGAGGGGCAGAAACAGAGGGCGAGAAACGGAGGGGCTGAAACAGATGGGCTGAAACAGAGGGCGAGAAACAGAGGGGCTGAAACAGAGGCGCGGGAAACAGAGGGGCTGAATCAGAGGGGCTGAATCAGAGGGGCTGAATCAGAGGGGCTGAAACAGAGGGCGAGAAACAGAGGGTCTGAAACAGAGGGGCTGAAACAGAGGGGCTGAAACAGAGGGCGAGAAGCAGAGGGGCTGAAACAGTGGGGCTGAAACAGAGGGCGAGAAACAGAGGGGCTGAAAGAGTGTGGCTGAAACAGAGGGGCTGAAACAGAGGGGCGGCAAACAGAGGGGCTGAATCAGAGGGCCTGAATCAGAGGGGCTGAATCAGAGGGGCTGAAACAGAGGGCGAGAAACAGAGGGGCTGAAACAGAGGGGCGGGAAACAGAGGGGCTGAATCAGAGGGGCTGAATCAGAGTGGCTGAATCAGAGGGGCTGAAACAGAGGGTGAGAAACAGAGGGGCTGAAACAGAGGGGCTGAATCAGAGGGGCTGAATCAGAGGGGCTGAAACAGAGGGGCTGAATCAGAGGGGCTGAAACAGAGGGCGAGAAACAGAGGGGCTGAAAAAGAGGGCGAGAATCAGAGGGGCTGAAACAGAGGGCGAGAAACAGAGGGGCTGAAACAGAGGGGCTGAAACAGAGGGGCTGAATCAGAGGGGTTGATTCAGAGGGGCTGAAACAGAGGGGCTGAATCAGCGGGCTGAAACAGAGGGCGAGAAACAGCGGGGCTGAAACAGAAGGCGAGAAACAGAGGGGCAGAAACTGAGGGCGAGAAACAGAGGGGCTGAAACAGAGGGGCTGAAACAGATGGCGAGAAACAGAGGGGCTGAAAAAGAGGGCGAGAAACACAGGAGCTGAAACAGAGGGCGAGAAACAGAGGGGCTGAAACAGAGGGCGAGAAACAGAGGGGCTGAAACAGAGGAGCTGAAACAGAGGGGCTGAAACAGAGGGTCTGAAACAGAGGGCGAGAAACAGAGGGGCTGAATCAGAGGGGCTGAATCAGAGGGGCTGAAACAGAGGGGCTGAAACAGAGGGCGAGAAACAAAGGGGCTGAAACAGCGGGCGAGAAACAGAGGGCGAGAAACAGAGGGGCGGAAACAGAGAGCCTGAAACAGAGGGCGAGAAACAGGGGGCTGAACCAGAGGGCGAAAAACAGAGGGGCTGAAACAGAGGGCGAGAAACAGAGGGTGAGAAACAGAGGGGTTGAAACAGAGGGGCTGCAACAGACGGGCTGAAACAGAGGGGCTGAAACTGAGGGCGAGAAACAGAGGGGCTGAAACAGAGGGGGGGAAACAGAGGGGCTGAAACAGAGGGCGAGAAACAGAGGGGCTGAATCAGAGGGGCTGAAACAGAGGGGCTGAAACAGAGGGCGAGAAACAGAGGGGCTGAAACAGAGCGCGAGAAACAGAGGGGCTGAAACAGAGGGCGAGAAACAGAGGGGCTGAATCAGAGGGGCTGAAACAGAGGGTGAGAAACAGAGGGGCTGAAACAGAGGGCGAGAAACAGAGTTGCTGAAACAGATGGGCTGAAACAGAGGGGCTGAAACAGAGGGCGAGAAACAAAGGGGCTGAAACAGAGGGCGAAACAGAGGCGCTGAAACAGAGAGGCTGAAACAGAGGGTGAGAAACAGAGGGGCTGAAACAGAGGGGCTGAAACAGAGGGGCTGAAACAGAGTGGCTGAAACAGAGGGGCTGAAACAGATGGGCTGGAACAGAGGGGGCGAAACAGAGGGGCTGAAACAGAGGGGCTGAATCAGAGGGGCTGAAACAGAGGGCGAGAAACAGAGGGGCTGAAACAGAGGGCGAAACAGAGGCGCTGAAACAGAGAGGCTGAAACAGAGGGGCTGAAACAGTGGGGCTGAAACAGAGGGCGAGAAACAGAGGGGCTGACACAGAGGGCGAGACACAGAGGGGCTGAAACAGAGGGCCCGGAAACAGAGGGGCTGAATCAGAGGGGCTGAATCAGAGGGGCTGAATCAGAGGGGCTGAAACAGAGGGTGAGAAACAGAGGGGCTGAAACAGAGGGGCTGAAACAGAGGGGCTGAAACAGAGGGCGAGAAACAGAGGGGCTGAAACAGACGGCGAGAAACAGAGGGGCTGAAACAGAGGGCCCGGAAACAGAGGGGCTGAATCAGAGGGCGAGATACAGCGGGGCTGAAACAGAGGGCGAGAAACAGAGGGGCAGAAACAGAGGGGCTGAATCAGAGGGGAAGATTCAGAGGGGCTGAAACAGAGGGGCTGAATCAGCGGGGCTGAAACAGAGGGCGAGAAACAGCGGGGCTGAAACAGAGGGCGAGAAACAGAGGGGCAGAAACAGAGTGCGAGAAACGGAGGGGCTGAAACAGAGGGGCTGAAACAGAGGGCGAGAAACAGAGGGGCTGAATCAGAGGGGCTGAAACAGAATGCGAGAAACAGAGGGGCTGAAACAGAGGGCGAGAAAGAGAGGGGCTGAAACAGAGGTCGAGAAACAGAGCGGCTGAATCAGAGGGGCTGAAACAGAGGGGCTGAAACAGACGGCGAGAAACAGAGGGGCTGAAACAGAGGGCCCGGAAACAGAGGGGCTGAATCAGAGGGGCTGAATCAGAGGGGCTGAATCAGAGGGGCTGAAACAGAGGGTGAGAAACAGAGGGGCTGAAACAGAGGGGCTGAAACAGAGGGGCTGAAACAGAGGGCGAGAAACAGAGGGGCTGAAACAGAGGGGCTGAAACAGAGGGGCTGAAGCAGAGGGCGAGATACAGCGGGGCTGAAACAGAGGGCGAGAAACAGAGGGGCAGAAACAGAGGGGCTGAATCAGAGGGGATGATTCAGAGGGGCTGAAACAGAGGGGCTGAATCAGCGGGGCTGAAACAGAGGGCGAGAAACAGAGGGGCAGAAACAGAGTGCGAGAAACAGAGGGGCTGAAACAGAGGGGCTGAAACAGATGGCGAGAAACAGAGGGGCTGAAAAAGAGGGCGAGAAACAGAGGAGCTGAAACAGAGGGCGAGAAACAGAGGGGCTGAAACAGAGGGCGAGAAACAGAGGGCGAGAAACAGAGGGGCGGAAACAGAGAGCCTGAAACAGAGGGCGAGAAACAGGGGGCTGAACCAGAGGGTGAAAAACAGAGGGGCTGAAACAGAGGGCGAGAAACAGAGGGTGAGAAACAGAGGGGTTGAAACAGAGGGGCTGCAACAGACGGGCTGAAACAGAGGGGCTGAAACTGAGGGCGAGAAACAGAGGGGCTGAAACAGAGGGGGGGAAACAGAGGGGCTGAAACAGAGGGCGAGAAACAGAGGGGCTGAAACAGAGGAGCTGAAACAGAGGGGCTGAAACAGAGGGTCTGAAACAGAGGGCGAGAAACAGAGGGGCTGAATCAGAGGGGCTGAATCAGAGGGGCTGAAACAGAGGGGCTGAAACAGAGGGCGAGAAACAAAGGGGCTGAAACAGCGGGCGAGAAACAGAGGGCGAGAAACAGAGGGGCGGAAACAGAGAGCCTGAAACAGAGGGCGAGAAACAGGGGGCTGAACCAGAGGGCGAAAAACAGAGGGGCTGAAACAGAGGGCGAGAAACAGAGGGTGAGAAACAGAGGGGTTGAAACAGAGGGGCTGCAACAGACGGGCTGAAACAGAGGGGCTGAAACTGAGGGCGAGAAACAGAGGGGCTGAAACAGAGGGGGGGAAACAGAGGGGCTGAAACAGAGGGCGAGAAACAGAGGGGCTGAATCAGAGGGGCTGAAACAGAGGGGCTGAAACAGAGGGCGAGAAACAGAGGGGCTGAAACAGAGCGCGAGAAACAGAGGGGCTGAAACAGAGGGCGAGAAACAGAGGGGCTGAATCAGAGGGGCTGAAACAGAGGGTGAGAAACAGAGGGGCTGAAACAGAGGGCGAGAAACAGAGTTGCTGAAACAGATGGGCTGAAACAGAGGGGCTGAAACAGAGGGCGAGAAACAAAGGGGCTGAAACAGAGGGTGAGAAACAGAGGGGCTGAAACAGAGGGGCTGAAACAGAGGGGCTGAAACAGAGTGGCTGAAACAGAGGGGCTGAAACAGATGGGCTGGAACAGAGGGGGCGAAACAGAGGGGCTGAAACAGAGGGGCTGAATCAGAGGGGCTGAAACAGAGGGCGAGAAACAGAGGGGCTGAAACAGAGGGCGAAACAGAGGCGCTGAAACAGAGAGGCTGAAACAGAGGGGCTGAAACAGTGGGGCTGAAACAGAGGGCGAGAAACAGAGGGGCTGACACAGAGGGCGAGAAACAGAGGGGCTGAAACAGAGGGCCCGGAAACAGTTGGGCTGAATCAGAGGGGCTGAATCAGAGGGGCTGAATCAGAGGGGCTGAAACAGAGGGTGAGAAACAGAGGGGCTGAAACAGAGGGGCTGAAACAGAGGGGCTGAAACAGAGGGCGAGAAACAGAGGGGCTGAAACAGAGGGGCTGAAACAGAGGGGCTGAAGCAGAGGGCGAGATACAGCGGGGCTGAAACAGAGGGCGAGAAACAGAGGGGCAGAAACAGAGGGGCTGAATCAGAGGGGATGATTCAGAGGGGCTGAAACAGAGGGGCTGAATCAGCGGGGCTGAAACAGAGGGCGAGAAACAGCGGGGCTGAAACAGAGGGCGAGAAACAGAGGGGCAGAAACAGAGTGCGAGAAACGGAGGGGCTGAAACAGAGGGGCTGAAACAGAGGGCGAGAAACAGAGGGGCTGAATCAGAGGGGCTGAAACAAAATGCGAGAAACAGAGGGGCTGAAACAGAGGGCGAGAAACAGAGGGGCTGAAACAGAGGTCGAGAAACAGAGCGGCTGAATCAGAGGGGCTGAAACAGAGGGGCTGAAACAGACGGCGAGAAACAGAGGGGCTGAAACAGAGGGCCCGGAAACAGAGGGGCTGAATCAGAGGGGCTGAATCAGAGGGGCTGAATCAGAGGGGCTGAAACAGAGGGTGAGAAACAGAGGGGCTGAAACAGAGGGGCTGAAACAGAGGGGCCGAAACAGAGGGCGAGAAACAGAGGGGCTGAAACAGAGGGGCTGAAACAGAGGGGCTGAAGCAGAGGGCGTGATACAGCGGGGCTGAAACAGAGGGCGAGAAACAGAGGGGCAGAAACAGAGGGGCTGAATCAGAGGGGATGATTCAGAGGGGCTGAAACAGAGGGGCTGAATCAGCGGGGCTGAAACAGAGGGCGAGAAACAGAGGGGCAGAAACAGAGTGCGAGAAACAGAGGGGCTGAAACAGAGGGGCTGAAACAGATGGCGAGAAACAGAGGGGCTGAAAAAGAGGGCGAGAAACAGAGGAGCTGAAACAGAGGGCGAGAAACAGAGGGTCTGAAACAGAGGGCGAGAAACAGAGGGGCTGAAACAGAGGAGCTGAAACAGAGGGGCTGAAACAGAGCGTCTGAAACAGAGGGCGAGAAACAGAGGGGCTGAAACAGCGGGCGAGAAACAGAGGGCGAGAAACAGAGGGGCGGAAACAGAGAGCCTGAAACAGAGGGCGAGAAACAGGGGGCTGAACCAGAGGGCGAAAAACAGAGGGGCTGAAACAGAGGGCGAGAAACAGAGGGTGAGAAACAGAGGGGTTGAAACAGAGGGGCTGCAACAGACGGGCTGAAACAGAGGGGCTGAAACTGAGGGCGAGAAACAGAGGGGCTGAAACAGAGGGGGGGAAACAGAGGGGCTGAAACAGAGGGCGAGAAACAGAGGGGCTGAAACAGAGGAGCTGAAACAGAGGGGCTGAAACAGAGGGTCTGAAACAGAGGGCGAGAAACAGAGGGGCTGAATCAGAGGGGCTGAATCAGAGGGGCTGAAACAGAGGGGCTGAAACAGAGGGCGAGAAACAAAGGGGCTGAAACAGCGGGCGAGAAACAGAGGGCGAGAAACAGAGGGGCGGAAACAGAGAGCCTGAAACAGAGGGCGAGAAACAGGGGGCTGAACCAGAGGGCGAAAAACAGAGGGGCTGAAACAGAGGGCGAGAAACAGAGGGTGAGAAACAGAGGGGTTGAAACAGAGGGGCTGCAACAGACGGGCTGAAACAGAGGGGCTGAAACTGAGGGCGAGAAACAGAGGGGCTGAAACAGAGGGGGGGAAACAGAGGGGCTGAAACAGAGGGCGAGAAACAGAGGGGCTGAATCAGAGGGGCTGAAACAGAGGGGCTGAAACAGAGGGCGAGAAACAGAGGGGCTGAAACAGAGCGCGAGAAACAGAGGGGCTGAAACAGAGGGCGAGAAACAGAGGGGCTGAATCAGAGGGGCTGAAACAGAAGGTGAGAAACAGAGGGGCTGAAACAGAGGGCGAGAAACAGAGTTGCTGAAACAGATGGGCTGAAACAGAGGGGCTGAAACAGAGGGCGAGAAACAAAGGGGCTGAAACAGAGGGTGAGAAACAGAGGGGCTGAAACAGAGGGGCTGAAACAGAGGGGCTGAAACAGAGTGGCTGAAACAGAGGGGCTGAAACAGATGGGCTGGAACAGAGGGGGCGAAACAGAGGGGCTGAAACAGAGGGGCTGAATCAGAGGGGCTGAAACAGAGGGCGAGAAACAGAGGGGCTGAAACAGAGGGCGAAACAGAGGCGCTGAAACAGAGCTGCTGAAACAGAGGGGCTGAAACAGTGGGGCTGAAACAGAGGGCGAGAAACAGAGGGGCTGACACAGAGGGCGAGACACAGAGGGGCTGAAACAGAGGGCCCGGAAACAGAGGGGCTGAATCAGAGGGGCTGAATCAGAGGGGCTGAATCAGAGGGGCTGAAACAGAGGGTGAGAAACAGAGGGGCTGAAACAGAGGGGCTGAAACAGAGGGGCTGAAACAGAGGGCGAGAAACAGAGGGGCTGAAACAGAGGGGCTGAAACAGAGGGGCTGAAGCAGAGGGCGAGATACAGCGGGGCTGAAACAGAGGGCGAGAAACAGAGGGGCAGAAACAGAGGGGCTGAATCAGAGGGGAAGATTCAGAGGGGCTGAAACAGAGGGGCTGAATCAGCGGGGCTGAAACAGAGGGCGAGAAACAGCGGGGCTGAAACAGAGGGCGAGAAACAGAGGGGCAGAAACAGAGTGCGAGAAACGGAGGGGCTGAAACAGAGGGGCTGAAACAGAGGGCGAGAAACAGAGGGGCTGAATCAGAGGGGCTGAAACAGAACGCGAGAAACAGAGGTGCTGAAACAGAGGGCGAGAAACAGAGGGGCTGAAACAGAGGTCGAGAAACAGAGCGGCTGAATCAGAGGGGCTGAAACAGAGGGGCTGAAACAGACGGCGAGAAACAGAGGGGCTGAAACAGAGGGCCTGGAAACAGAGGGGCTGAATCAGAGGGGCTGAATCAGAGGGGCTGAATCAGAGGGGCTGAAACAGAGGGTGAGAAACAGAGGGGCTGAAACAGAGGGGCTGAAACAGAGGGGCTGAAACAGAGGGCGAGAAACAGAGTGGCTGAAACAGAGGGGCTGAAACAGAGGGGCTGAAGCAGAGGGCGAGATACAGCGGGGCTGAAACAGAGGGCGAGAAACAGAGGGGCAGAAACAGAGGGGCTGAATCAGAGGGGATGATTCAGAGGGGCTGAAACAGAGGGGCTGAATCAGCGGGGCTGAAACAGAGGGCGAGAAACAGAGGGGCAGAAACAGAGTGCGAGAAACAGAGGGGCTGAAACAGAGGGGCTGAAACAGATGGCGAGAAACAGAGGGGCTGAAAAAGAGGGCGAGAAACAGAGGAGCTGAAACAGAGGGCGAGAAACAGAGGGTCTGAAACAGAGGGCGAGAAACAGAGGGGCTGAAACAGAGGAGCTGAAACAGAGGGGCTGAAACAGAGGGTCTGAAACAGAGGGCGAGAAACAGAGGGGCTGAATCAGAGGGGCTGAATCAGAGGGGCTGAAACAGAGGGGCTGAAACAGAGGGCGAGAAACAAAGGGGCTGAAACAGGGGGGGGGAAACAGAGGGCGAGAAACAGAGGGGCGGAAACAGAGAGCCTGAAACAGAGGGCGAGAAACAGGGGGCTGAACCAGAGGGCGAAAAACAGAGAGGCTGAAACAGAGGGCGAGAAACAGAGGGTGAGAAACAGAGGGGTTGAAACAGAGGGGCTGCAACAGACGGGCTGAAACAGAGGGGCTGAAACTGAGGGCGAGAAACAGAGGGGCTGAAACAGAGGGGGGGAAACAGAGGGGCTGAAACAGAGGGCGAGAAACAGAGGGGCTGAATCAGAGGGGCTGAAACAGAGGGGCTGAAACAGAGGGCGAGAAACAGAGGGGCTGAAACAGAGCGCGAGAAACAGAGGGGCTGAAACAGAGGGCGAGAAACAGAGGGGCTGAATCAGACGGGCTGAAACCGAGAGCCTGAAACAGAGGGGCTGAAACAGAGGGCGAGAAACAGAGTTGCTGAAACAGATGGGCTGAAACAGAGGGGCTGAAACAGAGGGCGAGAAACAGAGGGGCTGAAACAGAGGGTGAGAAACAGAGGGGCTGAAACAGAGGGGCTGAAACAGAGGGGCTGAAACAGAGTGGCTGAAACAGAGGGGCTGAAACAGATGGGCTGGAACAGAGGGGGCGAAACAGAGGGGCTGAAACAGAGGGGCTGAATCAGAGGGGCTGAAACAGAGGGCGAGAAATAGAGGGGCTGAAACAGAGGGCGAAACAGAGGCGCTGAAACAGAGAGGCTGAAACAGAGGGGCTGAAACAGAGGGGCTGAAACAGAGGGCGAGAAACAGAGGGGCTGACACAGAGGGCGAGAAACAGAAGGGCTGAAACAGAGGGCCCGGAAACAGAGGGGCTGAATCAGAGGGGCTGAATCAGAGGGGCTGAATCAGAGGGGCTGAAACAGAGGGTGAGAAACAGAGGGGCTGAAACAGAGGGGCTGAAACAGAGGGGCTGAAACAGAGGGCGAGAAACAGAGGGACTGAAACAGAGGGGCTGAAACAGAGGGGCTGAAGCAGTGGGCGAGATACAGCGGGGCTGAAACAGAGGGCGAGAAACAGAGGGGCAGAAACAGAGGGGCTGAATCAGAGGGGATGATTCAGAGGGGCTGAAACAGAGGGGCTGAATCAGCGGGGCTGAAACAGAGGGCGAGAAACAGCGGGGCTGAAACAGAGGGCGAGAAACAGAGGGGCAGAAACAGAGTGCGAGTAACAGAGGGGCTGAAACAGAGGGGCTGAAACAGAGGGCGAGAAACAGAGGGGCTGAATCAGAGGGGCTGAAACAGAATGCGAGAAACAGAGGGGCTGAAACAGAGGGCGAGAAACAGAGGGGCTGAAACAGAGGTCGAGAAACAGAGGGGCTGATTCAGAGGGGCTGAAACAGAGGGGCTGAAACAGACGGCGAGAAACAGAGGGGCTGAAACAGAGGGCCCGGAAACAGAGGGGCTGAATCAGAGGGGCTGAATCAGAGGGGCTGAATCAGAGGGGCTGAAACAGAGGGTGAGAAACAGAGGGGCTGAAACAGAGGGGCTGAAACAGAGGGCGAGAAACAGAGGGGCTGAAACAGAGGGGCTGAAACAGAGGGGCTGAAGCAGAGGGCGAGATACAGCGGGGCTGAAACAGAGGGCGAGAAACAGAGGGGCAGAAACAGAGGGGCTGAATCAGAGGGGATGATTCTGAGGGGCTGAAACAGAGGGGCTGAATCAGCGGGGCTGAAACACAGGGCGAGAAACAGAGGGGCAGAAACAGAGTGCGAGAAACAGAGGGGCTGAAACAGAGGGGCTGAAACAGATGGCGAGAAACAGAGGGGCTGAAACAGAGGGGCTGAAACAGAGGGCGAGAAACAGAGGGGCTGAAACAGAATGCGAGAAACAGAGGGGCTGAAACAGAGGGCGAGAAACAGAGGGGCTGAAACAGAGGTCGAGAAACAGAGGGGCTGAATCAGAGGGGCTGAAACAGAGGGGCTGAAACAGACGGCGAGAAACAGAGGGGCTGAAACAGAGGGCGAGAAACAGAGGGGCTGAAACAGAGGGCGAGAAACAGAGGGCGTAAAACAGAGGGGCAGAAACAGAGGGCGAGAAACAGAGGGGCTGAAACAGAGGGGCTGAAATGGAGGGCGAGAAACAGAGGGGCTGAAACAGAGGGCGAGAAACAGAGGGGCTGAAACAGAGGGCGAGAAACAGAGGGGCT
This sequence comes from Chiloscyllium punctatum, assembly GCF_047496795.1. NCBI lineage: Eukaryota > Metazoa > Chordata > Chondrichthyes > Orectolobiformes > Hemiscylliidae > Chiloscyllium > Chiloscyllium punctatum. The sequence goes on along the minus strand of NC_092741.1, from coordinate 161,672,144 downwards.
GAAACAGAGGGGCTGAAACAGAGGGGCTGAAACAGAGGGCGAGAAACAGAGGGGCTGAATCAGAGTGGCTGAATCAGAGGGGCTGAAACAGTGGGGCTGAAACAGAGGGCAAGGAACAAACGGGCTGAAACAGCGGGCGAGAAACAGAGGGCGAGGAACAGAGGGGCTGAAACAGAGGGCTGAAACAGACGGGCTGAAACAGAGAGCCTGAAACAGAGGGCGAGAAACAGAGGGGCTGAAACAGAGGGCGAAAAACTAAGTGCTGAAACAGAGGGCGAGAAACAGAGGGTGAGAAATAGATGGCGAGAAACAGAGGGGCTGAAACAGAGGGGCTGAAACAGAGGGGCTGAATCAGAGGGGCTGAAACAGAGGGCGAGAAACAGAGGGTCTGAAACAGAGGGCGAGAAACAGAGCGGCTGAAACAGAGGGCGAGAAACAGAGGTGCAGAAACAGAGGGGCTGAAACAGAGGGTGTGAAACAGAGGGCGAGAAAAGGAGGGGCTGAAACAGAGGGCGAGAAACAGAGGGGCTGAATCAGAGGGGTTGAAACAGAGGGTGAGAAGCAGAGGGGCTGAAACAGAGGGCGAGAAACAGAGTGGCTGAAACAGACGGGCTGAAGCAGAGGGGCTGAAACAGAGGGCGAGAAACAGAGGGGCTGAAACAGAGGGCGAGAAACAGAGGGGCTGAAACAGAGGGGCTGAAACAGAGGGGCTGAAACAGAGTGGCTGAAACAGATGGGCTGAAACAGAGGGGCTGGAACAGAGGCGGAGAAACAGAGGGGTTGAAACAGAGGGGCTGAATCAGAGGGGCTGAAACAGAGGGCGAGAAACAGAGGGGCTGAAACAGAGGGCGAGAAACAGAGGCGCTGAAACAGAGGGGCTGAAACAAAGGGGCTGAAACAGTGCGGCTGAAACAGAGGGCGAGAAACAGAGGGGCTGAAACAGAGAGCGAGAAACAGAGGGGCTGAAACAAAGGGCGAGAAACAGAGGGGCTGAATCAGAGGGGCTGAATCAGAGGGGCTGAATCAGAGGGGCTGAAACAGAGGGTGAGAAACAGAGGGGCTGAAACAGAGGGGCTGAAACAGAGGGGCTGAAACAGAGTGCGAGAAACAGAGGGGCTGAATCAGAGGTGCTGAATCAGAGGGGATGAATCAGAGGGGCTGAAACAGAGGGGCTTAATCAGAGGTGCTGAAACAGAGGGCGAGAAACAGAGGGGCTGAAACAGAGGGCGAGAATCAGAGGGGCTGAAACAGAGGGCGAGAAACAGAGGGGCTGAAACAGAGGGGCTGAAACAGACGGGCTGAAACAGAGAGCCTGAAACAGAGGGCAAGAAACAGAGGGGCTGAAACAGAGGGCGAAAAACAGAGGGGCTGAAACAGAGGGCGACAAACAGAGGGTGATAAATAGAGGGCGAGAAACAGAGGGGCTGAAACAGAGGGGCTGAAACAGAGGGGCTGAAACAGAGGGGTGAATCAGTGGGGCTGGAACAGAGGGGCTGAATCAGAGGGGCTGAAACAGAGGGCGAGAAACAGAGGGCATGAAACAGAGGGCGAGAAACAGAGGCGCTGAAACAGAGGGCGAGAAACAGAGGGGCTGAAACAGAGGGGCTGAAACGGAGGGGCTGAAACAGAGGGCGAGAAACAGAGGGGCTGAAACAGAGGGCGAGAAACAGAGGGGCTGAATCAGAGGGGCTGAAACAGAGGGTGAGAAACAGAGGGGCTGAAACAGAGGGCGAGAAACAGAGTGGCTGAAACAGACAGGCTGAAACAGAGGGGCTGAAACAGAGGGCGAGAAACAGAGGGGCTGAAACAGAGGGCGAGAAACAGAGGGGCCGAAACAGAGGGGCTGAAACAGAGGGCTGAAACAGAGTGGCTGAAACAGAGGGGCTGAAACAGATGGGCTGGAACAGAGGGGGATAAACAGAACGGCTGAAACAGAGGGGCTGAATCAGAGGGGCTGAAACAGAGGGTGAGAAACAGAGGGGCTGAAACAGAGGGCGAGAAACAGAGGCGCTGAAACAGAGGGGCTGAAAAAGAGGGGCTGAAACAGAGGGGCTGAAACAGAGGACGAGAAAAAGAGGGGCTGAAACAGAGGGCGAGAAACAGAGGGGCTGAAACAGAGGGGCGGGAAACAGAGGGGCTGAATCAGAGGGCGAGAAACAGAGTGGCTGAATCAGAGGGGCTGAATCAGAGGGGCTGAATCAGAGGGGCTGAAACAGAGGGGCTGAATCAGAGGGGCTGAAACAGAGGGCGAGAAACAGAGGGGCTGAAACAGACGGCGAGAATCAGAGGGGCTGAAGCAGAGGGCGAGAAACAGAGGGGCTGAAACAGAGGGGCTGAAACAGAGGGGCTGAATCAGAGGGGCTGATTCAGAGGGGCTGAAACAGAGGGGCTGAATCAGCGGGGTTGAAACAGAGAACGAGAAACAGCGGGGCTGAAACAGAGGGCGAGAAACAGAGGGGCAGAAACAGAGGGCGAGAAACAGAGGGGCTGAAACAGAGGGGCTGAAACAGAGGGCGAGAAACAGAGGGGCTGAATCTGAGGGGCTGAATCAGAGGGGCTGAAACAGAGGGTGAGAAACAGAGGGGCTGAAACAGAGGGGCTGAAACAGAGGGCGGGAAACAGAGGGGCTGAATCAGAGGGGCTGAATCAGAGGGGCTGAATCAGAGGGGCTGAAACAGAGGGGCTGAATCAGGGGGGCTGAAACAGAGGGCGAGAATCAGAGGGGCTGAAACAGAGTGCGAGAAACAGAGGGGCTGAAACAGAGGGGCTGAAACAGGGGGGCTGAAACAGAGGGGCTGAATCAGAGGGGCTGATTCAGAGGGGCTGAAACAGAGGGGCTGAATCAGCGGGGCTGAAACAGAGGGCGAGAAACAGAGGGGCTGAAACAGAGGGCGAGAAACAGAGGGGCAGAAACAGAGGGCGAGAAACAGAGGGGCTGAAACAGAGGGGCTGAAACAGAGGGCGAGAAACAGAGGGGCTGAAACAGAGGGCGAGAAACAGAGGGGCTGAAACAGTGGGGCTGAAACAGAGGGGCTGAAACAGAGGGCGAGAAACAGAGGGGCTGAAACAGAGGGCGAGAATCAGAGGGGCTGAAACAGAGGGCGAGAAACAGAGGGGCTGAAACAGAGGGGCTGAAACAGAGGGGCTGAAACAGAGGGGCTGAATCAGAGGGGCTGATTCAGAGGGGCTGAAACAGAGGGGCTGAAACAGAGGGGCTGAATCAGAGGGGCTGATTCAGAGGGGCTGAAACAGAGGGGCTGAATCAGCGGGGCTGAAACAGAGGGCGAGAAACAGCGGGGCTGAAAAGGAAGGGCGAGAAACAGAGGGGCAGAAACAGAGGGCGAGAAACAGAGGGGCTGAAACAGAGGGGCTGAAACAGAGGGCGAGAAACAGAGGGGCTGATACAGAGGGCGAGAAAGAGAGGGGCTGAAACAGAGGGCGAGAAACAGAGGGGCTGAAACAGAGGGGCTGATACAGAGGGGCTGAAACAGAGGGCGAGAAACAGAGGGGCTGAATCAGAGGCGCTGAATCAGAGGGGCAGAAACAGAGGGGCTGAAACAGAAGGGCTGAAACAGAGAGCCTGAAACAGAGGGCGAGAAACAGAGGGGCTGAAACAGCGGGCGAAAAACAGAGGGGCTGAAACAGAGGGCGAGAATCAGAGGGTGAGAAATAGAGGTCGAGAAACAGAGGGGCTGAAACAGAGGGGCTGAAACAGAGGGGCTGAATCAGAGGGGCTGAAACAGAGGGGCTGATTCAGAGGGGCTGAAACAGAGAGCGAGAAACAGAGGGTCTGAAACAGAGGGGCTGAAACAGGGGCTGAATCAGAGGGGCTGAAACAGAGGGCGAGAAACAGAGGGCATGAAACAGAGGGCGAGAAACAGAGGCGCTGAAACAGAGGGCGAGAAACAGAGGGGCTGAAACAGAGGGGCTGAAAAGGAGGGGCTGAAACAGAGGGCGAGAAACAGAGGGGCTGAAACAGAGGGCGAGAAACAGAGGGGCTGAATCAGAGGGGCTGAGACAGAGGGTGAGAAACAGAGGGGCTGAAACAGAGGGCGAGAAACAGAGTGGCTGAAACAGACAGGCTGAAACAGAGGGGCTGAAACAGAGGGCGAGAAACAGAGGGGCTGAAACAGAGGGCGAGAAACAGAGGGGCTGAAACAGAGGGGCTGAAACAGAGGGGCTGAAACAGAGTGGCTGAAACAGAGGGGCTGAAACAGAGGGGCTGGAACAGAGGGGGAGAAACAGAGCGGCTGAAACAGAGGGGCTGAATCAGAGGGGCTGAAACAGAGGGCGAGAAACAGAGGGGCTGAAACAGAGGGCGAGAAACAGAGGGGCTGAAACAGAGGGGCGGGAAACAGAGGGGCTGAATCAGAGGGCGAGAAACAGAGTGGCTGAATCAGAGGGGCTGAATCAGAGGGGCTGAATCAGAGGGGCTAAAACAGAGGGGCTGAATCAGAGGGGCTGAAACAGAGGGCGAGAAACAGAGGGGCTGAAACAGACGGCGAGAATCAGAGGGGCTGAAGCAGAGGGCGAGAAACAGAGGGGCTGAAACAGAGGAGCTGAAACAGAGGGGCTGAATCAGAGGGGCTGATTCAGAGGGGCTGAAACAGAGGGGCTGAATCAGCGGGGTTGAAACAGAGGACGAGAAACAGCGGGGCTGAAACAGAGGGCGAGAAACAGAGGGGCAGAAACAGAGGGCGAGAAACAGAAGGGCTGAAACAGAGGGCGAGAAACAGTGGGGCTGAAACAGTGGGCTAGAAACAGAGGGGCTTAAACAGAGGGCGAGAAACAGAGGGGCTGAAACAGAGGGTGAGAAACAGAGGGGCTGAAACAGAGGAGCTGAAACAGAGGGGCTGAAACAGAGGGTCTGAAACAGAGGGCGAGAAACAGAGGGGCTGAATCAGAGGGGCTGAATCAGAGGGGCTGAAACAGAGTGGCTGAAACAGAGGGCGAGAAACAAAGGGGCTGAAACAGCGGGCGAGAAACAGAGGGCGAGAAACAGAGGGGCTGAAACAGAGAGCCTGAAACAGAGGGCGAGAAACAGGGCGCTGAAACAGAGGGCGAAAAACAGAGGGGCAGAAACAGAGGGCGAGAAACAGAGGGTGAGAAACAGAGGGGCTGAAACAGAGGGGCTGAAACAGACGGGCTGAAACAGAGGGGCTGAAACAGAGGGCGAGAAACAGAGGGGCTGAAACAGAGGGGTGGAAACAGAGGGGCTGAAACAGAGGGCGAGAAACAGAGGGGCTGAATCAGTGGGGCTGAAACAGAGGGGCTGAAACAGAGGGCGAGAAACAGAGGGGCTGAAACAGAGGGCGAGAAACCGAGGGGCTGAAACAGAGGGCGAGAAACAGAGGGGCTGAAACAGAGGGGCTGAAACAGAGGGCGAGAAACAGAGGGGCTGAAACAGAGGGCGAGAAACAGAGGGGCTGAAACAGAGGGGCTCAAACAGAGGGGCTGAAACAGAGTGGCTGAAGCAGAGGGGCTGAAACAGAGGGGCTGGAACAGAGGGGGATAAACAGAGGGGCAGAAACAGAGGGGCTGAATCAGAGGGGCTGAAACAGAGGGCGAGAAACAGAGGGGCTGAAACAGAGGGCGAAACAGAGGCGCTGAAACAGAGGGGCTGAAACATTGAGGCTGAAACAGAGGGGCTGAAACAGAGGGCGAGAAACAGAGGGGCTGAAACAGAGGAGCGGGAAACAGAGGGGCTGAATAAGAGGGCCTGAATCAGAGGGGCTGAATCAGAGGGGCTGAAACAGAGGGTGAGAAACAGAGGGGCTGAAACAGAGGGGCTGAAACAGAGGGTGAGAAACAGAGGGGCTGAATCAGAGGGGCTGAATCAGAGGGGCTGAATCAGAGGGGCTGAAACAGAGGGGCTGAATCAGGGGGGCTGAAACAGAGGGCGAGAATCAGAGGGGCTGAAACAGAGGGCGAGAAACAGAGGGGCTGAAACAGAGGGGCTGAAACAGAGGGCGAGAAACAGAGGGGCTGAAACAGAGGGCGAGAAACAGAGGGGCTGAAACAGAGGGCGAGAAACAGAGGGGCTGAAACAGAGGGGCTGAAACAGAGGGGCTGAAACAGAGGGCGAGAAACAGAGGGGCTGAAACAGAGGGCGAGAATCAGAGGGGCTGAAACAGAGGGCGAAAAACAGAGGGGCTGAAACAGAGGGGCTGAAACAGAGGGGCTGAAACAGAGGGGCTGAATCAGAGGGGCTGATTCAGAGGGGCTGAAACAGAGGGGCTGAATCAGCGGGGCTGAAACAGAGGGCGAGAAACAGCGGGGCTGAAACAGAGGGCGAGAAACAGAGGGGCAGAAACAGAGGGCGAGAAACAGAGGGGCTGAAACAGAGGGGCTGAAACAGAGGGCGAGAAACAGAGGGGCTGAAACAGAGGGCGAGAAACAGAGGGGCTGAAAGAGAGGGCGAGAAACAGAGGGGCTGAAACAGAGGGGCTGAAACAGAGGGCGAGAAACAGAGGGGCTGAAACAGAGGGGCTGAAACAGAGGGGCTGAAACAGAGGGCGAGAAACAAAGGGGCTGAAACAGCGGGCGAGAAACAGAGGGCGAGAAACAGAGGGGCTGTAACAGAGGGGCTGAAACAGAAGGGCTGAAACAGACAGCCTGAAACAGAGGGCGAGAAACAGAGGGGCTGAAACAGCGGGCGAAAAACAGAGGGGCTGAAACAGAGGGCGAGAATCAGAGGGTGAGAAATAGAGGGCGAGAAACAGAGGGGCTGAAACAGAGGGGCTGAAACAGAGGGGCTGAATCAGAGGGGCTGAAACAGAGGGGCTGATTCAGAGGGGCTGAAACAGAGAGCGAGAAACAGAGGGGCTGAAACAGAGGGGCTGAAACAGAGGAGCTGAAACAGAGGGGGAGAAACAGAGGGGCTGAAACAGAGGGCGAGAAACAGAGGGGCTGAATCAGAGGGGCTGAAACAGAGGGTGAGAAACAGAGGGGCTGAAACAGAGGGCGAGAAACAGAGTGGCTGAAACAGACGGGCTGAAACAGAGGGGCTGAAACAGAGGGCGAAAAACAGAGGGTATGAAACAGAGGGCGAGATTCAGAGGGTGAGAAATAGAGGGCGAGACACAGAGGGGCTGAAACAGAGGGGCTGAAACAGAGGGGCTGAAACAGAGGGGCTGAATCAGAGGGGCTGAAACAGAGGGGCTGAATCAGAGGGGCTGAAACAGAGGGCGAGAAACAGAGGGGCTGAAACAGAGGGCGAGAAACAGAGGGGCTGAAACACAGGGGCTGAAACAGAGGAGCTGAAACAGAGGGGGAGAAACAGAGGTGCTGAAACAGAGGGCGAGAAACAGAGGGGCTGAAACAGAGGGGCTGAAACAGAGGAGCTGAAACAGAGGGGGAGAAACAGAGGGGCTGAAACAGAGGGCGAGAAACAGAGGGGCTGAAACAGTGGGGCTGAAACAGTGGGCGAGAAACAGAGGGGCTGAAACAGAGGGCGAGAAACAGAGGGACTGAAACAGAGGGGCTGAAACAGTGTGGCTGAAACAGAGGGGCTGAAACAGAGGGACTGGAACAGAGGGGGAGAAACAGAGGGGCTGAAACAGAGGGGCTGAATCAGAGGGGCTGAAACAGAGGGCGAGAAACAGAGTGGCTGAAACAGAGGGCGAGAAACAGAGGCGCTGAAACAGAGGGGCTGAATCAGAGGGGCTGAAACAGAGGGCGAGAAACAGAGGGGCTGAAACAGAGGGCGAGAAACAGAGGCACTGAAACAGAGGGGCTGAAACAGAGGGGCTGAAACAGAGGGACTGAAACAGAGGGCGAGAAACAGAGGGGCTGAAACAGTGGGCGAGAAACAGAGGGGCTGAAACAGAGGGGCGGGAAACAGAGGGGCTGAATCAGAGGGGCTGAATCAGAGGGGCTGAATCAGACGGGCTGAAACAGAGGCTGAGAAACAGAGGGGCTGAAGCAGAGGGGCTGAAACAGAGGGGCTGAAACAGAGGGCGAGAAACAGAGGGGCTGAATCATAGGGGCTGAATCAGAGGGGCTGAATCAGAGGGGCTGAAACAGAGGGGCTGAATCAGAGGGGCTGAAACAGACGGCGAGAAACAGAGGGGCTGAAACAGAGGGCCAGAATCAGAGGGGCTGAAACAGAGGGCGAGAAACAGAGGGGCTGAAACAGACGGGCTGAAACAGAGGGGCTGAATTGGAGGGGCTGATTCAGAGGGGCTGAAACAGAGGGGCTGAATCAGCGGGGCTGAAACAGAGGGCGAGAAACAGCGGAGCTGAAACAGAGGGCGAGAAACAGAGGGGCAGAAACAGAGGGCGAGAAACAGAGGGGCTGAAACAGAGGGGCTGAAACAGAGGGCGAGAAACAGAGGGGCTGAAACAGAGTGCGAGAAACAGAGGGGCTGAAACAGAGGGCGAGAAACAGAGGGGCTGAAACAGAGGGTGAGAAACAGAGGGGCTGAAACAGAGGGGCTGAAACAGAGGAGCTGAAACAGAGGGGCTGAAACAGAGGGCGAGAAACAGAGGGGCTGAAACAGAGGGGCTGAAACAGAGGGGCTGAAACAGAGGGCGAGAAACAGAGGGCCTGAAACAGAGGGCGAGAAACACAGGGGCTGAAACAGAGGGCGAGAAACAGAGGGGCTGAAAAAGAGGGGCTGAAACAGAGGGGCTGAAACAGAGGGGCTGAAACTGAGGGCGAGAAACAGAGGGGCTGAAACAGAGGGCGAGAAACAGAGGGGCTGAAACAGAGGGCGAGAAACAGAGGGGCTGAAACAGAGGAGCTGAAACAGAGGGGCTGAAACAGAGGGGCTGAAAGAGAGGGCGAGAAACAGAGGGGCAGAAACAGAGGGCGAGAAACAGAGGGGCTGAAACAGAGGGCGAGAAACAGAGGGGCTGAAACAGAGGGTCTGAAACAGAGGGGCTGAAACAGAGGGGCTGAATCAGAGGGGCTGATTCAGAGTCGCTGAAACAGAGGGGCTGAATCAGCGGGGCTGAAACAGAGGGCGAGAAACAGTGGGGCTGAAGCAGAGGGCGAGAAACAGAGGGGCAGAAACAGAGGGCGAGAAACAGAGGGGCTGAAACAGAGGGGCTGAAGCAGAGGGCGAGAAACAGAGGGGCTGAAACAGAGTGCGAGAAACAGAGGGGGAGAAACAGAGGGGCTGAAACAGAGGGCGAGAAACAGAGGGGCTCAAACAGAGGGGCTGAAACAGAGGGGCTGATTCAGCGGGGCTGAAACAGAGGGCGAGAAACAGCGGGGCTGAAACAGAGGGCGAGAAACAGAGGGGCAGAAAAAGAGGGGCTGAAACAGAGGGCGAGAAACAGAGGGGCTGAAACAGAGGGCGAGAAACAGAGGGGGAGAAACAGAGGGGCTGAAACAGAGGGCGAGAAACAGAGGGGCTGAAACAGAGGGGCTGAAACAGAGGGGCTGAATCAGCGGGGCTGAAACAGAGGGCGAGAAACATAGGGGCAGAAATAGAGGGCGAGAAACAGAGGGGCTAAAACAGAGGGGCTGAAACAGAGGGCGAGAAACAGAGGGGCTGAAACAGAGGGCGAGAAACAGAGGGGCTGAAACAGAGGGCGAGAAACAGAGGGGCTGAAACAGAGGGTGAGAAACAGAGGGGCTGAAACAGAGGAGCTGAAACAGAGGGGCTGAATCAGAGGGTCTGAAACAGAGGGCGAGAAACAGAGGGGCTGAATCAGAGGGGCTGAATCAGAGGGGCTGAAACAGAGGGGCTGAAACAGAGGGCGAGAAACAAAGGGGCTGAAACAGCGGGCGAGAAACAGAGGGCGAGAAACAGAGGGGCGGAAACAGAGAGCCTGAAACAGAGGGCGAGAAACAGGGGGCTGAACCAGAGGGCGAAAAACAGAGGGGCTGAAACAGAGGGCGAGAAACAGAGGGTGAGAAACAGAGGGGCTGAAACAGAGGGGCTGAAACAGACGGGCTGAAACAGAGGGGCTGAAACAGAGGGCGAGAAACAGAGGGGCTGAAACAGAGGGAGGGAAACAGAGGGGCTGAATCAGAGGGGCTGAAACAGAGGGGCAGAAACAGAGGGCGAGAAACAGAGGGGCTGAAACAGAGGGCGAGAAACAGAGGGGCTGAAACAGAGGGCGAGAAACAGAGGGGCTGAATCAGAGGGGCTGAAACAGAGGGTGAGAAACAGAGGGGCTGAAACAGAGGGCGAGAAACAGAGTGGCTGTAACAGATGGGCTGAAACAGAGGGGCTGAAACAGAGGGCGAGAAACAGAGGGGCTGAAACAGAGGGCGTGAATCAGAGGGTGAGAAATAGAGGGCGAGACACAGAGGGGCTGAAACAGAGGGGCTGAAACAGGGGGACGAATCAGAGGGGCTGAAACAGAGGGGCTGAATCAGAGGGGCTGAAACAGAGGGCGAGAAACAGAGGGGCTGAAACAGAGGGCGAGAAACAGAGGGGCTGAAACAGAGGGGCTGAAACAGAGGGCGAGAAACAGAGGGGCTGAATAAGAGGGGCTGAAACAGAGGGTGAGAAACAGAGGGGCTGAAACAGAGGGCGAGAAACAGTGTGGCTGAAACAGACGGGCTGAAACAGAGGGGCTGAATCGGAGAGCGAGAAACAGAGGGCCTGAAACTGAGGGCGAGAAACAGAGGGGCTGAAACAGAGGGGCTGAAACAAAGTGGCTGAAACAGAGGGGCTGAAACAGAGGGACTGGAACAGAGGGGGAGAAACAGAGGGGCTGAAACAGAGGGGCTGAATCAGAGGGGCTGAAACAGAGGGCGAGAAACAGAGGGGCTGAAACAGAGGGCGAGAAACAGAGGCGCTGAAACAGAGGTGCTGAAACAGAGGGGCTGAAACAGAGGGGCTGAAACAGAGGGCGAGAAACAGAGGGGCTGAAACAGAGGGCGAGAAACAGCGGGGCTGAAACAGAGGGGCGGGAAACAGAGGGGCTGAAACAGAGGGGCTGAATCAGAGGGGCTGAATCAGACGGGCTGAAACAGAGGGTGAGAAACAGAGGGGCTGAAACAGAGGGGCTGAAACAGAGGGGCTGAAACAGAGGGCGAGAAACAGAGGGGCTGAATCATAGGGGCTGAATCAGAGGGGCTGAATCAGAGGGGCTGAAACAGAGGGGCTGAATCAGAGGGGCTGAAACAGACGGCGAGAAACAGAGGGGCTGAAACAGAGGGCGAGAATCAGAGGGGCTGAAACAGAGGGCGAGAAACAGAGGGGCTGAAACAGAGGGTCTGAAACAGAGGGCGAGAAACAGCGGAGCTGAAACAGAGGGCGAGAAACAGAGGGGCAGAAACAGAGGGCGAGAAACAGAGGGGCAGAAACAGAGGGCGAGAAACAGAGGGGCTGATTCAGAGGGGCTGAAACAGAGGGGCTGAATCAGCGGGGCTGAAACAGAGGGCGAGAAACAGCGGAGCTGAAACAGAGGGCGAGAAACAGAGGGGCAGAAACAGAGGGCGAGAAACAGAGGGGCTGAAACAGAGGGGCTGAAACAGAGGGCGAGAAACAGAGGGGCAGAAACAGAGGGCGAGAAACAGAGGGGCTGAAACAGAGGGGCTGAAACAGAGGGCGAGAAACAGCGGGGCTGAAACAGAGGGGGAGAAACAGAGGGGCTGAAACAGAGGGGCTGAAACAGAGGGGCTGAAACAGAGGGCGAGAAACAGAGGGCCTGAAACAGAGGGCGAGAAACACAGTGGCTGAAACAGAGGGCGAGAAACAGAGGGGCTGAAAAAGAGGGGCTGAAACAGTGGGGCTGAAACAGAGGGGCTGAAACAGAGGGCGAGAAACAGAGGGGCTGAAACAGAGGGCGAGAAACAGAGGGGCTGAAACAGAGGGCGAGAAACAGAGGGGCTGAAACAGAGGAGCTGAAACAGAGGGGCTGAAACAGAGGGGCTGAAAGAGAGGGCGAGAAACAGAGGGGCAGAAACAGAGGGCGAGAAACAGAGGGGCTGAAACAGAGGGGCTGAAACAGAGGGCGAGAAACAGAGGGGCTGAAACAGAGAGGCTGAAACAGAGGGGCTGAAACAGAGGGGCTGAATCAGAGGGGCTGATTCAGAGTGGCTGAAACAGAGGGGCTGAAACAGACGGGCTGAAACAGAGGGGCTGAAACAGAGGGCGAGAAACAGAGGGGCTGAAACAGAGGGGGGGAAACAGAGGGGCTGAATCAGAGGGGCTGAAACAGAGGGGCTGAAACAGAGGGCGAGAAACAGAGGGGCTGAAACAGAGGGCGAGAAACAGAGTGGCTGAAACAGAGGGCGAGAAACAGAGGGGCTGAATCAGAGGGGCTGAAACAGAGGGTGAGAAACAGAGGGGCTGAAACAGAGGGCGAGAAACAGAGTGGCTGTAAGAGATGGGCTGAAACAGAGGGGCTGAAACAGAGGGCGAGAAACAGAGGGGCTGAAACAGAGGGCGAGAATCAGAGGGTGAGAAATAGAGGGCGAGACACAGAGGGGCTGAAACAGAGGGGCTGAAACAGAGGGGCTGAAACAGAGGGGCTGAATCAGAGGGGCTGAAACAGAGGAGCTGAAACAGAGGGGGAGAAACAGAGGGGCTGAAACAGAGGGCGAGAAACAGAGGGGCTGAATAAGAGGGGCTGAAACAGAGGGTGAGAAACAGAGGGGCTGAAACAGAGGGCGAGAAACAGAGGCGCTGAAACAGACGGGCTGAAACAGAGGGGCTGAATCGGAGAGCGAGAAACAGAGGGCCTGAAACTGAGGGCGAGAAACAGAGGGGCTGAAACAGAGGGGCTGAAACAGTGTGGCTGAAACAGAGGGGCTGAAACAGAGGGACTGGAAAAGAGGGGGAGAAACAGAGGGGCTGAAACAGAGGGGCTGAATCAGAGGGGCTGAAACAGAGGGCGAGAAACAGAGGGGCTGAAACAGAGGGCGAGAAACAGAGGCGCTGAAACAGAGGGGCTGAAACAGAGGGGCTGAAACAGAGGGGCTGAAACAGAGGGCGAGAAACAGAGGGGCTGAAACAGAGGGCGAGAAACAGAGGGGCTGAAACAGAGGGGCGGGAAACAGAGGGGCTGAAACAGAGGGGCTGAATTAGAGGGGCTGAATCAGACGGGCTGAAACAGAGGGTGAGAAACAGAGGGGCTGAAACAGAGGGGCTGAAACAGAGGGGCTGAAACAGAGGGCGAGAAACAGAGGGGCTGAATCATAGGGGCTGAATCAGAGGGGCTGAATCAGAGGGGCTGAAACAGAGGGGCTGATTCAGAGGGGCTGAAACAGAGGGGCTGAATCAGCGGGGCTGAAACAGAGGGCGAGAAACAGCGGAGCTGAAACAGAGGGCGAGAAACAGAGGGGCAGAAACAGAGGGCGAGAAACAGAGGGGCTGAAACAGAGGGGCTGAAACAGAGGGCGAGAAACAGAGGGGCTGAAACAGAGGGAGAGAAACAGAGGGGCTGAAACAGAGGGGCTGAAACAGAGGGCGAGAAACAGCGGGGCTGAAAAAGAGGGCGAGAAACAGAGGGGCTGAAACAGAAAGGGGCTGAAACAGAGGGGCTGAAACAGAGGGCGAGAAACAGAGGGCCTGAAACAGAGGGCGAGAAACACAGGGGCTGAAACAGAGGGCGAGAAACAGAGGGGCTGAAAAAGAGGGGCTGAAACAGAGGGGCTGAAACAGAGGGGCTGAAACAGAGGGGCTGAAACAGAGTGCGAGAAACAGAGGGGGAGAAACAGAGGGGCTGAAACAGAGGGCGAGAAACAGAGGGGCTGAAACAGAGGGGCTGAAACAGAGGGGCTGATTCAGCGGGGCTGAAACAGAGGGCGAGAAACAGCGGGGCTGAAACAGAGGGCGAGAAACAGAGGGGCAGAAAAAGAGGGGCTGAAACAGAGGGCGAGAAACAGAGGGGCTGAAACAGAGGGCGAGAAACAGAGGGGGAGAAACAGAGGGGCTGAAACAGAGGGCGAGAAACAGAGGGGCTGAAACAGAGGGGCTGAAACAGAGGGGCTGAATCAGCGGGGCTGAAACAGAGGGCGAGAAACATAGGGGCAGAAATAGAGGGCGAGAAACAGAGGGGCTGAAACAGAGGGGCTGAAACAGAGGGCGAGAAACAGAGGGGCTGAAACAGAGGGCGAGAAACAGAGGGGCTGAAACAGAGGGCGAGAAACAGAGGGGCTGAAACAGAGGGTGAGAAACAGAGGGGCTGAAACAGAGGAGCTGAAACAGAGGGGCTGAATCAGAGGGTCTGAAACAGAGGGCGAGAAACAGAGGGGCTGAATCAGAGGGGCTGAATCAGAGGGGCTGAAACAGAGGGGCTGAAACAGAGGGCGAGAAACAAAGGGGCTGAAACAGCGGGCGAGAAACAGAGGGCGAGAAACAGAGGGGCGGAAACAGAGAGCCTGAAACAGAGGGCGAGAAACAGGGGTCTGAACCAGAGGGCGAAAAACAGAGGGGCTGAAACAGAGGGCGAGAAACAGAGGGTGAGAAACAGAGGGGCTGAAACAGAGGGGCTGAAACAGACGGGCTGAAACAGAGGGGCTGAAACAGAGGGCGAGAAACAGAGGGGCTGAAACAGAGGGAGGGAAACAGAGGGGCTGAATCAGAGGGGCTGAAACAGAGGGGCAGAAACAGAGGGCGAGAAACAGAGGGGCTGAAACAGAGGGCGAGAAACAGAGGGGCTGAAACAGAGGGCGAGAAACAGAGGGGCTGAATCAGAGGGGCTGAAACAGAGGGTGAGAAACAGAGGGGCTGAAACAGAGGGCGAGAAACAGAGTGGCTGTAACAGATGGGCTGAAACAGAGGGGCTGAAACAGAGGGCGAGAAACAGAGGGGCTGAAACAGAGGGCGTGAATCAGAGGGTGAGAAATAGAGGGCGAGACACAGAGGGGCTGAAACAGAGCGGCTGAAACAGAGGGGCTGAATCAGAGGGGCTGAAACAGAGGGGCTGAATCAGAGGGGCTGAAACAGAGGGCGAGAAACAGAGGGGCTGAAACAGAGGGCGAGAAACAGAGGGGCTGAAACAGAGGGGCTGAAACAGAGGAGCTGAAACAGAGGGGGAGAAACAGAGGGGCTGAAACAGAGGGCGAGAAACAGAGGGGCTGAATAAGAGGGGCTGAAACAGAGGGTGAGAAACAGAGGGGCTGAAACAGAGGGCGAGAAACAGAGTGGCTGAAACAGACGGGCTGAAACAGAGGGGCTGAATCGGAGAGCGAGAAACAGAGGGCCTGAAACTGAGGGCGAGAAACAGAGGGGCTGAAACAGAGGGGCTGAAACAGAGTGGCTGAAACAGAGGGGCTGAAAAAGAGGGACTGGAACAGAGGGGGAGAAACAGAGGGGCTGAAACAGAGGGGCTGAATCAGAGGGGCTGAAACAGAGGGCGAGAAACAGAGGGGCTGAAACAGAGGGCGAGAAACAGAGGCGCTGAAACAGAGGGGCTGAAACAGAGGGGCTGAAACAGAGGGGCTGAAACAGAGGGCGAGAAACAGAGGGGCTGAAACAGAGGGCGAGAAACAGCGGGGCTGAAACAGAGGGGCGGGAAACAGAGGGGCTGAAACAGAGGGGCTGAATCAGAGGGGCTGAATCAGACGGGCTGAAACAGAGGGTGAGAAACAGAGGGGCTGAAACAGAGGGGCTGAAACAGAGGGGCTGAAACAGAGGGCGAGAAACAGAGGGACTGAATCATAGGGGCTGAATCAGAGGGGCTGAATCAGAGGGGCTGAAACAGAGGGGCTGAATCAGAGGGGCTGAAACAGACGGCGAGAAACAGAGGGGCTGAAACAGAGGGCGAGAATCAGAGGGGCTGAAACAGAGGGCGAGAAACAGAGGGGCTGAAACAGAGGGTCTGAAACAGAGGGGCTGAATCAGAGGGGCTGATTCAGAGGAGCTGAAACAGAGGGGCTGAATCAGCGGGGCTGAAACAGAGGGCGAGAAACAGCGGAGCTGAAACAGAGGGCGAGAAACAGAGGGGCAGAAACAGAGGGCGAGAAACAGAGGGGCTGAAACAGAGGGCGAGAAACAGAGGGTCTGAAACAGAGGGCGAGAAACAGAGGGGCTGAAACAGAGGGAGAGAAACAGAGGGGCTGAAACAGAGGGGCTGAAACAGAGGGCGAGAAACAGCGGGGCTGAAACAGAGGGTGAGAAACAGAGGGGCTGAAACAGAGGGGCTGAAACAGAGGGGCTGAAACAGAGGGCGAGAAACAGAGGGCCTGAAACAGAGGGCGAGAAACAGAGGGCCTGAAACAGAGGGCGAGAAACACAGTGGCTGAAACAGAAGGCGAGAAACAGAGGGGCTGAAAAAGAGGGGCTGAAACAGTGGGGCTGAAACAGAGGGGCTGAAACAGAGAGCGAGAAACAGAGGGGCTGAAACAGAGGGCGAGAAACAGAGGGGCTGAAACAGAGGGCGAGAAACAGAGGGGCTGAAACAGAGGAGCTGAAACAGAGGGGCTGAAACAGAGGGGCTGAAAGAGAGGGCGAGAAACAGAGGGGCAGAAACAGAGGGCGAGAAACAGAGGGGCTGAAACAGAGGGGCTGAAACAGAGGGCGAGAAACAGAGGGGCTGAAACAGAGAGGCTGAAACAGAGGGGCTGAAACAGAGGGGCTGAATCAGAGGGGCTGATTCAGAGTGGCTGAAACAGAGGGGCTGAAACAGACGGGCTGAAACAGAGGGGCTGAAACAGAGGGCGAGAAACAGAGGGGCTGAAACAGAGGGGGGGAAACAGAGGGGCTGAATCAGAGGGGCTGAAACAGAGGGGCAGAAACAGAGGGCGAGAAACAGAGGGGCTGAAACAGAGGGCGAGAAACAGAGTGGCTGAAACAGAGGGCGAGAAACAGAGGGGCTGAATCAGAGGGGCTGAAACAGAGGGTGAGAAACAGAGGGGCTGAAACAGAGGGCGAGAAACAGAGTGGCTGTAAGAGATGGGCTGAAACAGAGGGGCTGAAACAGAGGGCGAGAAACAGAGGGGCTGAAACAGAGGGCGAAAATCAGAGGGTGAGAAATAGAGGGCGAGACACAGAGGGGCTGAAACAGAGGGGCTGAAACAGAGGGGCTGAAACAGAGGGGCTGAATCAGAGGGGCTGAAACAGAGGAGCTGAAACAGAGGGGGAGAAACAGAGGGGTTGAAACAGAGGGCGAGAAACAGAGGGGCTGAATAAGAGGGGCTGAAACAGAGGGTGAGAAACAGAGGGGCTGAAACAGAGGGCGAGAAACAGAGGCGCTGAAACAGACGGGCTGAAACAGAGGGGCTGAATCGGAGAGCGAGAAACAGAGGGCCTGAAACTGAGGGCGAGAAACAGAGGGGCTGAAACAGAGGGGCTGAAACAGTGTGGCTGAAACAGAGGGGCTGAAACAGAGGGACTGGAACAGAGGGGGAGAAACAGAGGGGCTGAAACAGAGGGGCTGAATCTGAGGGGCTGAAACAGAGGGCGAGAAACAGAGGGGCTGAAACAGAGGGCGAGAAACAGAGGCGCTGAAACAGAGGGGCTGAAACAGAGGGGCTGAAACAGAGGGGCTGAAACAGAGGGCGAGAAACAGAGGGGCTGAAACAGAGGGCGAGAAACAGAGGGGCTGAAACAGAGGGGCGGGAAACAGAGGGGCTGAAACAGAGGGGCTGAATTAGAGGGGCTGAATCAGACGGGCTGAAACAGAGGGTGAGAAACAGAGGGGCTGAAACAGAGGGGCTGAAACAGAGGGGCTGAAACAGAGGGCGAGAAACAGAGGGGCTGAATCATAGGGGCTGAATCAGAGGGGCTGAATCAGAGGGGCTGAAACAGAGGGGCTGATTCAGAGGGGCTGAAACAGAGGGGCTGAATCAGCGGGGCTGAAACAGAGGGCGAGAAACAGCGGAGCTGAAACAGAGGGCGAGAAACAGAGGGGCAGAAACAGAGGGCGAGAAACAGAGGGGCTGAAACAGAGGGGCTGAAACAGAGGGCGAGAAACAGAGGGGCTGAAACAGAGGGAGAGAAACAGAGGGGCTGAAACAGAGGGGCTGAAACAGAGGGCGAGAAACAGCGGGGCTGAAAAAGAGGGCGAGAAACAGAGGGGCTGAAACAGAAAGGGGCTGAAACAGAGGGGCTGAAACAGAGGGCGAGAAACAGAGGGCCTGAAACAGAGGGCGAGAAACACAGGGGCTGAAACAGAGGGCGAGAAACAGAGGGGCTGAAAAAGAGGGGCTGAAACAGAGGGGCTGAAACAGAGGGGCCGAAACAGAGGGGCTGAAACAGAGTGCGAGAAACAGAGGGGGAGAAACAGAGGGGCTGAAACAGAGGGCGAGAAACAGAGGGGCTGAAACAGAGGGGCTGAAACAGAGGGGCTGATTCAGCGGGGCTGAAACAGAGGGCGAGAAACAGCGGGGCTGAAACAGAGGGCGAGAAACAGAGGGGCAGAAAAAGAGGGGCTGAAACAGAGGGCGAGAAACAGAGGGGCTGAAACAGAGGGCGAGAAACAGAGGGGGAGAAACAGAGGGGCTGAAACAGAGGGCGAGAAACAGAGGGGCTGAAACAGAGGGGCTGAAACAGAGGGGCTGAATCAGCGGGGCTGAAACAGAGGGCGAGAAACATAGGGGCAGAAATAGAGGGCGAGAAACAGAGGGGCTGAAACAGAGGGGCTGAAACAGAGGGCGAGAAACAGAGGGGCTGAAACAGAGGGCGAGAAACAGAGGGGCTGAAACAGAGGGCGAGAAACAGAGGGGCTGAAACAGAGGGTGAGAAACAGAGGGGCTGAAACAGAGGAGCTGAAACAGAGGGGCTGAATCAGAGGGTCTGAAACAGAGGGCGAGAAACAGAGGGGCTGAATCAGAGGGGCTGAATCAGAGGGGCTGAAACAGAGGGGCTGAAACAGAGGGCGAGAAACAAAGGGGCTGAAACAGCGGGCGAGAAACAGAGGGCGAGAAACAGAGGGGCGGAAACAGAGAGCCTGAAACAGAGGGCGAGAAACAGGGGTCTGAACCAGAGGGCGAAAAACAGAGGGGCTGAAACAGAGGGCGAGAAACAGAGGGTGAGAAACAGAGGGGCTGAAACAGAGGGGCTGAAACAGACGGGCTGAAACAGAGGGGCTGAAACAGAGGGCGAGAAACAGAGGGGCTGAAACAGAGGGAGGGAAACAGAGGGGCTGAATCAGAGGGGCTGAAACAGAGGGGCAGAAACAGAGGGCGAGAAACAGAGGGGCTGAAACAGAGGGCGAGAAACAGAGGGGCTGAAACAGAGGGCGAGAAACAGAGGGGCTGAATCAGAGGGGCTGAAACAGAGGGTGAGAAACAGAGGGGCGGAAACAGAGGGCGAGAAACAGAGTGGCTGTAACAGATGGGCTGAAACAGAGGGGCTGAAACAGAGGGCGAGAAACAGAGGGGCTGAAACAGAGGGCGTGAATCAGAGGGTGAGAAATAGAGGGCGAGACACAGAGGGGCTGAAACAGAGCGGCTGAAACAGAGGGGCTGAATCAGAGGGGCTGAAACAGAGGGGCTGAATCAGAGGGGCTGAAACAGAGGGCGAGAAACAGAGGGGCTGAAACAGAGGGCGAGAAACAGAGGGGCTGAAACAGAGGGGCTGAAACAGAGGAGCTGAAACAGAGGGGGAGAAACAGAGGGGCTGAAACAGAGGGCGAGAAACAGAGGGGCTGAATAAGAGGGGCTGAAACAGAGGGTGAGAAACAGAGGGGCTGAAACAGAGGGCGAGAAACAGAGTGGCTGAAACAGACGGGCTGAAACAGAGGGGCTGAATCGGAGAGCGAGAAACAGAGGGCCTGAAACTGAGGGCGAGAAACAGAGGGGCTGAAACAGAGGGGCTGAAACAAAGTGGCTGAAACAGAGGGGCTGAAACAGAGGGACTGGAACAGAGGGGGAGAAACAGAGGGGCTGAAACAGAGGGGCTGAATCAGAGGGGCTGAAACAGAGGGCGAGAAACAGAGGGGCTGAAACAGAGGGCGAGAAACAGAGGCGCTGAAACAGAGGGGCTGAAACAGAGGGGCTGAAACAGAGGGGCTGAAACAGAGGGCGAGAAACAGAGGGGCTGAAACAGAGGGCGAGAAACAGCGGGGCTGAAACAGAGGGGCGGCAAACAGAGGGGCTGAAACAGAGGGGCTGAATCAGAGGGGCTGAATCAGATGGGCTGAAACAGAGGGTGAGAAACAGAGGGGCTGAAACAGAGGGGCTGAAACAGAGGGGCTGAAACAGAGGGCGAGAAACAGAGGGACTGAATCATAGGGGCTGAATCAGAGGGGCTGAATCAGAGGGGCTGAAACAGAGGGGCTGAATCAGAGGGGCTGAAACAGACGGCGAGAAACAGAGGGGCTGAAACAGAGGGCGAGAATCAGAGGGGCTGAAACAGAGGGCGAGAAACAGAGGGGCTGAAACAGAGGGTCTGAAACAGAGGGGCTGAATCAGAGGGGCTGATTCAGAGGAGCTGAAACAGAGGGGCTGAATCAGCGGGGCTGAAACAGAGGGCGAGAAACAGCGGAGCTGAAACAGAGGGCGAGAAACAGAGGGGCAGAAACAGAGGGCGAGAAACAGAGGGGCTGAAACAGAGGGCGAGAAACAGAGGGTCTGAAACAGAGGGCGAGAAACAGAGGGGCTGAAACAGAGGGAGAGAAACAGAGGGGCTGAAACAGAGGGGCTGAAACAGAGGGCGAGAAACAGCGGGGCTGAAACAGAGGGGGAGAAACAGAGGGGCTGAAACAGAGGGGCTGAAACAGAGGGGCTGAAACAGAGGGCGAGAAACAGAGGGCCTGAAACAGAGGGCGAGAAACACAGTGGCTGAAACAGAGGAGCTGAAACAGAGGGGCTGAAACAGAGGGGCTGAAAGAGAGGGCGAGAAACAGAGGGGCAGAAACAGAGGGCGAGAAACAGAGGGTCTGAAACAGAGGGCGAGAAACAGAGGGGCTGAAACAGAGGGAGAGAAACAGAGGGGCTGAAACAGAGGGGCTGAAACAGAGGGGCTGAAAAAGAGGGGCTGAAACAGTGGGGCTGAAACAGAGGGGCTGAAACAGAGGGCGAGAAACAGAGGGGCTGAAACAGAGGGCGAGAAACAGAGGGGCTGAAACAGAGGGCGAGAAACAGAGGGGCTGAAACAGAGGAGCTGAAACAGAGGGGCTGAAACAGAGGGGCTGAAAGAGAGGGTGAGAAACAGAGGGGCAGAAACAGAGGGCGAGAAACAGAGGGGCTGAAACAGAGGGGCTGAAACAGAGGGCGAGAAACAGAGGGGCTGAAACAGAGAGGCTGAAACAGAGGGGCTGAAACAGAGGGGCTGAATCAGAGGGGCTGATTCAGAGTGGCTGAAACAGAGGGGCTGAAACAGACGGGCTGAAACAGAGGGGCTGAAACAGAGGGCGAGAAACAGAGGGGCTGAAACAGAGGGGGGGAAACAGAGGGGCTGAATCAGAGGGGCTGAAACAGAGGGGCAGAAACAGAGGGCGAGAAACAGAGGGGCTGAAACAGAGGGCGAGAAACAGAGTGGCTGAAACAGAGGGCGAGAAACAGAGGGGCTGAATCAGAGGGGCTGAAACAGAGGGTGAGAAACAGAGGGGCTGAAACAGAGGGCGAGAAACAGAGTGGCTGTAACAGATGGGCTGAAACAGAGGGGCTGAAACAGAGGGCGAGAAACAGAGGGGCTGAAACAGAGGGCGAGAATCAGAGGGTGAGAAATAGAGGGCGAGACACAGAGGGGCTGAAACAGAGGGGCTGAAACAGAGGGGCTGAAACAGAGGGGCTGAATCAGAGGGGCTGAAACAGAGGAGCTGAAACAGAGGGGGAGAAACAGAGGGGCTGAAACAGAGGGCGAGAAACAGAGGGGCTGAATAAGAGGGGCTGAAACAGAGGGTGAGAAACAGAGGGGCTGAAACAGAGGGCGAGAAACAGAGGCGCTGAAACAGACGGGCTGAAACAGAGGGGCTGAATCGGAGAGCGAGAAACAGAGGGCCTGAAACTGAGGGCGAGAAACAGAGGGGCTGAAACAGAGGGGCTGAAACAGAGTGGCTGAAACAGAGGGGCTGAAACAGAGGGACTGGAACAGAGGGGGAGAAACAGAGGGGCTGAAACAGAGGGGCTGAATCAGAGGGGCTGAAACAGAGGGCGAGAAACAGAGGGGCTGAAACAGAGGGCGAGAAACAGAGGCGCTGAAACAGAGGGGCTGAAACAGAGGGGCTGAAACAGAGGGGCTGAAACAGAGGGCGAGAAACAGATGGACTGAAACAGAGGGCGAGAAACAGAGGGGCTGAAACAGAGGGGCGGGAAACAGAGGGGCTGAAACAGAGGGGCTGAATTAGAGGGGCTGAATCAGACGGGCTGAAACAGAGGGTGAGAAACAGAGGGGCTGAAACAGAGGGGCTGAAACAGAGGGGCTGAAACAGAGGGCGAGAAACAGAGGGGCTGAATCAGAGGGGCTGAATCAGAGGGGCTGAATCAGAGGGGCTGAAACAGAGGGGCTGAATCAGAGGGGCTGAAACAGACGGCGAGAAACAGAGGGGCTGAAACAGAGGGCGAGAATCAGAGGGGCTGAAACAGAGGGCGAGAAACAGAGGGGCTGAAACAGAGGGTCTGAAACAGAGGGGCTGAATCAGAGGGGCTGATTCAGAGGGGCTGAAACAGAGGGGCTGAATCAGCGGGGCTGAAACAGAGGGCGAGAAACAGCGGAGCTGAAACAGAGGGCGAGAAACAGAGGGGCAGAAACAGAGGGCGAGAAACAGAGGGGCTGAAACAGAGGGGCTGAAACAGAGGGCGAGAAACAGAGGGGCTGAAACAGAGGGAGAGAAACAGAGGGGCTGAAACAGAGGGGCTGAAACAGAGGGCGAGAAACAGCGGGGCTGAAAAAGAGGGCGTTAAACAGAGGGGCTGAAACAGAAAGGGGCTGAAACAGAGGGGCTGAAACAGAGGGCGAGAAACAGAGGGCCTGAAACAGAGGGCGAGAAACACAGGGGCTGAAACAGAGGGCGAGAAACAGAGGGGCTGAAAAAGAGGGGCTGAAACAGAGGGGCTGAAACAGAGGGCGAGAAACAGAGGGGCTGAAACAGAAGGCGAGAAACAGAGGGGCTGAAACAGAGGGCGAGAAACAGAGGGCTGAAACAGAGGAGCTGAAACAGAGGGGCTGAAACAGAGGGGCTGAAAGAGAGGGCGAGAAACAGAGGGGCAGAAACAGAGGGCGAGAAACAGAGGGGCTGAAACAGAGGGGCTGAAACAGAGGGCGAGAAACAGAGGGGCTGAAACAGAGAGGCTGAAACAGAGGGGCTGAAACAGAGGGGCTGAATCAGAGGGGCTGATTCAGAGTGGCTGAAACAGAGGGGCTGAATCAGCGGGGCCGAAACAGAGGGCGAGAAACAGTGGGGCTGAAGCAGAGGGCGAGAAACAGAGGGGCAGAAACAGAGGGCGAGAAACAGAGGGGCTGAAACAGAGGGGCTGAAGCAGAGGGCGAGAAACAGAGGGGCTGAAACAGAGTGCGAGAAACAGAGGGGGAGAAACAGAGGGGCTGAAACAGAGGGCGAGAAACAGAGGGGCTGAAACAGAGGGGCTGAAACAGAGGGGCTGATTCAGCAGGGCTGAAACAGAGGGCGAGAAACAGCAGGGCTGAAACAGAGGGCGAGAAACAGAGGGGCAGAAATAGAGGGGCTGAAACAGGGGGCGAGAAACAGCGCGGCTGAAACAGAGGGCGAGAAACAGAGGGGCTGAAACAGAGGGGCTGAAACAGAGGGCGAGAAACAGAGGGGCTGAAACAGAGGGCGAGAAACAGAGGGGGAGAAACAGAGGGGCTGAAACAGATGGCGAGAAACAGAGGGGCTGAAACAGAGGGGCTGAAACAGAGGGGCTGAATCAGCGGTGCTGAAACAGAGGGCGAGAAACAGCGGGGCTGAAACAGAGGGTGAGAAACAGAGGGGCAGAAATAGAGGGCGAGAAACAGAGGGGCTGAAGCACAGGGGCTGAAACAGAGGGCGAGAAACAGAGGGGCTGAAACTGAGGGCGAGAAACAGAGGGGCTGAAACAGAGGGCGAGAAACAGAGGGGCTGAAACAGAGGGTGAGAAACAGAGGGGCTGAAACAGAGGAGCTGAAACAGAGGGGCTGAATCAGAGGGTCTGAAACAGAGGGCGAGAAACAGAGGGGCTGAATCAGAGGGGCTGAATCAGAGGGGCTGAAACAGAGGGGCTGAAACAGAGGGCGAGAAACAAAGGGGCTGAAACAGCGGGCGAGAAACAGAGGGCGAGAAACAGAGGGGCGGAAACAGAGAGCCTGAAACAGAGGGCGAAAAACAGGGGGCTGAACCAGAGGGCGAAAAACAGAGGGGCTGAAACAGAGGGTGAGAAACAGAGGGGCTGAAACAGAGGGGCTGAAACAGAGGGGCTGAAACAGACGGGCTGAAACAGAGGGGCTGAAACAGAGGGCGAGAAACAGAGGGGCTGAAACAGAGGGGGGGAAACAGAGGGGCTGAATCAGAGGGGCTGAAACAGAGGGGCTGAAACAGAAGGCGAGAAACAGAGGGCGAGAAACAGAGGGGCTGAAACAGAGGGCGAGAAACAGAGGGGCTGAATCAGAGGGGCTGAAACAGAGGGTGAGAAACAGAGGGGCTGAAACAGAGGGCGAGAAACAGAGTGGCTGTAACAGAAGGGCTGAAACAGAGGGGCTGAAACAGAGGGCGAGAAACAGAGGGGCTGAAACAGAGGGCGACCAACAGAGGGGCTGAAACAGAGGGGCTGAAACAGAGGGGCTGAAACAGAGTGGCTGAAACAGAGGGGCTGGAACAGAGGCGGAGAAACAGAGGGGCTGAAACAGAGGGGCTGAATCAGAGGGGCTGAAACAGAGGGCGAGAAACAGAGGGGCTGAAACAGATGGCGAAACAGAGGCGCTGAAACAGAGGTGCTGAAACAGAGGGGCTGAAACAGAGGGGCTGACACAGAGGGCGAGAAACAGAGGGGCTGAAACAGAGGGCTAGAAACAGAATTGCTGAAACAGAGGGGCGGGAAATAGAGGGGCTGAATCAGAGGGGCTGAATCAGACGGGCTGAATCAGAGGGGCTGAAACAGAGGGTGAGAAACAGAGGGGCTGAAACAGAGGGGCTGAAACAGAGGGGCTGAAACAGAGGGCGAGAAACAGAGGGGCTGAATCAGAGGGGCTGAATCAGAGGGGCTGAAACAGAGGGGCTGAATCAGAGGGGCTGAAACAGAGGGCGAGAAACAGAGGGGCTGAAACAGAGGGCGAGAATCAGAGGGGCTGAAACAGAGGGCGAGAAACAGAGGGGCTGAAACAGAGGGGCTGAAACAGAGGGGCTGAAACAGAGGGGCTGAATCAGAGGGGCTGATTCAGAGGGGCTGAAACAGAGGGGCTGAATCAGCGGGGCTGAAACAGAGGGCGAGAAACAGCGGGGCTGAAACAGAGGGCGAGAAACAGAGGGGCAGAAACAGAGGGCGTGGAACAGAGGGGCTGAAACAGAGGGGCTGAAACAGAGGGCGAGAAACAGAGGGGCTGAAACAGAGGGCGAGAAACAGAGGTGCTGAAACAGAGGGGCTGAAACAGAGGGGCTGAAACAGAGGGCGAGAAACAGAGGGGCTGAATCAGAGGGGCTGAATCAGAGGGGCGGAAACAGTGGGGCTGAAACAGAGGGCGAGAAACAAAGGGGCTGAAACAGCGGGCGAGAAACAGAGGGCGAGAAACAGAGGGGCTGAAACAGAGGGGCTGAAACAGACGGGCTGAAACAGAGATCCTGAAACAGAGGGCGAGAAACAGAGGGGCTGAAACAGAGGGCGAAAAACAGAGGGGCTGAAACAGAGGGCGAGAAACAGTGGGTGAGAAATAGAGGGCGAGAAACAGAGGGGCTGAAACAGAGGGGCTGAAACAGAGGGGCAGAAACAGAGGGGCTGAATCAGAGGGCGAGAAACAGAGGGGCTGAAACTGAGGGCGAGAAACAGAGGGGCTGAAACAGAGGGGCTGAAACAGAGGGCGAGAAACAGAGGGGCTGAAACAGAGGGCGAAAAACAGAGGGGCTGAAACAGAGGGTGAGAAACATAGGGGCTGAAACAGTGGAGCTGAAACAGAGGGGCTGAAACAGAGGGGCTGAAAGAGAGGGCGAGAAACAGAGGGGCAGAAACAGAGGGCGAGAAACAGAGGGGCTGAAACAGAGGGGCTGAAACAGAGGGCGAGAAACAGAGGGGCTGAAACAGAGGGGCTGAAACAGAGGGGCTTAAACAGAGGGGCTGAATCAGAGGGGCTGATTCAGAGGGGCTGAAACAGAGGGGCTGAATCAGCGGGGCTGAAACAGAGGGCGAGAAACAGCGGGGCTGAAACAGAGGGCGAGAAACAGAGGGGCAGATACAGAGGGCGAGAAACAGAGGGGCTGAAACAGAGGGGCTGAAGCAGAGGGCGAGAAACAGAGGGGCTGAAACAGAGGGCGAGAAACAGAGGGGGAGAAACAGAGGGGCTGAAACAGAGGGCGAGAAACAGAGGGGCTGAAACAGAGGGGCTGAAACAGAGGGGCTGATTCAGCGGGGCTGAAACAGAGGGCGAGAAACAGCGGGGCTGAAACAGAGGGGCAGAAATAGAGGGGCTGAAACAGGGAGCGAGAAACAGCGGGGCTGAAACAGAGGGCGAGAAACAGAGGGGCTGAAACAGAGGGGCTGAAACAGAGGGGGAGAAACAGAGGGGCTGAAACAGAGGGCGAGAAACAGAGGGGGAGAAACAGAGGGGCCGAAACAGAGGGCGAGAAACAGAGGCGCTGAAACAGAGGGGCTGAAACAGACGGGCTGAAACAGAGGGGCTGAAACAGAGGGCGAGAAACAGCGGGGCTGAAACAGAGGGCGAGAAACAGAGGGGCAGATACAGAGGGCGAGAAACAGAGGGGCTGAAACAGAGGGGCTGAAGCAGAGGGCGAGAAACAGAGGGGCTGAAACAGAGGGCGAGAAACAGAGGGGGAGAAACAGAGGGGCTGAAACAGAGGGCGAGAAACAGAGGGGCTGAAACAGAGGGGCTGAAACAGAGGGGCTGATTCAGCGGGGCTGAAACAGAGGGCGAGAAACAGCGGGGCTGAAACAGAGGGGCAGAAATAGAGGGGCTGAAACAGGGAGCGAGAAACAGCGGGGCTGAAACAGAGGGCGAGAAACAGAGGGGCTGAAACAGAGGGCGAGAAACAGAGGGGGAGAAACAGAGGGGCCGAAACAGAGGGCGAGAAACAGAGGCGCTGAAACAGAGGGGCTGAAACAGACGGGCTGAAACAGAGGGGCTGAAACAGAGGGCGAGAAACAGCGGGGCTGAAACAGAGGGCGAGAAACAGAGGGGCAGAAATTGTGGGGCTGAAACTGAGGGGCTGAAACAGATGGCGAGAAACAGCGGGGCTGAAACAGAGGGCGAGAAACAGAGGGGCTGAAACAGAGGGTGAGAAACAGAGGTGCTGAAACAGAGGGCGAGAAACAGAGGGTGAGAAACAGAGGGGCTGAAACAGAGGGGCTAAAACAGATGGGCTGAAACAGAGGGGCTGAAACAGAGGGCGAGAAATAGAGGGGCTGAAACAGAGGGGCTGAAACAGAGGGGCTGAAACAGTGGGCGAGAAACAAAGGGGCTGAAACAGCGGGCGAGAAACAGAGGGCGAGAAACAGAGGGGCGGAAACAGAGAGCCTGAAACAGAGGGCGAGAAACAGGGGGCTGAACCAGAGGGCGAAAAGCAGAGGGGCTGAAACAGAGGGCGAGAAACAGAGGGTGAGAAACAGAGGGGCTGAAACAGAGGGGCTGAAACAGACGGGCTGAAACAGAGGGGCTGAAACAGAGGGCGAGAAACAGAGGGGCTGAAACAGAGGGGGGGAAACAGAGGGGCTGAATCAGAGGGGCTGAAACAGAGGGGCTGAAACAGAAGGCGAGAAACAGAGGGGCTGAAACAGAGGGCGAGAAACAGAGGGGCTGAAACAGAGGGCGAGAAACAGAGGGGCTGAAACAGAGGAGCTGAAACAGAGGGGCTGAAACAGAGGGGCTGAAAGAGAGGGCGAGAAACAGAGGGGCAGAAACAGAGGGCGAGAAACAGAGGGGCTGAAACAGAGGGGCTGAAACAGAGGGCGAGAAACAGAGGGGCTGAAACAGAGGGGCTGAAACAGAGGGGCTGAAACAGAGGGGCTGAATCAGAGGGGCTGATTCAGAGGGGCTGAAACAGAGGGGCTGAATCAGCGGGGCTGAAACAGAGGGGGAGAAACAGCAGGGCTGAAACAGAGGGCGAGAAACAGAGGGGCAGATACAGAGGGCGAGAAACAGAGGGGCTGAAACAGAGGGGCTGAAGCAGAGGGCGAGAAACAGAGGGGCTGAAACAGAGGGCGAGAAACAGAGGGGGAGAAACAGAGGGGCTGAAACAGAGGGCGAGAAACAGAGGGGCTGAAACAGAGGGGCTGAAACAGAGGGGCTGATTCAGCGGGGCTGAAACAGAGGGCGAGAAACAGCGGGGCTGAAACAGAGGGCGAGAAACAGAGGGGCAGAAATAGAGGGGCTGAAACAGGGAGCGAGAAACAGCGGGGCTGAAACAGAGGGCGAGAAACAGAGGGGCTGAAACAGAGGGGCTGAAACAGAGGGGGAGAAACAGAGGGGCTGAAACAGAGGGCGAGAAACAGAGGGGGAGAAACAGAGGGGCTGAAACAGAGGGCGAGAAACAGAGGCGCTGAAACAGAGGGGCTGAAACAGACGGGCTGAAACAGAGGGGCTGAAACAGAGGGCGAGAAACAGCGGGGCTGAAACAGAGGGCGTGAAACAGAGGGGCAGAAATTGAGGGGCTGAAACTGAGGGGCTGAAACAGATGGCGAGAAACAGAGGGGCTGAAACAGAGGGCGAGAAACAGAGGGGCTGAAACAGAGGGTGAGAAACAGAGGGGCTGAAACAGAGGAGCTGAAACAGAGGGGCTGAATCAGAGGGTCTGAAACAGAGGGCGAGAAACAGAGGGGATGAATCAGAGGGGCTGAATCAGAGGGGCTGAAACAGAGGGGCTGAAACAGAGGGCGAGAAACAAAGGGGCTGAAACAGCGGGCGAGAAACAGAGGGCGAGAAACATTGGGGCGGAAACAGAAAGCCTGAAACAGAGGGCGAGAAACAGGGGGCTGCACCAGAGGGCGATAAACAGAGGTGCTGAAACAGAGGGCGAGAAACAGAGGGTGAGAAACAGAGGGGCTGAAACAGAGGGGCTGAAACAGATGGGCTGAAACAGAGGGGCTGAAACAGAGGGCGAGAAACAGAGGGGCTGAAACAGAGGGGCTGAAACAGAGGGGCTGAAACAGAGGGCGAGAAACAAAGGGGCTGAAACAGCGGGCGAGAAACAGAGGGCGAGAAACAGAGGGGCGGAAACAGAGAGCCTGAAACAGAGGGCGAGAAACAGGGGGCTGAACCAGAGGGCGAAAAACAGAGGGGCTGAAACAGAGGGCGAGAAACAGAGGGTGAGAAACAGAGGGGCTGAAACAGAGGGGCTGAAACAGACGGGCTGAAACAGAGGGGCTGAAACAGAGGGCGAGAAACAGAGGGGCTGAAACAGAGGGGGGGAAACAGAGGGGCTGAATCAGAGGGGCTGAAACAGAGGGGCTGAAACAGAAGGCGAGAAACAGAGGGGCTGAAACAGAGGGCGAGAAACAGAGGGGCTGAAACAGAGGGCGAGAAACAGAGGGGCTGAATCAGAGGGGCTGAAACAGAGGGTGAGAAACAGAGGGGCTGAAACAGAGGGCGAGAAACAGAGTGGCTGTAACAGAAGG
The DNA here is from genome assembly GCF_047496795.1 of Chiloscyllium punctatum. Classification (NCBI taxonomy): domain Eukaryota; kingdom Metazoa; phylum Chordata; class Chondrichthyes; order Orectolobiformes; family Hemiscylliidae; genus Chiloscyllium; species Chiloscyllium punctatum. The sequence continues at coordinate 161,642,581 of NC_092741.1, read as the reverse complement.
GCTGAAACAGAGGGGCTGAAACAGAGGGCGAGAAACAGAGGGGCTGAAACAGAGGGCGACCAACAGAGGGGCTGAAACAGAGGGGCTGAAACAGAGGGGCTGAAACAGAGTGGCTGAAACAGAGGGGCTGAAACAGAGGGGCTGGAACAGAGGCGGAGAAACAGAGGCGCTGAAACTGAGGGGCTGAATCAGAGGGGCTGAAACAGAGGGTGAGAAACAGAGGGGCTGAAACAGAGGGCGAAACAGAGGCGCTGAAACAGAGGTGCTGAAACAGAGGGGCTGAAACAGAGGGGCTGAAACAGAGGGCGAGAAACAGAGGGGCTGAAACAGAGGGCTAGAAACAGAGGCGCTGAAACAGAGGGGCGGGAAATAGAGGGGCTGAATCAGAGGGGCTGAATCAGACGGGCTGAATCAGAGGGGCTGAAACAGAGGGTGTGAAACAGAGGGGCTGAAACAGAGGGGCTGAAACAGAGGGGCTGAAACAGAGGGCGAGAAACAGAGGGGCTGAATCAGAGGGGCTGAATCAGAGGGGCTGAAACAGAGGGGCTGAATCAGAGGGGCTGAAACAGAGGGCGAGAAACAGAGGGGCTGAAACAGAGGGCGAGAATCAGAGGGGCTGAAACAGAGGGCGAGAAACAGAGGGGCTGAAACAGAGGGGCTGAAACAGAGGGGCTGAAACAGAGGGGCTGAATCAGAGGGGCTGATTCAGAGGGGCTGAAACAGAGGGGCTGAATCAGCGGGGCTGAAACAGAGGGCGAGAAACAGCAGGGCTGAAACAGAGGGCGAGAAACAGAGGGGCAGAAACAGAGGGCGTGAAACAGAGGGGCTGAAACAGAGGGGCTGAAACAGAGGGCGAGAAACAGAGGGGCTGAAACAGAGGGCGAGAAACAGAGGGGCTGAAACAGAGGGGCTGATACAGACGGGCTGAAACAGAGGGCGAGAAACAGAGGGGCTGAATCAGAGGGGCTGAATCAGAGGGGCGGAAACAGTGGGGCTGAAACAGAGGGCGAGAAACAAAGGGGCTGAAACAGCGGGCGAGAAACAGAGGGCGAGAAACAGAGGGGCTGAAACAGAGGGGCTGAAACAGACGGGCTGAAACAGAGAGCCTGAAACAGAGGGCGAGAAACAGAGGGGCTGAAACAGAGGGCGAAAAACAGAGGGGCTGAAACAGAGGGCGAGAAACAGTGGGTGAGAAATAGAGGGCGAGAAACAGAGGGGCTGAAACAGAGGGGCTGAAACAGAGGGGCAGAAACAGAGGGGCTGAATCAGAGGGCGAGAAACAGAGGGGCTGAAACTGAGGGCAAGAAACAGAGGGGCTGAAACAGAGGGGCTGAAACAGAGGGGCTGAAACAGAGGGGCTGAAACAGAGGGCGAGAAACAGAGGGGCTGAAACAGAGGGCGAAAAACAGAGGGGCTGAAACAGAGGGCGAGAAACAGAGGGGCTGAAACAGAGGAGCTGAAACAGAGGGGCTGAAACAGAGGGGCTGAAAGAGAGGGCGAGAAACAGAGGGGCAGAAACAGAGGGCGAGAAACAGAGAGGCTGAAACAGAGGGGCTGAAACAGAGGGCGAGAAACAGAGGGGCTGAAACAGAGGGGCTGAAACAGAGGGGCTTAAACAGAGGGGCTGAATCAGAGGGGCTGATTCAGAGGGGCTGAAACAGAGGGGCTGAATCAGCGGGGCTGAAACAGAGGGCGAGAAACAGCGGGGCTGAAACAGAGGGCGAGAAACAGAGGGGCAGAAACAGAGGGCGAGAAACAGAGGGGCTGAAACAGAGGGGCTGAAGCAGAGGGCGAGAAACAGAGGGGCTGAAACAGAGGGCGAGAAACAGAGGGGGAGAAACAGAGGGGCTGAAACAGGGCGAGAAACAGAGGGGCTGAAACAGAGGGGCTGAAACAGAGGGGCTGATTCAGCGGGGCTGAAACAGAGGGCGAGAAACAGCGGGGCTGAAACAGAGGGCGAGAAACAGAGGGGCAGAAATAGAGGGGCTGAAACAGGGAGCGAGAAACAGCGGGGCTGAAACAGAGGGCGAGAAACAGAGGGGCTGAAACAGAGGGGCTGAAACAGAGGGGGAGAAACAGAGGGGCTGAAACAGAGGGCGAGAAACAGAGGGGGAGAAACAGAGGGTCTGAAACAGAGGGCGAGAAACAGAGGCGCTGAAACAGAGGGGCTGAAACAGACGGGCTGAAACAGAGGGGCTGAAACAGAGGGCGAGAAACAGCGGGGCTGAAACAGAGGGCGAGAAACAGAGGGGCAGAAATAGAGGGGCTGAAACAGGGAGCGAGAAACAGCTGGGCTGAAACAGAGGGCGAGAAACAGAGGGGCTGAAACAGAGGGGCTGAAACCGAGGGGGAGAAACAGAGGGGCTGAAACAGAGGGCGAGAAACAGAGGGGGAGAAACAGAGGGGCTGAAACAGAGGGCGAGAAACAGAGGCGCTGAAACAGAGGGGCTGAAACAGACGGGCTGAAACAGAGGGGCTGAAACAGAGGGCGAGAAACAGCGGGGCTGAAACAGAGGGCGAGAAACAGAGGGGCAGAAATAGAGGGGCTGAAACTGAGGGGCTGAAACAGAGGGCGAGAATCAGAGGGGCTGAAACAGAGGGCGAGATACAGAGGGGCTGAAACAGAGGGTGAGAAACAGAGGGGCTGAAACAGAGGAGCTGAAACAGAGGGGCTGAATCAGAGGGTCTGAAACAGAGGGCGAGAAACAGAGGGGCTGAATCAGAGGGGCTGAATCAGAGGGGCTGAAACAGAGGGGCTGAAACAGAGGGCGAGAAACAGAGGGGCTGAAACAGAGGGCGAGAAACAGAGGGGCTGAATCAGCGGGGCTGAAACAGAGGGCGAGAAACAGCGGGGCTGAAACAGAGGGCGAGAAACAGAGGGGCAGATACAGAGGGCGAGAAACAGAGGGGCTGAAACAGAGGGGCTGAAGCAGAGGGCGAGAAACAGAGGGGCTGAAACAGAGGGCGAGAAACAGAGGGGGAGAAACAGAGGGGCTGAAACAGAGGGCGAGAAACAGAGGGGCTGAAACAGAGGGGCTGAAACAGAGGGGCTAATTCAGCGGGGCTGAAACAGAGGGCGAGAAACAGCGGGGCTGAAACAGAGGGCGAGAAACAGAGGGGCAGAAATAGAGGGGCTGAAACAGGGAGCGAGAAACAGCGGGGCTGAAACAGAGGGCGAGAAACAGAGGGGCTGAAACAGAGGGGCTGAAACAGAGGGGGAGAAACAGAGGGGCTGAAACAGAGGGCGAGAAACAGAGGGGGAGAAACAGAGGGGCTGAAACAGAGGGCGAGAAACAGAGGCGCTGAAACAGAGGGGCTGAAACAGACGGGCTGAAACAGAGGGGCTGAAACAGAGGGCGAGAAACAGCGGGGCTGAAACAGAGGGCGAGAAACAGAGGGGCAGAAATTGTGGGGCTGAAACTGAGGGGCTGAAACAGATGGCGAGAAACAGAGGGGCTGAAACAGAGGGCGAGAAACAGAGGGGCTGAAACAGAGGGTGAGAAACAGAGGGGCTGAAACAGAGGAGCTGAAACAGAGGGGCTGAATCAGAGGGTCTGAAACAGAGGGCGAGAAACAGAGGGCGAGAAACAAAGGGGCTGAAACAGCGGGCGAGAAACAGAGGGCGAGAAACATTGGGGCGGAAACAGAAAGCCTGAAACAGAGGGCGAGAAACAGGGGGCTGCACCAGAGGGCGATAAACAGAGGTGCTGAAACAGAGGGCGAGAAACAGAGGGTGAGAAACAGAGGGGCTGAAACAGAGGGGCTGAAACAGATGGGCTGAAACAGAGGGGCTGAAACAGAGGGCGAGAAACAGAGGGGCTGAAACAGAGGGGCTGAAACAGAGGGGCTGAAACAGAGGGCGAGAAACAAAGGGGCTGAAACAGCGGGCGAGAAACAGAGGGCGAGAAACAGAGGGGCGGAAACAGAGAGCCTGAAACAGAGGGCGAGAAACAGGGGGCTGAACCAGAGGGCGAAAAACAGAGGGGCTGAAACAGAGGGCGAGAAACAGAGGGTGAGAAACAGAGGGGCTGAAACAGAGGGGCTGAAACAGACGGGCTGAAACAGAGGGGCTGAAACAGAGGGCGAGCAACAGAGGGGCTGAAACAGAGGGGGGGAAACAGAGGGGCTGAATCAGAGGGGCTGAAACAGAGGGGCTGAAACAGAAGGCGAGAAACAGAGGGGCTGAAACAGAGGGCGAGAAACAGAGGGGCTGAAACAGAGGGCGAGAAACAGAGGGGCTGAATCAGAGGGGCTGAAACAGAGGGTGAGAAACAGAGGGGCTGAAACAGAGGGCGAGAAACAGAGTGGCTGTAACAGAGGGCGAGCAACAGAGGGGCTGAAACAGAGGGGCTGAAACAGAGGGGCTGAAACAGAGTGGCTGAAACAGAGGGGCTGAAACAGAGGGGCTGGAACAGAGGCGGAGAAACAGAGGCGCTGAAACTGAGGGGCTGAATCAGAGGGGCTGAAACAGAGGGTGAGAAACAGAGGGGCTGAAACAGAGGGCGAAACAGAGGCGCTGAAACAGAGGTGCTGAAACAGAGGGGCTGAATCAGCGGGGCTGAAACAGAGGGCGAGAAACAGCGGGGCTGAAACAGAGGGCGAGAAACAGAGGGGCAGAAACAGAGGGCGAGAAACAGAGGGGCTGAAACAGAGGGGCTGAAGCAGAGGGCGAGAAACAGAGGGGCTGAAACAGAGGGCGAGAAACAGAGGGGGAGAAACAGAGGGGCTGAAACAGAGGGCGAGAAACAGAGGGGCTGAAACAGAGGGGCTGAAACAGAGGGGCTGATTCAGCGGGGCTGAAACAGAGGGCGAGAAACAGCGGGGCTGAAACAGAGGGCGAGAAACAGAGGGGCAGAAATAGAGGGGCTGAAACAGGGAGCGAGAAACAGCGGGGCTGAAACAGAGGGCGAGAAACAGAGGGGCTGAAACAGAGGGGCTGAAACAGAGGGGGAGAAACAGAGGGGCTGAAACAGAGGGCGAGAAACAGAGGGGGAGAAACAGAGGGTCTGAAACAGAGGGCGAGAAACAGAGGCGCTGAAACAGAGGGGCTGAAACAGACGGGCTGAAACAGAGGGGCTGAAACAGAGGGCGAGAAACAGCGGGGCTGAAACAGAGGGCGAGAAACAGAGGGGCAGAAATAGAGGGGCTGAAACAGGGAGCGAGAAACAGCGGGGCTGAAACAGAGGGCGAGAAACAGAGGGGCTGAAACAGAGGGGCTGAAACAGAGGGGGAGAAACAGAGGGGCTGAAACAGAGGGCGAGAAACAGAGGGGGAGAAACAGAGGGGCTGAAACAGAGGGCGAGAAACAGAGGCGCTGAAACAGAGGGGCTGAAACAGACGGGCTGAAACAGAGGGGCTGAAACAGAGGGCGAGAAACAGCGGGGCTGAAACAGAGGGCGAGAAACAGAGGGGCAGAAATAGAGGGGCTGAAACTGAGGGGCTGAAACAGAGGGCGAGAATCAGAGGGGCTGAAACAGAGGGCGAGAAACAGAGGGGCTGAAACAGAGGGTGAGAAACAGAGGGGCTGAAACAGAGGAGCTGAAACAGAGGGGCTGAATCAGAGGGTCTGAAACAGAGGGCGAGAAACAGAGGGGCTGAATCAGAGGGGCTGAATCAGAGGGGCTGAAACAGAGGGGCTGAAACAGAGGGCAAGAAACAAAGGGGCTGAAACAGCGGGCGAGAAACAGAGGGCGAGAAACATTGGGGCGGAAACAGAGAGCCTGAAACAGAGGGCGAGAAACAGGGGGCTGAACCAGAGGGCGAAAAACAGAGGGGCTGAAACAGAGGGCGAGAAACAGAGGGTGAGAAACAGAGGGGCTGAAACAGAGGGCGAGAAACAGAGGGGCTGAAACAGAGGGCGAGAAACAGAGGCGCTGAAACAGAGTGCGAGAAACAGAGGGGCTGAAACAGAGGGGCTGAAACAGAGGGGCTGAATCAGCGGGGCTGAAACAGAGTGTGAGAAACAGCGGGGCTGAAACAGAGGGCGAGAAACAGAGGGGCTGAAACAGAGGGCGAGAATCAGAGGGGCTGAAACAGAGGGCGAGAAACAGAGGGGCTGAAACAGAGGGGCTGAAACAGAGGGGCAGAAACAGAGGGGCTGAATCAGAGGGGCTGATTCAGAGGGGCTGAAACAGAGGGGCTGAATAAGCGGGGCTGAAACAGAGGGCGAGAAATAGCGGGGCTGAAACAGAGGGCGAGAAACAGAGGGGCAGAAACAGAGGCCGTGAAACAGAGGGGCTGAAACAGAGGGGCTGAAACAGAGGGCGAGAAACAGAGGGGCTGAAACAGAGGGGCTGAAACAGAGGGGCTGAAACAGAGGGGCTGAATCAGAGGGGCTGATTCAGAGGGGCTGAAACAGAGGGGCTGAATAAGCGGGGCTGAAACAGAGGGCGAGAAATAGCGGGGCTGAAACAGAGGGCGAGAAACAGAGGGGCAGAAACAGAGGCCGTGAAACAGAGGGGCTGAAACAGAGGGGCTGAAACAGAGGGCGAGAAACAGAGGGGCTGAAACAGAGGGGCTGAAACAGAGGGCGAGAAACAGAGGGGCTGAAACAGAGTGCGAGAAACACAGGGGCTGAAACAGAGGGCGAGAAACAGAGGGGCTGAAACAGAGGGTGAGAAACAGAGGGGCTGAAACAGAGGGGCTGAAACAGTGGAGCTGAAACAGAGGGGCTGAAACAGAGGGGCTGAATCAGAGGGGCTGAAACAGAGGGCGAGAAACAGAGGGCCTAAAACAGAGGGTGAGAAACAGAGGGGCTGAAACAGAGGGGCTGAAACAGAGGGGCTGAAACAGAGGGGCTGAAACAGAGGGGCTGAAACAGAGGGCGAGAAACACAGGGGCTGAAACAGAGGAGCTGAAACAGAGGGGCTGAAACAGAGGGCGAGAAACAGAGGGGCTGAAACAGAGGGCGATAAACAGAGGGGCTGAAACAGAGGGCGAGAAACACAGTGGCTGAAACAGAGGAGCTGAAACAGAGGGGCTGAAACAGAGGGGCTGAAAGAGAGGGCGAGAAACAGATGGGCAGAAACGGAGGGCGAGAAACAGAGGGGCTGAAACAGAGGGGCTGAAACAGAGGGCGAGAAACAGAGGGGCTGAAACAGAGGGGCTGAAACAGAGGGGCTGAAACAGAGGGGCTGAATCAGAGGGGCTGATTCAGAGTGGCTGAAACAGAGGGGCTGAATCAGCGGGGCTGAAACAGAGGGCGAGAAACAGCGGGGCTGAAACAGAGGGCGAGAAACAGAGGGGCAGAAACAGAGGGCGAGAAAGAGAGGGGCTGAAACAGTGGGGCTGAAGCAGAGGGCGAGAAACAGAGGGGCTGAAACAGAGGGCGAGAAACAGCGGGGGAGAAACGGAGGGGCTGAAACAGAGGGCGAGAAACAGAGGCGCTGAAACAGAGGGGCTGAAACAGAGGGGCTGATTCAGCGGGGCTGAAACAGAGGGCGAGAAACAGAGGGGCTGAAACAGAGGGGCTGAAACAGAGGGGCTGAAACAGAGGGGCTGAATCAGAGGGGCTGATTCAGAGGGGCTGAAACAGAGGGGCTGAATCAGCGGGGCTGAAACAGAGGGCGAGAAACAGCGGGGCTGAAACAGAGGGCGAGAAACAGAGGGGCAGAAACAGAGGGCGAGAAAGAGAGGGGCTGAAACAGTGGGGCTGAAGCAGAGGGCGAGAAACAGAGGGGCTGAAACAGAGGGCGAGAAACAGAGGGGGAGAAACGGAGGGGCTGAAACAGAGGGCGAGAAACAGAGGCGCTGAAACAGAGGGGCTGAAACAGAGGGGCTGATTCAGCGGGGCTGAAACAGAGGGCGAGAAACAGCGGGGCTGAAACAGAGGGTGAGAAACAGAGGGGCAGAAATAGAGGGGCTGAAACAGAGGGCGAGAAACAGCGGGGCTGAAACAGAGGGCGAGAAACAGAGGTGCTGAAACAGAGGGGCTGAAAGAGAGGGCGAGAAACAGAGGGCGAGAAACAGAGGTGCTGAAACAGAGTGCGAGAAACAGAGGGGCTGAATCAGCGGGGCTGAAACAGAGTGCGAGAAACAGCGGGGCTGAAACAGAGGGCGAGAAACAGAGGGGCAGAAATAGAGGGCGAGAAACAGAGGGGCTGAAACAGAGGGGCTGAAACAGAGGGCGAGAAACAGAGGGGCTGAAACAGAGGGCGAGAAACAGAGGGGCTGAAACAGAGGGTGAGAAACAGAGGGGCTGAAACAGAGGAGCTGAAACAGAGGGGCTGAATCAGAGGGTCTGAAACAGAGGGCGAGAAACAGAGGGGCTGAATCAGAGGGGCTGAATCAGAGGGGCTGAAACAGAGGGGCTGAAACAGAGGGCGAGAAACAAAGGGGCTGAAACAGCGGGCGAGAAACAAAGGGCGAGAAACAGAGGGGCGGAAACAGAGAGCCTGAAACAGAGGGCGAGAAACAGGGGGCTGAACCAGAAGGCGATAAACAGAGGGGCTGAAACAGAGGGCGAGAAACAGAGGGTGAGAAACAGAGGGGCTGAAACAGAGGGGCTGAAACAGACGGGCTGAAACAGAGGGGCTGAAACAGAGGGCGAGAAACAGAGGGGCTGAAACAGAGGGGGGGAAACAGAGGGGCTGAAACAGAGGGCGAGAAACAAAGGGGCTGAAACAGAGGGGCTGAATCAGCGGGGCTGAAACAGAGGGCGAGAAACAGCGGGGCTGAAACAGAGGGCGAGAAACAGAGGGGCAGAAACAGAGGGCGTGAAACAGAGGGGCTGAAACAGAGGGGCTGAAATAGAGGGCAAGAAACAGAGGGGCTGAAACAGAGGGCGAGAAACAGAGGGGCTGAAACAGAGGGGCTGAAACAGAGGGCGAGAAACAGAGGGGCTGAAACAGAGTGCGAGAAACACAGGGGCTGAAACAGAGGGCGAGAAACAGAGGGGCTGAATCAGAGGGGCTGAATCAGAGGGGCTGAATCAGAGGGGCTGAATCAGAGGGGCTGAAACAGAGGGCGAGAAACAGAGGGGCTGAAACAGAGGGGCTGAAACAGAGGGCGAGAAACAGAGGGGCTGAAACAGAGGGCGAGAAACAGAGGGGGAGAAACAGAGGGGCTGAAACAGAGGGCGAGAAACAGAGGGGCTGAAACAGAGGGGCTGAAACAGAGGGGCTGAATCAGCGGGGCTGAAACAGAGGGCGAGAAACAGCGGGGCTGAAACAGAGGGCGAGAAACAGAGGGGCAGAAATAGAGGGCGAGAAACAGGGGGGCTGAAACAGAGGGGCTGAAACAGAGGGGCAGAATCAGAGGGGCTGAAACAGAGGGCGAGAAACAGAGGGGCTGAAACAGAGGGCGAGAATCAGAGGGGCTGAAACAGAGGGCGAGAAACAGAGGGGCTGAAACAGAGGGGCTGAAACAGAGGGGCTGAAACAGAGGGGCTGAATCAGAGGGGCTGATTCAGAGTGGCTGAAACAGAGGGGCTGAATCAGCGGGGCTGAAACAGAGGGCGAGAAACAGCGGGGCTGATACAGAGGGCGAGAAACAGAGGGGCAGAAACAGAGGGCGTGAAACAGAGGGGCTGAAACAGAGGGGCTGAAACAGAGGGCGAGAAACAGAGGGGCTGAAACAGAGGGCCAGAAACAGAGGGGCTGAAACAGAGGGCGAGAAACAGAGGGGCTGAAACAGAGGGGCTGAAACAGAGGGCGAGAAACAGAGGGGCTGAATCAGAGGGGCTGAATCAGAGGGGCGGAAACAGTGGGGCTGAAACAGAGGGCGAGAAACAAAGGGGCTGAAACAGCGGGCGAGAAACAGTGGGCGAGAAACAGAGGGGCTGAAACAGAGGGGCTGAAACAGACGGGCTGAAACAGAGAGCCTGAAACAGAGGGCGAGAAACAGAGGGGCTGAAACAGAGGGCGAAAAACAGAGGGGCTGAAACAGAGGGCGAGAAACAGTGGGTGAGAAATAGAGGGCGAGAAACAGAGGGGCTGAAACAGAGGGGCTGAAACAGAGGGGCAGAAACAGAGGGCTGAATCACAGAGGCTGAAACAGAGGGGCTGAATCAGAGGGGCTGAAACAGAGGGCGAGAAACAGAGGGCCTGAAACAGAGGGCGAGAAACAGAGGGGCTGAATCAGAGGGGCTGAAACAGAGGTTGAGAAACAGAGGGGCTGAAACAGAGGGCGAGAAACAGAGTGGCTGAAACAGAGGGCGAGAAACAGAGGGGCAGAAACAGAGGGCGAGAAACAGAGGGGCTGAAACAGAGGGCGAGATTCAGAGGGGCAGAAACAGAGGGCGAGAAACAGCGGGGCTGATACAGAGGGCTAGAAACAGAGGGGCAGAAACAGAGGGCGAGAAACAGAGGGGCTGAATCAGAGGGGCTGAAACAGAGGTTGAGAAACAGAGGGGCTGAAACAGAGGGTGAGAAACAGAGGGGCTGAAACAGACGGGCTGAAACAGAGGGGCTGAATCGGTGGGCGAGAAACAGAGGGGCTGAAACAGAGGGCGAGAAACAGAGGGGCTGAAACAGAGGGGCTGAAACAGAGTGGCTGAAACAGAGGGGTTGAAACAGAGGGGCTGGAACAGAGGGGGAGAAACAGAGGGGCTGAAACAGAGGGGCTCAATCAGAGGGGCTTAAACAGAGGGCGAGAAACAGAGGGGCTGAAACAGAGGGCGAGAAACAGAGGCGCTGAAACAGAGGGGCTGAAACAGAGTGGCTGAAACAGAGGGGTTGAAACAGAGGGGCTGGAACAGAGGGGGAGAAACAGAGGGGCTGAAACAGAGGGGCTGAATCAGAGGGGCTGAAACAGAGGGCGAGAAACAGAGGGGCTGAAACAGAGGGCGAGAAACAGAGGGGTTGAAACAGAGGGCAAGAAACAGAGGGGCAGAAACAGAGGGCGAGAAACAGAGGGGCTGAAACAGAGGGGCTGAAATAGAGAGCGCGAATCAGAGGAGCTGAAACAGAGAGCGAGAAACAGAGGGGCTGAAACAGAGGGCGAGAAACAGAGGGCGAGAAACAGAGGGGCTGAAACAGAGGGGCTGAAACAGAGGGGCTGAAACAGAGGGTCTGATACAGAGGGCGAGAAACAGAGGGGCTGAAACAGAGGGCGAAAAACAGTTGGGCTGAAACAGAGAGCGAGAAACAGAGGGGCTGAAACAGAGGGCGAGAAACAGAGGGCGAGAAACAGAGGGGCTGAAACAGAGGGGCTGAAACAGAGAGCGCGAAACAGAGGAGCTGAAACAGAGAGCGAGAAACAGAGGGGCTGAAACAGAGGGCGAGAAACAGAGGGCGAGAAACAGAGGGGCTGAAACAGAGGGGCTGAAACAGAGGGGCTGAAACAGAGGGTCTGATACAGAGGGCGAGAAACAGAGGGGCTGAAACAGAGGGCGAAAAACAGTTGGGCTGAAACAGAGGGCGAGAAACAGAGGGGCAGAAACAGAGGGCGCGAAACAGAGGGGCTGAAACAGAGGGTCTGAAATAGAGGGCGAGAAACAGAGGGGCTGAAACAGAGGGCGAGAAACAGAGGGGCTGGAACAGAGGGTGAGAAACAGAGGGGCTGAAACAGAGGGGCTGAAACAGAGGGGCTGAAACAGAGGCCGAGAAACCGAGGGGCTGAAACAGAGGGGCTGAAACAGAGGGGCTTAAACAGAGGGCGAGAAACAGAGGGGCTGAAACTGAGGGCGAGAAACAGAGGGGCTGAAACAGAGGGGCTGATACAGAGGGGCTGAAACAGAGGGGCTGAAACAGAGGGCGAGAAACAGAGGCGCTGAAACAGAGGGCGAGAAACAGAGGGGCTGAAACAGAGTGCTAGAAACAGAGGGGCTGAAACAGAGGAGGTGAAACAGAGGGGCTGAAACAGAGCGGCTGAAAGAGAGGGCGAGAAACAGAGGGGCTGAATCAGAGGGGCTGAATCAGAGGCGCTGAAACAGAGGGGCTGAATCAGAGGGGCTGAATCAGAAGGGCTGAATCAGAGGGGCTGAAAAAGAGGGTGAGAAATAGAGGGGCTGAAACAGAGGGGCTGAAACAGAGGGGCTGAAACAGAGGGGCTGATTCAGAGGGGCTGAATCAGAGGGGCTGAATCAGAGGGGCTGAAACAGAGGGGCTCAATCAGAAGGGCTGAAACAGAGGGTGAGAATCAGAGGGGCGGAAACAGAGGGCGAGAATCAGATGGGCAAAAAAACAGAGGGCGAGAAACAGAGGGGCTGAAACAGAGGGGCTGAAATGGAAGGGCTGAATCAGAGGGGCTGATTCAGAGGGGCTGAAACAGAGGGGCTGAATCAGCGGGGCTGAAACAGAGGGCGAGAAACAGAGTGGCAGAAACAGAGGGCGAGAAACAGAGGGGCTGAAACAGAGGGGCTGAAACAGAGGGCGAAAAACAGAGGGGCTGAAACAGAGGGCGAGAAACATCGGGGCTGAACAGAGGGCGAGAAACAGAGGGGCTGAAACAGAGGGCGAGAAACAGAGGGGCTGAAACAGAGGGCTAGAAACAGAGGGGCTGAAACAGAGGGGCTGAATCAGAGGGGCTGATTCAGAGGGGCTGAAACAGAGGGGCTGAATCAGCGGGGCTGAAACAGAGGGCGAGAAACAGCGGGGCTGAAACAGAGGGCGAGAAACAGAGGGGCAGAAACAGAGGGCGAGAAACAGAGTGGCTGAAACAGAAGGGCTGAAACAGAGGGCGAGAAACAGAGGGGCTGAAACAGAGGGCGAGAAACAGAAGGACTGAAACAGCGGGTGGGAAACAGAGGGGCTGAAACAGAGGGGCTGAAACAGAGGGGCTGAAACAGAGGGCGAGAAACAGAGGGGCTGAAACAGAGCGGCTGAAACAGAGGGGCTGAAACAGAGGGCGAGAAGCAGAGGGCCTGCAACAGAGGGCGAGAAACAGAGGGGCTGAAACAGAGGGCGAGAAACAGAGGGGCTGAAACAGAGGGGCTGAAACAGAGGGGATGAAAAAGAGGGCGAGAAACAGAGGGGCAGAAACAGAGGGCGAGAAACAGAGGGGCTGAAACAGAGGGGCCGAAACAGAGGGCGAGAAACAGAGGGGCTGAAACAGAGGGGCTGAAATAGAGAGCGCGAATCAGAGGAGCTGAAACAGAGAGCGAGAAACAGAGGGGCTGAAACAGAGGGCGAGAAACAGAGGGCGAGAAACAGAGGGGCTGAAACAGAGGGGCTGAAACAGACGGGCTGAAACAGAGAGCCTGAAACAGAGGGCGAGAAACAGAGGGGCAGAAACAGAGGGCGAGAAACAGAGGGGCTGAAACAGAGGGGCTGAAACAGAGAGCGCGAAACAGAGGAGCTGAAACAGAGAGCGAGAAACAGAGGGGCTGAAACAGAGGGCGAGAAACAGAGGGCGAGAAACAGAGGGGCTGAAACAGAGGGGCTGAAACAGAGGGGCTGAAACAGAGGGTCTGATACAGAGGGCGAGAAACAGAGGGGCTGAAACAGAGGGCGAAAAACAGTTGGGCTGAAACAGAGGGCGAGAAACAGAGGGGCAGAAACAGAGGGCGCGAAACAGAGGGGCTGAAACAGAGGGTCTGAAATAGAGGGCGAGAAACAGAGGGGCTGAAACAGAGGGCGAGAAACAGAGGGGCTGGAACAGAGGGTGAGAAACAGAGGGGCTGAAACAGAGGGGCTGAAACAGAGGGGCTGAAACAGAGGCCGAGAAACCGAGGGGCTGAAACAGAGGGGCTGAAACAGAGGGGCTTAAACAGAGGGCGAGAAACAGAGGGGCTGAAACTGAGGGCGAGAAACAGAGGGGCTGAAACAGAGGGGCTGATACAGAGGGGCTGAAACAGAGGGGCTGAAACAGAGGGCGAGAAACAGAGGCGCTGAAACAGAGGGCGAGAAACAGAGGGGCTGAAACAGAGTGCTAGAAACAGAGGGGCTGAAACAGAGGAGGTGAAACAGAGGGGCTGAAACAGAGCGGCTGAAAGAGAGGGCGAGAAACAGAGGGGCTGAATCAGAGGGGCTGAATCAGAGGCGCTGAAACAGAGGGGCTGAATCAGAGGGGCTGAATCAGAAGGGCTGAATCAGAGGGGCTGAAAAAGAGGGTGAGAAATAGAGGGGCTGAAACAGAGGGGCTGAAACAGAGGGGCTGAAACAGAGGGGCTGATTCAGAGGGGCTGAATCAGAGGGGCTGAATCAGAGGGGCTGAAACAGAGGGGCTCAATCAGAAGGGCTGAAACAGAGGGTGAGAATCAGAGGGGCGGAAACAGAGGGCGAGAATCAGATGGGCAAAAAAACAGAGGGCGAGAAACAGAGGGGCTGAAACAGAGGGGCTGAAATGGAAGGGCTGAATCAGAGGGGCTGATTCAGAGGGGCTGAAACAGAGGGGCTGAATCAGCGGGGCTGAAACAGAGGGCGAGAAACAGAGTGGCAGAAACAGAGGGCGAGAAACAGAGGGGCTGAAACAGAGGGGCTGAAACAGAGGGCGAAAAACAGAGGGGCTGAAACAGAGGGCGAGAAACATCGGGGCTGAACAGAGGGCGAGAAACAGAGGGGCTGAAACAGAGGGCGAGAAACAGAGGGGCTGAAACAGAGGGCTAGAAACAGAGGGGCTGAAACAGAGGGGCTGAATCAGAGGGGCTGATTCAGAGGGGCTGAAACAGAGGGGCTGAATCAGCGGGGCTGAAACAGAGGGCGAGAAACAGCGGGGCTGAAACAGAGGGCGAGAAACAGAGGGGCAGAAACAGAGGGCGAGAAACAGAGTGGCTGAAACAGAAGGGCTGAAACAGAGGGCGAGAAACAGAGGGGCTGAAACAGAGGGCGAGAAACAGAAGGACTGAAACAGCGGGTGGGAAACAGAGGGGCTGAAACAGAGGGGCTGAAACAGAGGGGCTGAAACAGAGGGCGAGAAACAGAGGGGCTGAAACAGAGCGGCTGAAACAGAGGGGCTGAAACAGAGGGCGAGAAGCAGAGGGCCTGCAACAGAGGGCGAGAAACAGAGGGGCTGAAACAGAGGGCGAGAAACAGAGGGGCTGAAACAGAGGGGCTGAAACAGAGGGGATGAAAAAGAGGGCGAGAAACAGAGGGGCAGAAACAGAGGGCGAGAAACAGAGGGGCTGAAACAGAGGGGCCGAAACAGAAGGCGAGAAACAGAGGGGCTGAAACAGAAGGCGAGAAACTAACGTGCTGAGCAGAGGGCGAGAAACAGAGGGACTGAAACAGTGGGCGAGAAACAGAGGGGCTGAAACAGAGAGGCTGAAACAGAGGGGCTGAAACAGAGGCGCTGAAACAGAGGGCGAGAAACAGCGGGGCTGAAACAGAGGGGCTGAAACAGAGGGCGAGAAACAGAGGGGCTGAAACAGAGGGCGAGAAACAGAGGGGCTGAAACAGAGGGGCTGAAACAGAGGGGCTGAAACAGAGGGCGCGAAACAGAGGGGCTGAAACAGAGGGCGAGAAACAGAGCGGCTGAAACAGAGGGCGAGAAACCGAGGGCGAGAAACAGAGGGGCTGAAACAGAGGGTCTGAATCAGAGGGGCTGAAACAGAGGGTCTGATACAGAGGGCGAGAAACAGAGGGGCTGAAACAGAGGGTGAAAAACAGAGTGGCTGAAACAGAGGGCGAGAAACAGAGGGGCAGAAACAGAGGGCGAGAAACAGAGGGGCTGAAACAGAGGGGCTGAAACAGAGGGCGAGAAACAGAGGGGCTGAAACGAAGGGGCTGAAACAGAGGGGCTGAAACAGAGGGCGAGAAACAGAGGGGCTGAAACAGAGGGCGAGAAACAGAGGGGCTGAAACAGTGGGCTAGAAACAGAGGGGCTGAAACAGAGGAGCTGAAACAGAGGGGCTGAAACAGAGCGGCTGAAAGAGAGGGCGAGAAACAAAAGGGCTGAATCAGAGGGGCTGAATCAGAGGCGCTGAAACAGATGGGCTGAATCAGACGGGCTGAATCAGAGGGGCTGAATCAGACGGGCTGAAACAGAGGGTGAGAAACAGAGGGGCTGAAACAGAGGGGCTGAATCAGAGGGGCTGAATCAGAAGGGCTGAAACAGAGAGGCTGAATCAGAGGTGCTGAAACAGACGGCGAGAAACAGAGGGGCTGAAACAGAGGGCGAGAATCAGAGGGGCTGAAACAGAGGGCGAGAAACAGAGGGGCTGAAAAAGTGGAGCTGAAACAGAGGAGCTCAATCAGAGGGGCTGATTCAGAGGGGCTGAAACAGAGGGGCTGAATCAGCGGGGCTGAAACAGAGGGTGAGAAACAGAGGGGCAGAAACAGAGGGCGAGAAACAGAGGGGCTGAAACAGAGAGGCTGAAACAGAGGGCGAGAAACAGTGGGCTAGAAACAGAGGGGCTGAAACAGAGGAGGTGAAACAGAGGGGCTGAAACAGAGCGGCTGAAAGAGAGGGCGAGAAACAGAGGGGCTGAATCAGAGGGGCTGAATCAGAGGCGCTGAAACAGAGGGGCTGAATCAGAGGGGCTGAATCAGAAGGGCTGAATCAGAGGGGCTGAAAAAGAGGGTGAGAAACAGAGGGGCTGAAACAGAGGGGCTGAATCAGAGGGGCTGAATCAGAAGGGCTGAAACAGAGAGGCTGAATCAGAGGTGCTGAAACAGACGGCGAGAAACAGAGGGGCTGAAACAGAGGGCGAGAATCAGAGGGGCTGAAACAGAGGGCGAGAAACAGAGGGGCTGAAAAAGTGGAGCTGAAACAGAGGAGCTCAATCAGAGGGGCTGATTCAGAGGGGCTGAAACAGAGGGGCTGAATCAGCGGGGCTGAAACAGAGGGTGAGAAACAGAGGGGCAGAAACAGAGGGCGAGAAACAGAGGGGCTGAAACAGAGAGGCTGAAACAGAGGGGCTGAAACAGAGTGCTAGAAACAGAGGGGCTGAAACAGAGGAGGTGAAACAGAGGGGCTGAAACAGACGGGCTGAAACAGAGGGGCTGAATCGGTGGGCGAGAAACAGAGGGGCTGAAACAGAGGGCGAGAAACAGAGGGGCTGAAACAGAGGGGCTGAAACAGAGGGTCTGAAACAGAGGGGGAGAAACAGAGGGGCTGAAACAGAGGGGCTGAATCAGAGGGGCTGAAACAGAGGGCGAGAAACAGAGGGGCTGAAACAGAGGGCGAGAAACATAGGGGCTGAATCAGAGGGGCTGAAACAGAGTGGCTGAATCAGCGGGGCTGAAACAGAGGGCGAGAAACAGAGGGGTTGAAACAGAGGGCGAGAAACAGAGGGGCAGAAACAGAGGGCGAGAAACAGAGGGGCTGAAACAGAGGGGCTGAAATAGAGAGCGCGAATCAGAGGAGCTGAAACAGAGAGCGAGAAACAGAGGGGCTGAAACAGAGGGCGAGAAACAGAGGGCGAGAAACAGAGGGGCTGAAACAGAGGGGCTGAAACAGACGGGCTGAAACAGAGGGGCTGAAACAGAGGGTGAGAAACAGAGGGGCAGAAACAGAGGGCGAGAAACAGAGGGGCTGAAACAGAGGGGCTGAAACAGAGAGCGCGAAACAGAGGAGCTGAAACAGATAGCGAGAAACAGAGGGGCTGAAACAGAGGGCGAGAAACAGAGGGCGAGAAACAGAGGGGCTGAAACAGAGGGGCTGAAACAGAGGGGCTGAAACAGAGGGTCTGATACAGAGGGCGAGAAACAGAGGGGCTGAAACAGAGGGCGAAAAACAGTTGGGCTGAAACAGAGGGCGAGAAACAGAGGGGCAGAAACAGAGGGCGCGAAACAGAGGGGCTGAAACAGAGGGTCTGAAATAGAGGGCGAGAAACAGAGGGGCTGAAACAGAGGGCGAGAAACAGAGGGGCTGGAACAGAGGGTGAGAAACAGAGGGGCTGAAACAGAGGGGCTGAAACAGAGGGGCTTAAACAGAGGGCGAGAAACAGAGGGGCTGAAACTGAGGGCGAGAAACAGAGGGGCTGAAACAGAGGGCGAGAAACAGAGGGGCTGAAACAGAGGGGCTGATATAGAGGGGCTGAAACAGAGGGCGAGAAACAGAGGGGCTGAAACAGAGGGCGAGAAACAGAGGGGCTGAAACAGAGGGGCTGATATAGAGGGGCTGAAACAGAGGGGCTGAAACAGAGGGCGAGAAACAGAGGCGCTGAAACAGAGGGGCTGATATAGAGGGGCTGAAACAGAGGGGCTGAAACAGAGGGCGAGAAACAGAGGGGCTGAAACTGAGGGCGAGAAACAGAGGGGCTGAAACAGAGGGCGAGAAACAGAGGGGCTGAAACAGAGGGGCTGATATAGAGGGGCTGAAACAGAGGGGCTGAAACAGAGGGCGAGAAACAGAGGGGCTGAAACAGAGGGCGAGAAACAGAGGGGCTGAGACAGAGGGGCTGATATAGAGGGGCTGAAACAGAGGGGCTGAAACAGAGGGCAAGAAACAGAGGCGCTGAAACAGAGGGCGAGAAACAGAGGGACTGAAACAGCGGGTGGGAAACAGAGGGGCTGAAACAGAGGGGCTGAAACAGAGGGCGAGAAACAGAGGGGATGAAACAGAGCGGCTGAAACAGAGGGGCTGAAACAGAGGGCGAGAAGCAGAGGGCCAGAAACAGAGGGCGAGAAACAGAGGGGCTGAAACAGAGGGCGAGAAACAGAGGGGCTGAAACAGAGAGGCTGAAACAGAGGGGATGAAAAAGAGGGCGAGAAACAGAGGGGCAGAAACAGAGGGCGAGAAACAGAGGGGCTGAAACAGAGGGGCCGAAACAGAAGGCGAGAAACAGAGGGGCTGAAACAGAGGGCGAGAAACTAACGTGCTGAGCAGAGGGCGAGAAACAGAGGGACTGAAACAGTGGGCGAGAAACAGAGGGGCTGAAACAGAGAGGCTGAAACAGAGGGGCTGAAACAGAGGCGCTGAAACAGAGGGCGAGAAACAGCGCGGCTGAAACAGAGGGGCTGAAACAGAGGGCGAGAAACAGAGGGGCTGAAACAGAGGGCGAGAAACAGAGGGGCTGAAACAGAGGGGCTGAAACAGATGGGCTGAAACAGAGGGCGCGAAACAGAGGGGCTGAAACAGAGGGCGAGAAACAGAGCGGCTGAAACAGAGGGCGAAAAACCGAGGGCGAGAAACAGAGGGGCTGAAACAGAGGGTGAAAAACAGAGTGGCTGAAACAGAGGGCGAGAAACAGAGGGGCAGAAACAGAGGGCGAGAAACAGAGGGGCTGAAACAGAGGGGCTGAAACAGAGGGCGAGAAACAGAGGGGCTGAAACAGAGGGCGAGAAACAGAGGGGCTGAAACAGAGGGTGAGAAACAGAGGGGCTGAAACAGAGGGGCTGAAACAGAGGGGCTGAAACAGAGGGGCTGAAACAGCGGGCGAGAAACAGAGGAGCTGAAATAGAGGGGCTGAAACAGAGGGCGAGAAACAGAGGGGCTGAAACTGAGGGCGAGAAACAGAGGGGCTGAAACAGAGGGCGAGAAACAGAGGGGCTGAAACGAAGGGGCTGAAACAGAGGGGCTGAAACAGAGGGCGAGAAACAGAGGGGCTGAAACAGAGGGCGAGAAACAGAGGGGCTGAAACAGTGGGCTAGAAACAGAGGGGCTGAAACAGAGGAGGTGAAACAGAGGGGCTGAAACAGAGCGGCTGAAAGAGAGGGCGAGAAACAAAGGGGCTGAATCAGAGGGGTTGAATCAGAGGCGCTGAAACAGAGGGGCTGAATCAGAGGGGCTGAATCAGAAGGGCTGAATCAGAGGGGCTGAAAAAGAGGGTGAGAAACAGAGGGGCTGAAACAGAGGGGCTGAATCAGAGGGGCTGCATCAGAAGGGCTGAAACAGAGAGGCTGAATCAGAGGTGCTGAAACAGACGGCGAGAAACAGAGGGGCTGAAACAGAGGGCGAGAATCAGAGGGGCTGAAACAGAGGGCGAGAAACAGAGGGGCTGAAAAAGTGGAGCTGAAACAGAGGAGCTCAATCAGAGGGGCTGATTCAGAGGGGCTGAAACAGAGGGGCTGAATCAGCGGGGCTGAAACAGAGGGTGAGAAACAGAGGGGCAGAAACAGAGGGCGAGAAACAGAGGGGCTGAAACAGAGAGGCTGAAACAGAGGGCGAGAAACAGAGGGGCTGAAACAGAGGGCGAGAAACAGAGGGGCTGAAACAGAGTGCTAGAAACAGAGGGGCTGAAACAGAGGAGGTGAAACAGAGGGGCTGAAACAGAGCGGCTGAAAGAGAGGGCGAGAAACAGAGGGGCTGAATCAGAGGGGCTGAATCAGAGGCGCTGAAACAGAGGGGCTGAATCAGAGGGGCTGAAACAGAGGGCGAGAAACAGAGGGGCTGGAACAGAGGGTGAGAAACAGAGGGGCTGAAACAGAGGGGCTGAAACAGAGGGGCTTAAACAGAGGGCGAGAAACAGAGGGGCTGAAACTGAGGGCGAGAAACAGAGGGGCTGAAACAGAGGGCGAGAAACAGAGGGGCTGAAACAGAGGGGCTGATATAGAGGGGCTGAAACAGAGGGGCTGAAACAGAGGGCGAGAAACAGAGGGGCTGAAACAGAGGGCGAGAAACAGAGGGGCTGAAACAGAGGGGCTGATATAGAGGGGCTGAAACAGAGGGGCTGAAACAGAGGGCGAGAAACAGAGGCGCTGAAACAGAGGGGCTGATATAGAGGGGCTGAAACAGAGGGGCTGAAACAGAGGGCGAGAAACAGAGGGGCTGAAACTGAGGGCGAGAAACAGAGGGGCTGAAACAGAGGGCGAGAAACAGAGGGGCTGAAACAGAGGGGCTGATATAGAGGGGCTGAAACAGAGGGGCTGAAACAGAGGGCGAGAAACAGAGGGGCTGAAACAGAGGGCGAGAAACAGAGGGGCTGAGACAGAGGGGCTGATATAGAGGGGCTGAAACAGAGGGGCTGAAACAGAGGGCAAGAAACAGAGGCGCTGAAACAGAGGGCGAGAAACAGAGGGACTGAAACAGCGGGTGGGAAACAGAGGGGCTGAAACAGAGGGGCTGAAACAGAGGGCGAGAAACAGAGGGGATGAAACAGAGCGGCTGAAACAGAGGGGCTGAAACAGAGGGCGAGAAGCAGAGGGCCAGAAACAGAGGGCGAGAAACAGAGGGGCTGAAACAGAGGGCGAGAAACAGAGGGGCTGAAACAGAGAGGCTGAAACAGAGGGGATGAAAAAGAGGGCGAGAAACAGAGGGGCAGAAACAGAGGGCGAGAAACAGAGGGGCTGAAACAGAGGGGCCGAAACAGAAGGCGAGAAACAGAGGGGCTGAAACAGAGGGCGAGAAACTAACGTGCTGAGCAGAGGGCGAGAAACAGAGGGACTGAAACAGTGGGCGAGAAACAGAGGGGCTGAAACAGAGAGGCTGAAACAGAGGGGCTGAAACAGAGGCGCTGAAACAGAGGGCGAGAAACAGCGCGGCTGAAACAGAGGGGCTGAAACAGAGGGCGAGAAACAGAGGGGCTGAAACAGAGGGCGAGAAACAGAGGGGCTGAAACAGAGGGGCTGAAACAGATGGGCTGAAACAGAGGGCGCGAAACAGAGGGGCTGAAACAGAGGGCGAGAAACAGAGCGGCTGAAACAGAGGGCGAAAAACCGAGGGCGAGAAACAGAGGGGCTGAAACAGAGGGTCTGAATCAGAGGGGCTGAAACAGAGGGTCTGATACAGAGGGCGAGAAACAGAGGGGCTGAAACAGAGGGTGAAAAACAGAGTGGCTGAAACAGAGGGCGAGAAACAGAGGGGCAGAAACAGAGGGCGAGAAACAGAGGGGCTGAAACAGAGGGGCTGAAACAGAGGGCGAGAAACAGAGGGGCTGAAACAGAGGGCGAGAAACAGAGGGGCTGAAACAGAGGGTGAGAAACAGAGGGGCTGAAACAGAGGGGCTGAAACAGAGGGGCTGAAACAGAGGGGCTGAAACAGCGGGCGAGAAACAGAGGGGCTGAAATAGAGGGGCTGAAACAGAGGGCGAGAAACAGAGGGGCTGAAACTGAGGGCGAGAAACAGAGGGGCTGAAACAGAGGGCGAGAAACAGAGGGGCTGAAACGAAGGGGCTGAAACAGAGGGGCTGAAACAGAGGGCGAGAAACAGAGGGGCTGAAACAGAGGGCGAGAAACAGAGGGGCTGAAACAGTGGGCTAGAAACAGAGGGGCTGAAACAGAGGAGGTGAAACAGAGGGGCTGAAACAGAGCGGCTGAAAGAGAGGGCGAGAAACAAAGGGGCTGAATCAGAGGGGTTGAATCAGAGGCGCTGAAACAGAGGGGCTGAATCAGAGGGGCTGAATCAGAAGGGCTGAATCAGAGGGGCTGAAAAAGAGGGTGAGAAACAGAGGGGCTGAAACAGAGGGGCTGAATCAGAGGGGCTGCATCAGAAGGGCTGAAACAGAGAGGCTGAATCAGAGGTGCTGAAACAGACGGCGAGAAACAGAGGGGCTGAAACAGAGGGCGAGAATCAGAGGGGCTGAAACAGAGGGCGAGAAACAGAGGGGCTGAAAAAGTGGAGCTGAAACAGAGGAGCTCAATCAGAGGGGCTGATTCAGAGGGGCTGAAACAGAGGGGCTGAATCAGCGGGGCTGAAACAGAGGGTGAGAAACAGAGGGGCAGAAACAGAGGGCGAGAAACAGAGGGGCTGAAACAGAGAGGCTGAAACAGAGGGCGAGAAACAGAGGGGCTGAAACAGAGGGCGAGAAACAGAGGGGCTGAAACAGAGTGCTAGAAACAGAGGGGCTGAAACAGAGGAGGTGAAACAGAGGGGCTGAAACAGAGCGGCTGAAAGAGAGGGCGAGAAACAGAGGGGCTGAATCAGAGGGGCTGAATCAGAGGCGCTGAAACAGAGGGGCTGAATCAGAGGGGCTGAAACAGAGGGCGAGAAGCAGAGGGCCTGAAACAGAGGGCGAGAAACAGAGGGGCTGAAACAGAGGGCGAGAAACAGAGGGGCTGAAACAGAGAGGCTGAAACAGAGGGGATGAAAAAGAGGGCGAGAAACAGAGGGGCAGAAACAGAGGGCGAGAAACAGAGGGGCTGAAACAGAGGGGCCGAAACAGAAGGCGAGAAACAGAGGGGCTGAAACAGAGGGCGAGAAACTAACGTGCTGAGCAGAGGGCGAGAAACAGAGGGACTGAAACAGTGGGCGAGAAACAGAGGGGCTGAAACAGAGAGGCTGAAACAGAGGGGCTGAAACAGAGGCGCTGAAACAGAGGGCGAGAAACAGCGCGGCTGAAACAGAGGGGCTGAAACAGAGGGCGAGAAACAGAGGGGCTGAAACAGAGGGCGAGAAACAGAGGGGCTGAAACAGAGGGGCTGAAACAGATGGGCTGAAACAGAGGGCGCGAAACAGAGGGGCTGAAACAGAGGGCGAGAAACAGAGCGGCTGAAACAGAGGGCGAAAAACCGAGGGCGAGAAACAGAGGGGCTGAAACAGAGGGTCTGAATCAGAGGGGCTGAAACAGAGGGTCTGATACAGAGGGCGAGAAACAGACGGGCTGAAACAGAGGGTGAAAAACAGAGTGGCTGAAACAGAGGGCGAGAAACAGAGGGGCAGAAACAGAGGGCGAGAAACAGAGGGGCTGAAACAGAGGGGCTGAAACAGAGGGCGAGAAACAGAGGGGCTGAAACAGAGGGCGAGAAACAGAGGGGCTGAAACAGAGGGTGAGAAACAGAGGGGCTGAAACAGAGGGGCTGAAACAGAGGGGCTGAAACAGAGGGGCTGAAACAGCGGGCGAGAAACAGAGGGGCTGAAATAGAGGGGCTGAAACAGAGGGCGAGAAACAAAGGGGGTGAAACTGAGGGCGAGAAACAGAGGGGCTGAAACAGAGGGCGAGAAACAGAGGGGCTGAAACGAAGGGGCTGAAACAGAGGGGCTGAAACAGAGGGCGAGAAACAGAGGGGCTGAAACAGAGGGCGAGAAACAGAGGGGCTGAAACAGTGGGCTAGAAACAGAGGGGCTGAAACAGAGGAGGTGAAACAGAGGGGCTGAAACAGAGCGGCTGAAAGAGAGGGCGAGAAACAAAGGGGCTGAATCAGAGGGGCTGAATCAGAGGCGCTGAAACAGAGGGGCTGAATCAGACGGGCTGAATCAGAGGGGCTGAATCAGACGGGCTGAAACAGAGGGTGAGAAACAGAGGGGCTGAAACAGAGGGGCTGAATCAGAGGGGCTGCATCAGAAGGGCTGAAACAGAGAGCCTGAATCAGAGGTGCTGAAACAGACGGCGAGAAACAGAGGGGCTGAAACAGAGGGCGAGAATCAGAGGGGCTGAAACAGAGGGCGAGAAACAGAGGGGCTGAAAAAGTGGAGCTGAAACAGAGGAGCTCAATCAGAGGGGCTGATTCAGAGGGGCTGAAACAGAGGGGCTGAATCAGCGGGGCTGAAACAGAGGGTGAGAAACAGAGGGGCAGAAACAGAGGGCGAGAAACAGAGGGGCTGAAACAGAGAGGCTGAAACAGAGGGCGAGAAACAGAGGGGCTGAAACAGAGAGCGAGAAACAGAGGGGCTGAAACAGAGTGCTAGAAACAGAGGGGCTGAAACAGAGGAGGTGAAACAGAGGGGCTGAAACAGAGCGGCTGAAAGAGAGGGCGAGAAACAGAGGGGCTGAATCAGAGGGGCTGAATCAGAGGCGCTGAAACAGAGGGGCTGAATCAGAGGGGCTGAATCAGAAGGGCTGAATCAGAGGGGCTGAAAAAGAGGGTGAGAAACAGAGGGGCTGAAACAGAGGGGCTGAAACAGAGGGGCTGAAACAGAGGGGCTGATTCAGAGGGGCTGAATCAGAGGGGCTGAATCAGAGGGGCTGAAACAGAGGGGCTCAATCAGAGGGGCTGAAACAGAGGGTGAGAATCAGAGGGGCGGAAACAGAGGGCGAGAATCAGATGGGCAAAAAAACAGAGGGCGAGAAACAGAGGGGCTGAAACAGAGGGGCTGAAATGGAGGGGCTGAATCAGCGGGGCTGAAACAGAGGGCAAGAAACAGAGTGGCAGAAACAGAGGGCGAGAAACAGAGGGGCTGAAACAGAGGGGCTGAAACAGAGGGCGAAAAACAGAGGGGCTGAAACAGAGGGCGAGAAACATCGGGGCTGAACAGAGGGCGAGAAACAGAGGGGCTGAAACAGAGGGGCTGAAACAGAGGGGCTGAATCGGCGGGGCTGAAACAGAGAGCGAGAAACAGAGTGGCAGAAACAGAGGGCGAGAAACAGAGGGGCTGAAACAGAGGGGCTGAAACAGAGGGCGAAAAACAGAGGGGCTGAAACAGAGGGCAAGAAACATCGGGGCTGAACAGAGGGCGAGAAACAGAGGGGCTGAAACAGAGGGCGAGAAACAGAGGGGCTGAAACAGAGGGCTAGAAACAGAGGGGCTGAAACAGAGGGGCTGAATCAGAGGGTCTGATTAAGAGGGGCTGAAAAAGAGGGGCTGAATCAGCGGGGCTGAAACAGAGGGCGAGAAACAGCGGGGCTGAAACAGAGGGCGAGAAACAGAGGGGCAGAAACCGAGGGCGAGAAACAGAGTGGCTGAAACAGAAGGGCTGAAACAGAGGGCGAGAAACAGAGGGGCTGAAACAGAGGGCGAGAAACAGAGGGACTGAAACAGCGGGTGGGAAACAGAGGGGCTGAAACAGAGGGGCTGAAACAGAGGGGCTGAAACAGAGGGCGAGAAACAGAGGGGCTGAAACAGAGGGGCCGAAACAGAAGGCGAGAAAGAGAGGGGCTGAAACAGAGGGCGAGAAACTAACGTGCTGAGCAGAGGGCGAGAAACAGAGGGACTGAAACAGAGGGCGAGAAACAGAGGGGCTGAAACAGAGAGGCTGAAACAGAGGGGCTGAAACAGAGGGGCTGAAACAGAGGGCGAGAAAAAGCGGGGCTGAAACAGAGGGGCTGAAACAGAGGGCGAGAAACAGAGGGGCTGAAACAGAGGGCGAGAAACAGAGGGGCTGAAACAGAGGGGCTGAAACAGAGGGGCTGAAACAGAGGGCGCGAAACAGAGGGGCTGAAACAGAGGGCGAGAAACAGAGCGGCTGAAACAGAGGGCGAGAAACCGAGGGCGAGAAACAGAGGGGCTGAAACAGAGGGTCTGAAACAGAGGGGCTGAAACAGAGGGTCTGATACAGAGGGCGAGAAACAGAGGGGCTGAAACAGAGGGTGAAAAACAGAGGGGCTGAAACAGAGGGCGAGAAACAGAGGGGCTGAAACAGAGGGTGAGAAACAGAGGGGCTGAAACAGAGGGGCTGAAACAGAGGGCGAGAAACAGAGGGTCTGAAACAGAGGGCGAGAAACAGAGGGGCTGAAACAGAGGCCGAGAAACAGAGGGGCTGAAACAGAGGGCGAGAAACAGAGGGGCAGAAACAGAGGGCGAGAAACAGAGGGGCTGAAACAGAGGGCGAGAAACAGAGGGGCTGAAACAGAGGGTGAGAAACAGAGGGGCTGAAACAGAGGGGCTGAAACAGATGGGCTGAAACAGAGGGGCTGGAACAGCGGGCGAGAAACAGAAGGGCTGAAATAGAGGGGCTGAAACAGAGGGCGAGAAACAGAGGGGCTGAAACTGAGGGCGAGAAACAGAGGGGCTGAAACAGAGGGCGAGAAACAGAGGGGCTGAAACGAAGGGGCTGAAACAGAGGGGCTGAAACAGAGGGCGAGAAACAGAGGGGCTGAAACAGTGGGCTAGAAACAGAGGGGCTGAAACAGAGGAGGTGATCAGGGGGGCTGAAACAGAGCGGCTGAAAGAGAGGGCGAGAAACAAAGGGGCTGAATCAGAGGGGCTGAATCAGAGGCGCTGAAACAGAGGGGCTGAATCAGACGGGCTGAATCAGAGGGGCTGAATCAGACGGGCTGAAACAGAGGGTGAGAAACAGAGGGGCTGAAACAGAGGGGCTGAATCAGAGGGGCTGAATCAGAAGGGCTGAAACAGAGAGGCTGAATCAGAGGTGCTGAAACAGACGGCGAGAAACAGAGGGGCTGAAACAGAGGGCGAGAATCAGAGGGGCTGAAACAGAGGGCGAGAAACAGAGGGGCTGAAAAAGTGGAGCTGAAACAGAGGATCTCAATCAGAGGGGCTGATTCAGAGGGGCTGAAACAGAGGGGCTGAATCAGCGGGGCTGAAACAGAGGGCGAGAAACAGAGGGGCAGAAACAGAGGGCGAGAAACAGAGGGGCTGAAACAGAGAGGCTGAAACAGAGGGCGAGAAACAGAGGGGCTGAAACAGAGGGCGAGAAACAGAGGGGCTGAAACAGAGTGCTAGAAACAGAGGGGCTGAAACAGAGGAGGTGAAACAGAGGGGCTGAAACAGAGCGGCTGAAAGAGAGGGCGAGAAACAGAGGGGCTGAATCAGAGGGGCTGAATCAGAGGCGCTGAAACAGAGGGCGAGAAACAGAGGGGCTGAAACGAAGGGGCTGAAACAGAGGGGCTGAAACAGAGGGCGAGAAACAGAGGGGCTGAAACAGTGGGCTAGAAACAGAGGGGCTGAAACAGAGGAGGTGATCAGGGGGGCTGAAACAGAGCGGCTGAAAGAGAGGGCGAGAAACAAAGGGGCTGAATCAGAGGGGCAGAATCAGAGGCGCTGAAACAGAGGGGCTGAATCAGACGGGCTGAATCAGAGGGGCTGAAACAGAGGGGCTGAAACAGAGGGTGAGAAACAGAGGGGCTGAAACAGAGGGGCTGAATCAGAGGGGCTGAATCAGAAGGGCTGAAACATAGAGGCTGAATCAGAGGTGCTGAAACAGACGGCGAGAAACAGAGGGGCTGAAACAGAGGGCGAGAATCAGAGGGGCTGAAACAGAGGGCGAGAAACAGAGGGGCTGAAAAAGTGGAGCTGAAACAGAGGAGCTCAATCAGAGGGGCTGATTCAGAGGGGCTGAAACAGAGGGGCTGAATCAGCGGGGCTGAAACAGAGGGCGAGAAACAGAGGGGCAGAAACAGAGGGCGAGAAACAGAGGGGCTGAAACAGAGAGGCTGAAACAGAGGGCGAGAAACAGAGGGGCTGAAACAGAGGGCGAGAAACAGAGGGGCTGAAACAGAGTGCTAGAAACAGAGGGGCTGAAACAGAGGAGGTGAAACAGAGGGGCTGAAACAGAGCGGCTGAAAGAGAGGGCGAGAAACAGAGGGGCTGAATCAGAGGGGCTGAATCAGAGGCGCTGAAACAGAGGGGCTGAATCAGAGGGGCTGAATCAGAAGGGCTGAATCAGAGGGGCTTAAAAAGAGGGTGAGAAACAGAGGGGCTGAAACAGAGGGGCTGAAACAGAGGGGCTGAAACAGAGGGCGAGAAACAAAGGAGCTGAATCAGAGGGGCTGAATCAGAGGGGCTGAAAAAGAGGGTGAGAAACAGAGGGGCTGAAACAGACGGGCTGAAACAGAGGGGCTGAATCGGTGGGCGAGAAACAGAGGGGCTGAAACAGAGGGCGAGAAACAGAGGGGCTGAAACAGAGGGGCTGAAACAGAGTGGCTGAAACAGAGGGGTTGAAACAGAGGGGCTGGAATAGAGGGGGAGAAAGAGAGGGGCTGAAACAGAGGGGCTGAATCAGAGGGGCTGAAACAGAGGGCGAGAAACAGAGGGGCTGAAACAGAGGGCGAGAAACATAGGGGCTGAATCAGAGGGGCTGAAACAGAGGGGCTGAATCAGCGGGGCTGAAACAGAGGGCGAGAAACAGAGGGGTTGAAACAGAGGGCGAGAAACAGAGGGGCAGAAACAGAGGGCGAGAAACAGAGGGGCTGAAACAGAGGGGCTGAAATAGAGAGCGCGAATCAGAGGAGCTGAAACAGAGAGCGAGAAACAGAGGGGCTGAAACAGAGGGCGAGAAACAGAGGGCGAGAAACAGAGGGGCTGAAACAGAGGGGCTGAAACAGAGGGGCTGAAACAGAGGGTCTGATACAGAGGGCGAGAAACAGAGGGGCTGAAACAGAGGGTGAAAAACAGAGGGGCTGAAACAGAGGGCGAGAAACAGAGGGGCTGAAACAGAGGGTGAGAAACAGAGGGGCTGAAACAGAGGGGCTGAAACAGAGGGCGAGAAACAGAGGGGCTGAAACAGAGGGCGAGAAACAGAGGGGCTGAAACAGAGGGCGAGAAACAGAGGGGCAGAAACAGAGGGCGAGAAACAGAGGGGCTGAAACAGAGGGCGAGAAACAGAGGGGCTGAAACAGAGGGTGAGAAACAGAGGGGCTGAAACAGAGGGGCTGAAACAGAGGGGCTGAAACAGAGGGGCTGAAACAGCGGGCGAGAAACAGAAGGGCTGAAATAGAGGGGCTGAAACAGAGGGCGAGAAACAGAGGGGCTGAAACTGAGGGCGAGAAACAGAGGGGCTGAAACAGAGGGCGAGAAACAGAGGGGCTGAATCGAAGGGGCTGAAACAGAGGGGCTGAAACAGAGGGCGAGAAACAGAGGGGCTGAAACAGAGGGCGAGAAACAGAGGGGCTGAAACAGTGGGCTAGAAACAGAGGGGCTGAAACAGAGGAGGTGAAACAGAGGGGCTGAAACAGAGCGGCTGAAAGAGAGGGCGAGAAACAAAGGGGCTGAATCAGAGGGGCTGAATCAGAGGCGCTGAAACAGAGGGGCTGAATCAGACGGGCTGAATCAGAGGGGCTGAATCAGACGGGCTGAAACACAGGGTGAGAAACAGAGGGGCTGAATCAGAGGGGCTGAATCAGAAGGGCTGAAACAGAGAGGCTGAATCAGAGGTGCTGAAACAGACGGCGAGAAACAGAGGGGCTGAAACAGAGGGCGAGAATCAGAGGGGCTGAAACAGAGGGCGAGAAACAGAGGGGCTGAAAAAGTGGAGCTGAAACAGAGGAGCTCAATCAGAGGGGCTGATTCAGAGGGGCTGAAACAGAGGGGCTGAATCAGCGGGGCAGAAACAGAGGGCGAGAAACAGAGGGGCAGAAACAGAGGGCGAGAAACAGAGGGGCTGAAACAGAGAGGCTGAAACAGAGGGCGAGAAACAGAGGGGCTGAAACAGAGGGCGAGAAACAGAGGGGCTGAAACAGAGTGCTAGAAACAGAGGGGCTGAAACAGAGGAGGTGAAACAGAGGGGCTGAAACAGAGCGGCTGAAAGAGAGGGCGAGAAACAGAGGGGCTGAATCAGAGGGGCTGAATCAGAGGCGCTGAAACAGAGGGCCTGAATCAGAGGGGCTGAATCAGAAGGGCTGAATCAGAGGGGCTGAATCAGAGGGGCTGAAAAAGAGGGTGAGAAACAGAGGGGCTGAAACAGACGGGCTGAAACAGAGGGGCTGAATCGGTGGGCGAGAAACAGAGGGGCTGAAACAGAGGGCGAGAAACAGAGGGGCTGAAACAGAGGGGCTGAAACAGAGTGGCTGAAACAGAGGGGTTGAAACAGAGGGGCTGGAATAGAGGGGGAGAAAGAGAGGGACTGAAACAGAGGGGCTGAATCAGAGGGGCTGAAACAGAGGGCGAGAAAAAAAAGAGGGGCTGAAACAGAGGGCGAGAAACATAGGGGCTGAATCAGAGGGGCTGAAACAGAGGGGCTGAATCAGCGGGGCTGAAACAGAGGGCGAGAAACAGAGGGGTTGAAACAGAGGGCGAGAAACAGAGGGGCAGAAACAGAGGGCGAGAAACAGAGGGGCTGAAACAGAGGGGCTGAAATAGAGAGCGCGAATCAGAGGAGCTGAAACAGAGAGCGAGAAACAGAGGGGCTGAAACAGAGGGCGAGAAACAGAGGGCGAGAAACAGAGGGGCTGAAACAGAGGGGCTGAAACAGAGGGGCTGAAACAGAGGGTCTGATACAGAGGGCGAGAAACAGAGGGGCTGAAACAGAGGGTGAAAAACAGAGGGGCTGAAACAGAGGGCGAGAAACAGAGGGGCTGAAACAGAGGGTGAGAAACAGAGGGGCTGAAACAGAGGGGCTGAAACAGAGGGCGAGAAACAGAGGGGCTGAAACAGAGGGTGAGAAACAGAGGGGCTGAAACAGAGGGCGAGAAACAGAGGGGCAGAAACAGAGGGCGAGAAACAGAGGGGCTGAAACAGAGGGCGAGAAACAGAGGGGCTGAAACAGAGGGTGAGAAACAGAGGGGCTGAAACAGAGGGGCTGAAACAGAGGGGCTGAAACAGAGGGGCTGAAACAGCGGGCGAGAAACAGAAGGGCTGAAATAGAGGGGCTGAAACAGAGGGCGAGAAACAGAGGGGCTGAAACTCAGGGCGAGAAACAGAGGGGCTGAAACAGAGGGCGAGAAACAGAGGGGCTGAAACGAAGGGGCTGAAACAGAGGGGCTGAAACAGAGGGCGAGAAACAGAGGGGCTGAAACAGAGGGCGAGAAACAGAGGGGCTGAAACAGTGGGCTAGAAACAGAGGGGCTGAAACAGAGGAGGTGAAACAGAGGGGCTGAAACAGAGCGGCTGAAAGAGAGGGCGAGAAACAAAGGGGCTGAATCAGAGGGGCTGAATCAGAGGCGCTGAAACAGAGGGGCTGAATCAGACGGGCTGAATCAGAGGGGCTGAATCAGACGGGCTGAAACACAGGGTGAGAAACAGAGGGGCTGAATCAGAGGGGCTGAATCAGAAGGGCTGAAACAGAGAGGCTGAATCAGAGGTGCTGAAACAGACGGCGAGAAACAGAGGGGCTGAAACAGAGGGCGAGAATCAGAGGGGCTGAAACAGAGGGCAAGAAACAGAGGGGCTGAAAAAGTGGAGCTGAAACAGAGGAGCTCAATCAGAGGGGCTGATTCAGAGGGGCTGAAACAGAGGGGCTGAATCAGCGGGGCAGAAACAGAGGGCGAGAAACAGAGGGGCAGAAACAGAGGGCGAGAAACAGAGGGGCTGAAACAGAGAGGCTGAAACAGAGGGCGAGAAACAGAGGGGCTGAAACAGAGGGCGAGAAACAGAGGGGCTGAAACAGAGTGCTAGAAACAGAGGGGCTGAAACAGAGGAGGTGAAACAGAGGGGCTGAAACAGAGCGGCTGAAAGAGAGGGCGAGAAACAGAGGGGCTGAATCAGAGGGGCTGAATCAGAGGCGCTGAAACAGAGGGCCTGAATCAGAGGGGCTGAATCAGAAGGGCTGAATCAGAGGGGCTGAAAAAGAGGGTGAGAAACAGAGGGGCTGAAACAGAGGGGCTGAAACAGAGGGGCTGAAACAGAGGGCGAGAAACAAAGGGGCTGAATCAGAGGGGCTGAAACAGAGGGGCTGAAAAAGAGGGTGAGAAACAGAGGGGCTGAAACAGACGGGCTGAAACAGAGGGGCTGAATCGGTGGGCGAGAAACAGAGGGGCTGAAACAGAGGGCGAGAAACAGAGGGGCTGAAACAGAGGGGCTGAAACAGAGTGGCTGAAACAGAGGGGTTGAAACAGAGGGGCTGGAACAGAGGGGGAGAAACAGAGGGGCTGAAACAGAGGGGCTGAATCAGAGGGGCTGAAACAGAGGGCGAGAAACAGAGGGGCTGAAACAGAGGAGGTGAAACAGAGGGGCTGAAACAGAGCGGCTGAAAGAGAGGGCGAGAAACAGAGGGGCTGAATCAGAGGGGCTGAATCAGAGGCGCTGAAACAGAGGGCGAGAAACAGAGGGGCTGAAACGAAGGGGCTGAAACAGAGGGGCTGAAACAGAGGGCGAGAAACAGAGGGGCTGAAACAGTGGGCTAGAAACAGAGGGGCTGAAACAGAGGAGGTGATCAGGGGGGCTGAAACAGAGCGGCTGAAAGAGAGGGCGAGAAACAAAGGGGCTGAATCAGAGGGGCTGAATCAGAGGCGCTGAAACAGAGGGGCTGAATCAGACGGGCTGAATCAGAGGGGCTGAATCAGACGGGCTGAAACAGAGGGTGAGAAACAGAGGGGCTGAAACAGAGGGGCTGAATCAGAGGGGCTGAATCAGAAGGGCTGAAACAGAGAGGCTGAATCAGAGGTGCTGAAACAGACGGCGAGAAACAGAGGGGCTGAAACAGAGGGCGAGAATCAGAGGGGCTGAAACAGAGGGCGAGAAACAGAGGGGCTGAAAAAGTGGAGCTGAAACAGAGGAGCTCAATCAGAGGGGCTGATTCAGAGGGGCTGAAACAGAGGGGCTGAATCAGCGGGGCTGAAACAGAGGGCGAGAAACAGAGGGGCAGAAACAGAGGGCGAGAAACAGAGGGGCTGAAACAGAGAGGCTGAAACAGAGGGCGAGAAACAGAGGGGCTGAAACAGAGGGCGAGAAACAGAGGGGCTGAAACAGAGTGCTAGAAACAGAGGGGCTGAAACAGAGGAGGTGAAACAGAGGGGCTGAAACAGAGCGGCTGAAAGAGAGGGCGAGAAACAGAGGGGCTGAATCAGAGGGGCTGAATCAGAGGCGCTGAAACAGAGGGGCTGAATCAGAGGGGCTGAATCAGAAGGGCTGAATCAGAGGGGCTGAAAAAGAGGGTGAGAAACAGAGGGGCTGAAACAGAGGGGCTGAAACAGAGGGGCTGAAACAGAGGGCGAGAAACAAAGGGGCTGAATCAGAGGGGCTGAAACAGAGGGGCTGAAAAAGAGGGTGAGAAACAGAGGGGCTGAAACAGACGGGCTGAAACAGAGGGGCTGAATCGGTGGGCGAGAAACAGAGGGGCTGAAACAGAGGGCGAGAAACAGAGGGGCTGAAACAGAGGGGCTGAAACAGAGTGGCTGAAACAGAGGGGTTGAAACAGAGGGGCTGGAACAGAGGGGGAGAAACAGAGGGGCTGAAACAGAGGGGCTGAATCAGAGGGGCTGAAACAGAGGGCGAGAAACAGAGGGGCTGAAACAGAGGGCGAGAAACATAGGGGCTGAATCAGAGGGGCTGAAACAGAGGGGCTGAATCAGCGGGGCTGAAACAGAGGGCGAGAAACAGAGGGGTTGAAACAGAGGGCGAGAAACAGAGGGGCAGAAACAGAGGGCGAGAAACAGAGGGGCTGAAACAGAGGGGTTGAAATAGAGAGCGCGAATCAGAGGAGCTGAAACAGAGAGCGAGAAACAGAGGGGCTGAAACAGAGGGCGAGAAACAGAGGGCGAGAAACAGAGGGGCTGAAACAGAGGGGCTGAAACAGACGGGCTGAAACAGAGAGCCTGAAACAGAGGGCGAGAAACAGAGGGGCAGAAACAGAGGGCGAGAAACAGAGGGGCTGAAACAGAGGGGCTGAAACAGACAGCGCGAAACAGAGGAGCTGAAACAGAGAGCGAGAAACAGAGGGGCTGAAACAGAGGGCGAGAAACAGAGGGCGAGAAACAGAGGGGCTGAAACAGAGGGGCTGAAACAGAGGGGCTGAAACAGAGGGTCTGATACAAAGGGCGAGAAACAGCGGGGCTGAAACAGAGGGCGAAAAACAGTTGGGCTGAAACAGAGGGCGAGAAACAGAGGGGCAGAAACAGAGGGCGCGAAACAGAGGGGCTGAAACAGAGGGTCTGAAATAGAGGGCGAGAAACAGAGGGGCTGAAACAGAGGGCGAGAAACAGAGGGGCTGGAACAGAGGTTTAGAAACAGAGGGGCTGAAACAGAGGGGCTGAAACAGAGGGGCTGAAACAGAGGCCGAGAAACCGAGGGGCTGAAACAGAGGGGCTGAAACAGAGGGGCTTAAACAGAGGGCGAGAAACAGAGGGGCTGAAACTGAGGGCGAGAAACAGAGGGGCTGAAACAGAGGGCGAGAAACAGAGGGGCTGAAACAGAGGGGCTGATATAGAGGGGCTGAAACAGAGGGGCTGAAACAGAGGGCGAGAAACAGAGGCGCTGAAACAGAGGGCCAGAAACAGAGGGGCTGAAACAGAGTGCTAGAAACAGAGGGGCTGAAACAGAGGAGGTGAAACAGAGGGGCTGAAACAGAGCGGCTGAAAGAGAGGGCGAGAAACAGAGGGGCTGAATCAGAGGGGCTGAATCAGAGGCGCTGAAACAGAGGGGCTGAATCAGAGGGGCTGAATCAGAAGGGCTGAATCAGAGGGGCTGAAAAAGAGGGTGAGAAATAGAGGGGCTGAAACAGAGGGGCTGAAACAGAGGGGCTGAAACAGAGGGGCTGATTCAGAGGGGCTGAATCAGAGGGGCTGAATCAGAGGGGCTGAAACAGAGGGGCTCAATCAGAGGGGCTGAAACAGAGGGTGAGAATCAGAGGGGCGGAAACAGAGGGCGAGAATCAGATGGGCAAAAAAACAGAGGGCGAGAAACAGAGGGGCTGAAACAGAGGGGCTGAAATGGAAGGGCTGAATCAGAGGGGCTGATTCTGAGGGGCTGAAACAGAGGGGCTGAATCAGCGGGGCTGAAACAGAGGGCGAGAAACAGAGTGGCAGAAACAGAGGGCGAGAAACAGAGGGGCTGAAACAGAGGGGCTGAAACAGAGGGCGAAAAACAGAGGGGCTGAAACAGAGGGCGAGAAACATCGGGGCTGAACAGAGGGCGAGAAACAGAGGGGCTGAAACAGAGGGCGAGAAACAGAGGGGCTGAAACAGAGGGCTAGAAACAGAGGGGCTGAAACAGAGGGGCTGAATCAGAGGGGCTGATTCAGAGGGGCTGAAACAGAGGGGCTGAATCAGCGGGGCTGAAACAGAGGGCGAGAAACAGCGGGGCTGAAACAGAGGGCGAGAAACAGAGGGGCAGAAACAGAGGGCGAGAAACAGAGTGGCTGAAACAGAAGGGCTGAAACAGAGGGCGAGAAACAGAGGGGCTGAAACAGAGGGCGAGAAACAGAGGGACTGAAACAGCGGGTGGGAAACAGAGGGGCTGAAACAGAGGGCGAGAAACAGAGGGGCTGAAACAGAGCGGCTGAAACAGAGGGGCTGAAACAGAGGGCGAGAAGCAGAGGGCCTGAAACAGAGGGCGAGAAACAGAGGGGCTGAAACAGAGGGCGAGAAACAGAGGTTCTGAAACAGAGGGGCTGAAACAGAGGGGATGAAAAAGAGGGCGAGAAACAGAGGGGCAGAAACAGAGGGCGAGAAACAGAGGGGCTGAAACAGAGGGGCCGAAACAGAAGGCGAGAAACAGAGGGGCTGAAACAGAGGGCGAGAAACTAACGTGCTGAGCAGAGGGCGAGAAACAGAGGGACTGAAACAGTGGGCGAGAAACAGAGGGGCTGAAACAGAGAGGCTGAAACAGAGGGGCTGAAACAGAGGGGCTGAAACAGAGGGCGAGAAACAGCGGGGCTGAAACAGAGGGGCTGAAACAGAGGGCGAGAAACAGAGGGGCAGAAACAGAGGGCGAGAAACAGAGGGGCTGAAACAGAGGGGCTGAAACAGAGGGCGAGAAACAGAGTGGCTGAAACAGAGGGCGAGAAACAGAGGGGCTGAAACAGAGGGTGAGAAACAGAGGGGCTGAAACAGAGGGGCTGAAACAGCGGGCGAGAAACAGAGGGGCTGAAATAGAGGGGCTGAAACAGAGGGCGCGAAACAGAGGGGCTGAAACAGAGGGCGAGAAACAGAGCGGCTGAAACAGAGGGCGAGAAACCGAGGGCGAGAAACAGAGGGGCTGAAACAGAGGGTCTGAATCAGAGGGGCTGAAACAGAGGGTCTGATACAGAGGGCGAGAAACAGAGGGGCTGAAACAGAGGGTGAAAAACAGAGTGGCTGAAACAGAGGGCGAGAAACAGAGGGGCAGAAACAGAGGGCGAGAAACAGAGGGGCTGAAACAGAGGGGCTGAAACAGAGGGCGAGAAACAGAGTGGCTGAAACAGAGGGCGAGAAACAGAGGGGCTGAAACAGAGGGTGAGAAACAGAGGGGCTGAAACAGAGGGGCTGAAACAGCGGGCGAGAAACAGAGGGGCTGAAATAGAGGGGCTGAAACAGAGGGCGAGAAACAGAGGGGCTGAAACTGAGGGCGAGAAACAGAGGGGCTGAAACAGAGGGCGAGAAACAGAGGGGCTGAAACGAAGGGGCTGAAACAGAGGGGCTGAAACAGAGGGCGAGAAACAGAGGGGCTGAAACAGAGGGCGAGAAACAGAGGGGCTGAAACAGTGGGCTAGAAACAGAGGGGCTGAAACAGAGGAGGTGAAACAGAGGGGCTGAAACAGAGCGGCTGAAAGAGAGGGCGAGAAACAAAGGGGCTGAATCAGAGGGGCTGAATCAGAGGCGCTGAAACAGAGGGGCTGAATCAGACGGGCTGAATCAGAGGGGCTGAATCAGACGGGCTGAAACAGAGGGTGTGATACAGAGGGGCTGAAACAGAGGGGCTGAATCAGAGGTGCTGAAACAGACGGCGAGAAACAGAGGGGCTGAAACAGAGGGCGAGAAACAGAGGGGCTGAAAAAGT
This sequence comes from Chiloscyllium punctatum, assembly GCF_047496795.1. Taxonomy (NCBI): domain Eukaryota; kingdom Metazoa; phylum Chordata; class Chondrichthyes; order Orectolobiformes; family Hemiscylliidae; genus Chiloscyllium; species Chiloscyllium punctatum. Next base: position 161,605,637 of record NC_092741.1, on the reverse strand, counting down.
GGAGCTGAAACAGAGGAGCTCAATCAGAGGGGCTGATTCAGAGGGGCTGAAACAGAGGGGCTGAATCAGCGGGGCTGAAACAGAGGGTGAGAAACAGAGGGGCAGAAACAGAGGGCGAGGAACAGAGGGGCTGAAACAGAGAGGCTGAAACAGAGGGCGAGAAACAGAGGGGCTGAAACAGAGGGCGAGAAACAGAGGGGCTGAAACAGAGTGCTAGAAACAGAGGGGCTGAAACAGAGGAGGTGAAACAGAGGGGCTGAAACAGACGGGCTGAAACAGAGGGGCTGAATCGGTGGTCGAGAAACAGAGGGGCTGAAACAGAGGGCGAGAAACAGAGGGGCTGAAACAGAGGGGCTGAAACAGAGTGGCTGAAACAGAGGGGTTGAAACAGAGGGGCTGGAACAGAGGGGGAGAAACAGAGGGGCTGAAACAGAGGGGCTGAATCAGAGGGGCTGAAACAGAGGGCGAGAAACAGAGGGGCTGAAACAGAGGGCGAGAAACATAGGGGCTGAATCAGAGGGGCTGAAACAGAGGGGCTGAATCAGCGGGGCTGAAACAGAGGGCGAGAAACAGAGGGGTTGAAACAGAGGGCGAGAAACAGAGGGGCAGAAACAGAGGGCGAGAAACAGAGGGGCTGGAACAGAGGGGCTGAAATAGAGAGCGCGAATCAGAGGAGCTGAAACAGAGAGCGAGAAACAGAGGGGCTGAAACAGAGGGCGAGAAACAGAGGGCGAGAAACAGAGGGGCTGAAACAGAGGGTCTGAAACAGACGGGCTGAAACAGAGAGCCTGAAACAGAGGGCGAGAAACAGAGGGGCAGGAACAGAGGGCGAGAAACAGAGGGGCTGAAACAGAGGGGCTGAAACAGAGGGGCTGAAACAGAGGAGCTGAAACAGAGAGCGAGAAACAGAGGGGCTGAAACAGAGGGCGAGAAAAAGAGGGCGAGAAACAGAGGGGCTGAAACAGAGGGGCTGAAACAGAGGGGCTGAAACAGAGGGTCTGATACAGAGGGCGAGAAACAGAGGGGCTGAAACAGAGGGCGAAAAACAGTTGGGCTGAAACAGAGGGCGAGAAACAGAGGGGCAGAAACAGAGGGCGCGAAACAGAGGGGCTGAAACAGAAGGTCTGAAATAGAGGGCGAGAAACAGAGGGGCTGAAACAGAGGGCGAGAAACAGAGGGGCTGGAACAGAGGGTGAGAAACAGAGGGGCTGAAACAGAGGGGCTGAAACAGAGGGGCTGAAACAGAGGCCGAGAAACCGAGGGGCTGAAACAGAGGGGCTGAAACAGAGGGGCTTAAACAGAGGGCGAGAAACAGAGGGGCTGAAACTGAGGGCGAGAAACAGAGGGGCTGAAACAGAGGGCGAGAAACAGAGGGGCTGAAACAGAGGGGCTGATATAGAGGGGCTGAAACAGAGGGGCTGAAACAGAGGGCGAGAAACAGAGGCGCTGAAACAGAGGGCGAGAAACAGAGGGGCTGAAACAGAGTGCTAGAAACAGAGGGGCTGAAACAGAGGAGGTGAAACAGAGGGGCTGAAACAGAGCGGCTGAAAGAGAGGGCGAGAAACAGAGGGGCTGAATCAGAGGGGCTGAATCAGAGGCGCTGAAACAGAGGGGCTGAATCAGAGGGGCTGAATCAGAAGGGCTGAATCAGAGGGGCTGAAAAAGAGGGTGAGAAATAGAGGGGCTGAAACAGAGGGGCTGAAACAGAGGGGCTGAAACAGAGGGGCTGATTCAGAGGGGCTGAATCAGAGGGGCAGAAACAGAGGGCGAGAAACAGAGTGGCGGAAACAGAAGGGCTGAAACAGAGGGCGAGAAACAGAGGGGCTGAAACAGAGGGCGAGAAACAGAGGGACTGAAACAGCGGGTGGGAAACAGAGGGGCTGAAACAGAGGGGCTGAAACAGAGGGGCTGAAACAGAGGGCGAGAAACAGAGGGGCTGAAACACAGCGGCTGAAACAGAGGGGCTGAAACAGAGGGCGAGAAGCAGAGGGCCTGAAACAGAGGGCGAGAAACAGAGTGGCTGAAACAGAGGGCGAGAAACAGAGGGGCTGAAACAGAGGGGCTGAAACAAAGGGGATGAAAAAGAGGGCGAGAAACAGAGGGGCAGAAACAGAGGGCGAGAAACAGAGGGGCTGAAACAGAGGGGCCGAAACAGAAGGCGAGAAACAGAGGGGCTGAAACAGAGGGCGAGAAACTAACGTGCTGAGCAGAGGGCGAGAAACAGAGGGACTGAAACAGTGGGCGAGAAACAGAGGGGCTGAAACAGAGAGGCTGAAACAGAGGGGCTGAAACAGAGGCGCTGAAACAGAGGGCGAGAAACAGAGGGGCTGAAACAGAGGGGCTGAAACAGAGGGCGAGAAACAGAGGGGCTGAAACAGAGGGCGAGAAACAGAGGGGCAGAAACAGAGGGGCTGAAACAGAGGGGCTGAAACAGAGGGCGCGAAACAGAGGGGCTGAAACAGAGGGCGAGAAACAGAGCGGCTGAAACAGAGGGCGAGAAACCGAGGGCGAGAAACAGAGGGGCTGAAACAGAGCGTCTGAATCAGAGGGGCTGAAACAGAGGGTCTGATACAGAGGGCGAGAAACAGAGGGGCTGAAACAGAGGGTGAAAAACAGAGTGGCTGAAACAGAGGGCGAGAAACAGAGGGGCAGAAACAGAGGGCGAGAAACAGAGGGGCTGAAACAGAGGGGCTGAAACAGAGGGCGAGAAACAGAGGGGCTGAAACAGAGGGCGAGAAACAGAGGGGCTGAAACAGAGGGTGAGAAACAGAGGGGCTGAAACAGAGGGGCTGAAACAGAGGGGCTGAAACAGAGGGGCTGAAACAGCGGGCGAGAAACAGAGGGGCTGAAATAGAGGGGCTGAAACAGAGTGCGAGAAACAGAGGGGCTGAAACTGAGGGCGAGAAACAGAGGGGCTGAAACAGAGGGCGAGAAACAGAGGGGCTGAAACGAAGGGGCTGAAACAGAGGGCGAGAAACAGAGGGGCTGAAACAGAGGGCGAGAAACAGAGGGGCTGAAACAGTGCGCTAGAAACAGAGGGGCTGAAACAGAGGAGGTGAAACAGAGGGGCTGAAACAGAGCGGCTGAAAGAGAGGGCGAGAAACAAAAGGGCTGAATCAGAGGGGCTGAATCAGAGGCGCTGAAACAGAGGGGCTGAATCAGACGGGCTGAATCAGAGGGGCTGAATCAGACGGGCTGAAACAGAGGGTGAGAAACAGAGGGGCTGAAACAGAGGGGCTGAATCAGAGGGGCTGAATCAGAAGGGCTGAAACAGAGAGGCTGAATCAGAGGTGCTGAAACAGACGGCGAGAAACAGAGGGGCTGAAACAGAGGGCGAGAATCAGAGGGGCTGAAACATAGGGCGAGAAACAGAGGGGCTGAAAAAGTGGAGCTGAAACAGAGGAGCTCAATCAGAGGGGCAGATTCAGAGGGGCTGAAACAGAGGGGCTGAATCAGCGGGGCTGAAACAGAGGGTGAGAAACAGAGGGGCAGAAACAGAGGGCGAGAAACAGAGGGGCTGAAACAGAGAGGCTGAAACAGAGGGCGAGAAACAGAGGGGCTGAAACAGAGGGCGAGAAACAGAGGGGCTGAAACAGAGTGCTAGAAACAGAGGGGCTGAAACAGAGGAGGTGAAACAGAGGGGCTGAAACAGAGCGGCTGAAAGAGAGGGCGAGAAACAGAGGGGCTGAATCAGAGGGGCTGAATCAGAGGCGCTGAAACAGAGGGGCTGAATCAGAGGGGCTGAATCAGAAGGGCTGAATCAGAGGGTCTGAAAATGAGGGTGAGAAACAGAGGGGCTGAAACAGAGGGGCTGAAACAGAGGGGCTGAAACAGACGGGCTGAAACAGAGGGGCTGAATCGGTGGTCGAGAAACAGAGGGGCTGAAACAGAGGGCGAGAAACAGAGGGGCTGAAAGAGAGGGGCTGAAACAGAGTGGCTGAAACAGAGGGGTTGAAACAGAGGGGCTGGAACAGAGGGGGAGAAACAGAGGGGCTGAAACAGAGGGGCTGAATCAGAGGGGCTGAAACAGAGGGCGAGAAACAGAGGGGCTGAAACAGAGGGCGAGAAACAGAGGGGCTGAAACAGAGGGCGAGAAACAGAGGGCGAGAAACAGAGGGGCTGAAACAGAGGGGCTGAAACAGACGGGCTGAAACAGAGAGCCTGAAACAGAGGGCGAGAAACAGAGGGGCAGGAACAGAGGGCGAGAAACAGAGGGGCTGAAACAGAGGGGCTGAAACAGAGAGCGCGAAACAGAGGAGCTGAAACAGAGAGCGAGAAACAGAGGGGCTGAAACAGAGGGCGAGAAAAAGAGGGCGAGAAACAGAGGGGCTGAAACAGAGGGGCTGAAACAGAGGGGCTGAAACAGAGGGTCTGATACAGAGGGCGAGAAACAGAGGGGCTGAAACAGAGGGCGAAAAACAGTTGGGCTGAAACAGAGGGCGAGAAACAGAGGGGCAGAAACAGAGGGCGCGAAACAGAGCGGCTGAAACAGAAGGTCTGAAATAGAGGGCGAGAAACAGAGGGGCTGAAACAGAGGGCGAGAAACAGAGGGGCTGGAACAGAGGGTGAGAAACAGAGGGGCTGAGACAGAGGGGCTGAAACAGAGGGGCTGAAACAGAGGCCGAGAAACCGAGGGGCTGAAACAGAGGGGCTGAAACAGAGGGGCTTAAACAGAGGGCGAGAAACAGAGGGGCTGAAACTGAGGGCGAGAAACAGAGGGGCTGAAACAGAGGGCGAGAAACAGAGGGGCTGAAACAGAGGGGCTGATATAGAGGGGCTGAAACAGAGGGGCTGAAACAGAGGGCGAGAAACAGAGGCGCTGAAACAGAGGGCGAGAAACAGAGGGGCTGAAACAGAGTGCTAGAAACAGAGGGGCTGAAACAGAGGAGGTGAAACAGAGGGGCTGAAACAGAGCGGCTGAAAGAGAGGGCGAGAAACAGAGGGGCTGAATCAGAGGGGCTGAATCAGAGGCGCTGAAACAGAGGGGCTGAATCAGAGGGGCTGAATCAGAAGGGCTGAATCAGAGGGGCTGAAAAAGAGGGTGAGAAATAGAGGGGCTGAAACAGAGGGGCTGAAACAGAGGGGCTGAAACAGAGGGGCTGATTCAGAGGGGCTGAATCAGAGGGGCAGAAACAGAGGGCGAGAAACAGAGTGGCTGAAACAGAAGGGCTGAAACAGAGGGCGAGAAACAGAGGGGCTGAAACAGAGGGCGAGAAACAGAGGGACTGAAACAGCGGGTGGGAAACAGAGGGGCTGAAACAGAGGGGCTGAAACAGAGGGCGAGAAACAGAGGGGCTGAAACAGAGCGGCTGAAACAGAGGGACTGAAACAGAGGGCGAGAATCAGAGGGCCTGAAACAGAGGGCGAGAAACAGAGTGGCTGAAACAGAGGGCGAGAAACAGAGGGGCTGAAACAGAGGGGCTGAAACAAAGGGGATGAAAAAGAGGGCGAGAAACAGAGGGGCAGAAACAGAGGGCGAGAAACAGAGGGGCTGAAACAGAGGGGCCGAAACAGAAGGCGAGAAACAGAGGGGCTGAAACAGAGGGCGAGAAACTAACGTGCTGAGCAGAGGGCGAGAAACAGAGGGACTGAAACAGTGGGCGAGAAACAGAGGGGCTGAAACAGAGAGGCTGAAACAGAGGGGCTGAAACAGAGGCGCTGAAACAGAGGGCGAGAAACAGCGGGGCTGAAACAGAGGGGCTGAAACAGAGGGCGAGAAACAGAGGGGCTGAAACAGAGGGCGAGAAACAGAGGGGCAGAAACAGAGGGGCTGAAACAGAGGGGCTGAAACAGAGGGCGCGAAACAGAGGGGCTGAAACAGAGGGCGAGAAACAGAGCGGCTGAAACAGAGGGCGAGAAACCGAGGGCGAGAAACAGAGGGGCTGAAACAGAGCGTCTGAATCAGAGGGGCTGAAACAGAGGGTCTGATACAGAGGGCGAGAAACAGAGGGGCTGAAACAGAGGGTGAAAAACAGAGTGGCTGAAACAGAGGGCGAGAAACAGAGGGGCAGAAACAGAGGGCGAGAAACAGAGGGGCTGAAACAGAGGGGCTGAAACAGAGGGCGAGAAACAGAGGGGCTGAAACAGAGGGCGAGAAACAGAGGGGCTGAAACAGAGGGTGAGAAACAGAGGGGCTGAAACAGAGGGGCTGAAACAGAGGGGCTGAAACAGAGGGGCTGAAACAGCGGGCGAGAAACAGAGGGGCTGAAATAGAGGGGCTGAAACAGAGGGCGAGAAACAGAGGGGCTGAAACTGAGGGCGAGAAACAGAGGGGCTGAAACAGAGGGCGAGAAACAGAGGGGCTGAAACAGAGGGCGAGAAACAGAGGGGCTGAAACAGTGCGCTAGAAACAGAGGGGCTGAAACAGAGGAGGTGAAACAGAGGGGCTGAAACAGAGCGGCTGAAAGAGAGGGCGAGAAACAAAGGGGCTGAATCAGAGGGGCTGAATCAGAGGCGCTGAAACAGAGGGGCTGAATCAGACGGGCTGAATCAGAGGGGCTGAATCAGACGGGCTGAAACAGAGGGTGAGAAACAGAGGGGCTGAAACAGAGGGGCTGAATCAGAGGGGCTGAATCAGAAGGGCTGAAACAGAGAGGCTGAATCAGAGGTGCTGAAACAGACGGCGAGAAACAGAGGGGCTGAAACAGAGGGCGAGAATCAGAGGGGCTGAAACATAGGGCGAGAAACAGAGGGGCTGAAAAAGTGGAGCTGAAACAGAGGAGCTCAATCAGAGGGGCAGATTCAGAGGGGCTGAAACAGAGGGGCTGAATCAGCGGGGCTGAAACAGAGGGTGAGAAACAGAGGGGCAGAAACAGAGGGCGAGAAACAGAGGGGCTGAAACAGAGAGGCTGAAACAGAGGGCGAGAAACAGAGGGGCTGAAACAGAGGGCGAGAAACAGAGGGGCTGAAACAGAGTGCTAGAAACAGAGGGGCTGAAACAGAGGAGGTGAAACAGAGGGGCTGAAACAGAGCGGCTGAAAGAGAGGGCGAGAAACAGAGGGGCTGAATCAGAGGGGCTGAATCAGAGGCGCTGAAACAGAGGGGCTGAATCAGAGGGGCTGAATCAGAAGGGCTGAATCAGAGGGGCTGAAAAAGAGGGTGAGAAACAGAGGGGCTGAAACAGAGGGGCTGAAACAGAGGGGCTGAAACAGACGGGCTGAAACAGAGGGGCTGAATCGGTGGTCGAGAAACAGAGGGGCTGAAACAGAGGGCGAGAAACAGAGGGGCTGAAACAGAGGGGCTGAAACAGAGTGGCTGAAACAGAGGGGTTGAAACAGAGGGGCTGGAACAGAGGGGGAGAAACAGAGGGGCTGAAACAGAGGGGCTGAATCAGAGGGGCTGAAACAGAGGGCGAGAAACAGAGGGGCTGAAACAGAGGGCGAGAAACATAGGGGCTGAATCAGAGGGGCTGAAACAGAGGGGCTGAATCAGCGGGGCTGAAGCAGAGGGCGAGAAACAGAGGGGTTGAAACAGAGGGCGAGAAACAGAGGGGCAGAAACAGAGGGCGAGAAACAGAGGGGCTGAAACAGAGGGGCTGAAATAGAGAGCGCGAATCAGAGGAGCTGAAACAGAGAGCGAGAAACAGAGGGGCTGAAACAGAGGGCGAGAAACAGAGGGCGAGAAACAGAGGGGCTGAAACAGTGGGGCTGAAACAGACGGGCTGAAACAGAGAGCCTGAAACAGAGGGCGAGAAACAGAGGGGCAGAAACAGAGGGCGAGAAACAGAGGGGCTGAAACAGAGGGGCTGAAACAGACAGCGCGAAACAGAGGAGCTGAAACAGAGAGCGAGAAACAGAGTGGCTGAAACAGAGGGCGAGAAACAGAGGGCGAGAAACAGAGGGGCTGAAACAGAGGGGCTGAAACAGAGGGGCTGAAACAGAGGGTCTGATACAGAGGGCGAGAAACAGAGGGGCTGAAACAGAGGGCGAAAAACAGTTGGGCTGAAACAGAGGGCGAGAAACAGAGGGGCAGAAACAGAGGGCGCGAAACAGAGGGGCTGAAACAGAGGGTCTGAAATAGAGGGCGAGAAACAGAGGGGCTGAAACAGAGGGCGAGAAACAGAGGGGCTGGAACAGAGGGTGAGAAACAGAGGGGCTGAAACAGAGGGGCTGAAACAGAGGGGCTGAAACAGAGGCCGAGAAACCGAGGGGCTGAAACAGAGGGGCTGAAACAGAGGGGCTTAAACAGAGGGCGAGAAACAGAGGGGCTGAAACTGAGGGCGAGAAACAGAGGGGCTGAAACAGAGGGCGAGAAACAGAGGGGCTGAAACAGAGGGGCTGATATAGAGGGGCTGAAACAGAGGGGCTGAAACAGAGGGCGAGAAACAGAGGCGCTGAAACAGAGGGCGAGAAACAGAGGGGCTGAAACAGAGTGCTAGAAACAGAGGGGCTGAAACAGAGGAGGTGAAACAGAGGGGCTGAAACAGAGCGGCTGAAAGAGAGGGCGAGAAACAGAGGGGCTGAATCAGAGGGGCTGAATCAGAGGCGCTGAAACAGAGGGGCTGAATCAGAGGGGCTGAATCAGAAGGGCTGAATCAGAGGGGCTGAAAAAGAGGGTGAGAAATAGAGGGGCTGAAACAGAGGGGCTGAAACAGTGGGGCTGAAACAGAGGGGCTGATTCAGAGGGGCTGAATCAGAGGGGCTGAATCAGAGGGGCTGAAACAGAGGGGCTCAATCAGAGGGGCTGAAACAGAGGGTGAGAATCAGAGGGGCGGAAACAGAGGGCGAGAATCAGATGGGCAAAAAAACAGAGGGCGAGAAACAGAGGGGCTGAAACAGAGGGGCTGAAATGGAGGGGCTGAATCAGAGGGGCTGATTCAGAGGGGCTGAAACAGAGGGGCTGAATCAGCGGGGCTGAAACAGAGGGCGAGAAACAGAGTGGCAGAAACAGAGGGCGAGAAACAGAGGGGCTGAAACAGAGGCGCTGAAACAGAGGGCGAAAAACAGAGGGGCTGAAACAGAGGGCGAGAAACATCGGGGCTGAACAGAGGGAGAGAAACAGAGGGGCTGAAACAGAGGGCGAGAAACAGAGGGGCTGAAACAGAGGGCTAGAAACAGAGGGGCTGAAACAGAGGGGCTGAATCAGAGGGGCTGATTCAGAGGGGCTGAAACAGAGGGGCTGAATCAGCGGGGCTGAAACAGAGGGCGAGAAACAGCGGGGCTGAAACAGAGGGCGAGAAACAGAGGGGCAGAAACAGAGGGCGAGAAACAGAGTGGCTTAAAAAGAAGGGCTGAAACAGAGGGCGAGAAACAGAGGGGCTGAAACAGAGGGCGAGAAACAGAGGGACTGAAACAGCGGGTGGGAAACAGAGGGGCTGAAACAGAGGGGCTGAAACAGAGGGGCTGAAACAGAGGGCGAGAAACAGAGGGGCTGAAACAGAGCGGCTGAAACAGAGGGGCTGAAACAGAGGGCGAGAAGCAGAGGGCCTGAAACAGAGGGCGAGAAACAGAGGGGCTGAAACAGAGGGCGAGAAACAGAGGGGCTGAAACAGAGGGGCTGAAACAGAGGGGATGAAAAAGAGGGCGAGAAACAGAGGGGCAGAAACAGAGGGCGAGAAACAGAGGGGCTGAAACAGAGGGGCCGAAACAGAAGGCGAGAAACAGAGGGGCTGAAACAGAGGGCGAGAAACTAACGTGCTGAGCAGAGGGCGAGAAACAGAGGGACTGAAACAGTGGGCGAGAAACAGAGGGGCTGAAACAGAGAGGCTGAAACAGAGGGGCTGAAACAGAGGCGCTGAAACAGAGGGCGAGAAACAGCGGGGCTGAAACAGAGGGGCTGAAACAGAGGGCGAGAAACAGAGGGGCTGAAACAGAGGGCGAGAAACAGAGGGGCTGAAACAGAGGGGCTGAAACAGAGGGTCTGAATCAGAGGCGCTGAAACAGAGGGTCTGATACAGAGGGCGAGAAACAGAGGGGCTGAAACAGAGGGTGAAAAACAGAGTGGCTGAAACAGAGGGCGAGAAACAGAGGGGCAGAAACAGAGGGCGAGAAACAGAGGTGCTGAAACAGAGGGGCTGAAACAGAGGGCGAGAAACAGAGGGGCTGAAACAGAGGGCGAGAAACAGAGGGGCTGAAACAGAGGGTGAGAAACAGAGGGGCTGAAACAGAGGGGCTGAAACAGAGGGGCTGAAACAGCGGGCGAGAAACAGAGGGGCTGAAATAGAGGGGCTGAAACAGAGGGCGAGAAACAGAGGGGCTGAAACTGAGGGCGAGAAACAGAGGGGCTGAAACAGAGGGCGAGAAACAGAGGGGCTGAAACGAAGGGGCTGAAACAGAGGGGCTGAAACAGAGGGCGAGAAACAGAGGGGCTGAAACAGAGGGCGAGAAACAGAGGGGCTGAAACAGTGGGCTAGAAACAGAGGGGCTGAAACAGAGGAGGTGAAACAGAGGGGCTGAAACAGAGCGGCTGAAAGAGAGGGCGAGAAACAAAGGGGCTGAATCAGAGGGGCTGAATCAGAGGCGCTGAAACAGAGGGGCTGAATCAGATGGGCTGAATCAGAGGGGCTGAATCAGACGGGCTGAAACAGAGGGTGAGAAACAGAGGGGCTGAAACAGAGGGGCTGAATCAGAGGGGCTGAATCAGAAGGGCTGAAACAGAGAGGCTGAATCAGAGGTGCTGAAACAGACGGCGAGAAACAGAGGGGCTGAAACAGAGGGCGAGAATCAGAGGGGCTGAAACAGAGGGCGAGAAACAGAGGGGCTGAAAAAGTGGAGCTGAAACAGAGGAGCTCAATCAGAGGGGCAGATTCAGAGGGGCTGAAACAGAGGGGCTGAATCAGCGGGGCTGAAACAGAGGGTGAGAAACAGAGGGGCAGAAACAGAGGGCGAGAAACAGAGGGGCTGAAACAGAGAGGCTGAAACAGAGGGCGAGAAACAGAGGGGCTGAAACAGAGGGCGAGAAACAGAGGGGCTGAAACAGAGTGCTAGAAACAGAGGGGCTGAAACAGAGGAGGTGAAACAGAGGGGCTGAAACAGAGCGGCTGAAAGAGAGGGCGAGAAACAGAGGGGCTGAATCAGAGGGGCTGAATCAGAGGCGCTGAAACAGAGGGGCTGAATCAGAGGGGCTGAATCAGAAGGGCTGAATCAGAGGGGCTGAAAAAGAGGGTGAGAAACAGAGGGGCTGAAACAGAGGGGCTGAAACAGAGGGGCTGAAACAGAGGGGCTGATTCAGAGGGGCTGAATCAGAGGGGCTGAATCAGAGGGGCTGAAACAGAGGGGCTCAATCAGAGGGGCTGAAACAGAGGGTGAGAATCAGAGGGGCGGAAACAGAGGGCGAGAATCAGATGGGCAAAAAAACAGAGGGCGAGAAACAGAGGGGCTGAAACAGAGGGGCTGAAATGGAGGGGCTGAATCAGAGGGGTTGATTCAGAGGGGCTGAAACAGAGGGGCTGAATCAGCGGGGCTGAAACAGAGGGCGAGAAACAGAGAGGCAGAAACAGAGGGCGAGAAACAGAGGGGCTGAAACAGAGGGGCTGAAACAGAGGGTGAAAAACAGAGGAGCTGAAACAGAGGGCGAGAAACATCGGGGCTGAACAGAGGGCGAGAAACAGAGGGGCTGAAAGAGAGGGCGAGAAACAGAGGGGCTGAAACAGAGGGCTAGAAACAGAGGGGCTGAAAGAGAGGGGCTGAATCAGAGGGGCTGATTCAGAGGGGCTGAAACAGAGGGGCTGAATCAGCGGGGCTGAAACAGAGGGCGAGAAACAGCGGGGCTGAAACAGAGGGCGAGAAACAGAGGGGCAGAAACAGAGGGCGATAAACAGAGTGGCTGAAACAGAAGGGCTGAAACAGAGGGCGAGAAACAGAGGGGCTGAAACAGAGGGCGAGAAACAGAGGGACTGAAACAGCGGGTGGGAAACAGAGGGGCTGAAACAGAGGGGCTGAAACAGAGGGCGAGAAACAGAGGGGCTGAAACAGAGGGGCCGAAACAGAAGGCGAGAAACAGAGGGGCTGAAACAGAGGGCGAGAAACTAACGTGCTGAGCAGAGGGCGAGAAACAGAGGGACTGAAACAGAGGGCGAGAAACAGAGGGGCTGAAACAGAGAGGCTGAAACAGAGGGGCTGAAACAGAGGGGCTGAAACAGAGGGCGAGAAAAAGCGGGGCTGAAACAGAGGGGCTGAAACAGAGGGCGAGAAACAGAGGGGCTGAAACAGAGGGCGAGAAACAGAGGGGCTGAAACAGAGGGGCTGAAACAGAGGGGCTGAAACAGAGGGCGCGTAACAGAGGGGCTGAAACAGAGGGCGAGAAACAGAGCGGCTGAAACAGAGTGCGAGAAACCGAGGGCGAGAAACAGAGGGGCTGAAACAGAGGGTCTGAAACAGAGGGGCTGAAACAGAGGGTCTGATACAGAGAGCGAGAAACAGAGGGGCTGAAACAGAGGGTGAAAAACAGAGGGGCTGAAACAGAGGGCGAGAAACAGAGGGGCTGAAACAGAGGGTGAGAAACAGAGGGGCTGAAACAGAGGGGCTGAAACAGAGGGCGAGAAACAGAGGGGCTGAAACAGAGGGCGAGAAACAGAGGGGCTGAAACAGAGGGCGAGAAACAGAGGGGCAGAAACAGAGGGCGAGAAACAGAGGGGCTGAAACAGAGGGCGAGAAACAGAGGGGCTGAAACAGAGGGTGAGAAAAAGAGGGGATGAAACAGAGGGGCTGAAACAGAGGGGCTGAAACAGAGGGGCTGAAACAGCGGGCGAGAAACAGAAGGGCTGAAATAGAGGGGCTGAAACAGAGGGCGAGAAACAGAGGGGCTGAAACTGAGGGCGAGAAACAGAGGGGCTGAAACAGAGGGCGAGAAACAGAGGGGCTGAAACGAAGGGGCTGAAACAGAGGGGCTGAAACAGAGGGCGAGAAACAGAGGGGCTGAAACAGAGGGCGAGAAACAGAGGGGCTGAAACAGTGGGCTAGAAACAGAGGGGCTGAAACAGAGGAGGTGAAACAGAGGGGCTGAATCAGAGGGGCTGAATCAGAGGCGCTGAAACAGAGGGGCTGAATCAGAGGGGCTGAATCAGACGGGCTGAAACAGAGGGTGAGAAACAGAGGGGCTGAAACAGAGGGGCTGAATCAGAGGGGCTGAATCAGAAGGGCTGAAACAGAGAGGCTGAATCAGAGGTGCTGAAACAGACGGCGAGAAACAGAGGGGCTGAAACAGAGGGCGAGAATCAGAGGGGCTGAAACAGAGGGCGAGAAACAGAGGGGCTGAAAAAGTGGAGCTGAAACAGAGGAGCTCAATCAGAGGGGCTGATTCAGAGGGGCTGAAACAGAGGGGCTGAATCAGCGGGGCTGAAACAGAGGGCGAGAAACAGAGGGGCAGAAACAGAGGGCGAGAAACAGAGGGGCTGAAACAGAGAGGCTGAAACAGAGGGCGAGAAACAGAGGGGCTGAAACAGAGGGCGAGAAACAGAGGGGCTGAAACAGAGTGCTAGAAACAGAGGGGCTGAAACAGAGGAGGTGAAACAGAGGGGCTGAAACAGAGCGGCTGAAAGAGAGGGCGAGAAACAGAGGGGCTGAATCAGAGGGGCTGAATCAGAGGCGCTGAAACAGAGGGGCTGAATCAGAGGGGCTGAATCAGAAGGGCTGAATCAGAGGGGCTGAAAAAGAGGGTGAGAAACAGAGGGGCTGAAACAGAGGGGCTGAAACAGAGGGGCTGAAACAGAGGGGCTGATTCAGAGGGGCTGAATCAGAGGGGCTGAATCAGAGGGGCTGAAACAGAGGGGCTCAATCAGAGGGGCTGAAACAGAGGGTGAGAATCAGAGGGGCGGAAACAGAGGGCGAGAATCAGATGGGCAAAAAAACAGAGGGCGAGAAACAGAGGGGCTGAAACAGAGGGGCTGAAATGGAGGGGCTGAATCAGAGGGGCTGATTCAGAGGGGCTGAATCAGTGGGGCTGAATCAGCGGGGGTGAAACAGAGGGCGAGAAACAGAGTGGCAGAAACAGAGGGCGAGAAACAGAGGGGCTGAAACAGAGGGGCTGAAACAGAGGGTGAAAAACAGAGGGGCTGAAACAGAGGGCGAGAAACATCGGGGCTGAACAGAGGGCGAGAAACAGAGGGGCTGAAACAGAGGGCGAGAAACAGAGGGGCTGAAACAGAGGGCTAGAAACAGAGGGGCTGAAACAGAGGGGCTGAATCAGAGGGGCTGATTCAGAGGGGCTGAAACAGAGGGGCTGAATCAGCGGGGCTGAAACAGAGGGCGAGAAACAGCGGGGCTGAAACAGAGGGCGAGAAACAGAGGGGCAGAAACAGAGGGCGAGAAACAGAGTGGCTGAAACAGAAGGGCTGAAACAGAGGGCGAGAAACAGAGGGGCTGAAACAGAGGGCGAGAAACAGAGGGGCTGAAACAGCGGGTGGGAAACAGAGGGGCTGAAACAGAGGGGCTGAAACAGAGGGGCTGAAACTGAGGGCGAGAAACAGAGGGGCTGAAACAGAGCGGCTGAAACAGAGGGGCTGAAACAGAGGGCGAGAAGCAGAGGGCCTGAAACAGAGGGCGAGAAACAGAGGGGCAGAAACAGAGGGCGAGAAACAGAGGGGCTGAAACAGAGGGGCTGAAACAGAGGGGATGAAAAAGAGGGCGAGAAACAGAGGGGCAGAAACAGAGGGCGAGAAACAGAGGGGCTGAAACAGAGGGGCCGAAACAGAAGGCGAGAAACAGAGGGGCTGAAACAGAGGGCGAGAAACTAACGTGCTGAGCAGAGGGCGAGAAACAGAGGGACTGAAACAGAGGGCGAGAAACAGAGGGGCTGAAACAGAGTGGCTGAAACAGAGGGGCTGAAACAGAGGCGCTGAAACAGAGGGCGAGAACCAGAGGGGCTGAAACAGAGGGGCTGAAACAGAGGGCGAGAAACAGAGGGGCTGAAACAGAGGGCGAGAAACAGAGGGGCTGAAACAGAGGGGCTGAAACAGAGGGGCTGAAACAGAGGGCGCGAAACAGAGGGGCTGAAACAGAGGGCGAGAAACAGAGCGGCGGAAACAGAGGGCGAGAAACCGAGGGCGAGAAACAGAGGGGCTGAAACAGAGGGTCTGAATCAGAGGGGCTGAAACAGAGGGTCTGATACAGAGGGCGAGAAACAGAGGGGCTGAAACAGAGGGTGAAAAACAGAGTGGCTGAAACAGAGGGCGAGAAACAGAGGGGCAGAAACAGAGGGCGAGAAACAGAGGGGCTGAAACAGAGGGGCTGAAACAGAGGGGCTGAAACAGAGGGCGAGAAACAGAGGGGCTGAAACAGAGGGTGAGAAACAGAGGGGCTGAAACAGAGGGGCTGAAACAGAGGGGCTGAAACAGAGGGGCTGAAACAGCGGGCGAGAAACAGAAGGGCTGAAATAGAGGGGCTGAAACAGAGGGCAAGAAACAGAGGGGCTGAAACTGAGGGCGAGAAACAGAGGGGCTGAAACAGAGGGCGAGAAACAGAGGGGCTGAAACGAAGGGGCTGAAACAGAGGGGCTGAAACAGAGGGCGAGAAACAGAGGGGCTGAAACAGAGGGCGAGAAACAGAGGGGCTGAAACAGTGGGCTAGAAACAGAGGGGCTGAAACAGAGGAGGTGAAACAGAGGGGCTGAAACAGAGCGGCTGAAAGAGAGGGCGGGAAACAAAGGGGCTGAATCAGAGGGGCTGAATCAGAGGCGCTGAAACAGAGGGGCTGAATCAGACGGGCTGAATCAGAGGGGCTGAATCAGACGGGCTGAAACAGAGGGTGAGAAACAGAGGGGCTGAAACAGAGGGGCTGAATCAGAGGGGCTGAATCAGAAGGGCTGAAACAGAGAGGCTGAATCAGAGGTGCTGAAACAGACGGCGAGAAACAGAGGGGCTGAAACAGAGGGCGAGAATCAGAGGGGCTGAAACAGAGGGCGAGAAACAGAGGGGCTGAAAAAGTGGAGCTGAAACAGAGGAGCTCAATCAGAGGGGCTGATTCAGAGGGGCTGAAACAGAGGGGCTGAATCAGCGGGGCTGAAACAGAGGGCGAGAAACAGAGGGGCTGAAACAGAGGGCGAGAAACAGAGGGGCTGAAACAGTGGGCTAGAAACAGAGGGGCTGAAACAGAGGAGGTGAAACAGAGGGGCTGAAACAGAGCGGCTGAAAGAGAGGGCGGGAAACAAAGGGGCTGAATCAGAGGGGCTGAATCAGAGGCGCTGAAACAGAGGGGCTGAATCAGACGGGCTGAATCAGAGGGGCTGAATCAGACGGGCTGAAACAGAGGGTGAGAAACAGAGGGGCTGAAACAGAGGGGCTGAATCAGAGGGGCTGAATCAGAAGGGCTGAAACAGAGAGGCTGAATCAGAGGTGCTGAAACAGACGGCGAGAAACAGAGGGGCTGAAACAGAGGGCGAGAATCAGAGGGGCTGAAACAGAGGGCGAGAAACAGAGGGGCTGAAAAAGTGGAGCTGAAACAGAGGAGCTCAATCAGAGGGGCTGATTCAGAGGGGCTGAAACAGAGGGGCTGAATCAGCGGGGCTGAAACAGAGGGTGAGAAACAGAGGGGCAGAAACAGAGGGCGAGAAACAGAGGGGCTGAAACAGAGAGGCTGAAACAGAGGGCGAGAAACAGAGGGGCTGAAACAGAGGGCGAGAAACAGAGGGGCTGAAACAGAGTGCTAGAAACAGAGGGCGAGAAACAGAGGGGCTGAAACAGAGGGGCTGAAACTGAGCGGCTGAAACAGAGGGGCTGAAACAGAGGGCGAGAAACAGAGGGCGAGAAACTGAGGGGCTGAAACAGAGGGGCTGAAACAGAGTGGCTGAAACAGAGGGTGAGAAAAAGAGTGCGGGAAACAGAGGGGCTGAAACAGAGGGGCTGAAACAGAGCGGCTGAAACAGAGGGGCTGAAACAGAGGGCGAGAAACAGAGGGGCTGAAACAGAGGGGCTGAAACAAAGGGCGAGAAACGGAGGGGCAGAAACAGAGTGCGAGAAACAGAGGGCGAGAAACAGAGGGCGAGAAACAGAGGGGCTGAAACAGAGTGCGAGAAACAGAGGGGCTGATACAGAGGACGAGAAACAGAGGGGCTGAAACAGAGGGGTTGAAACAGAGGGCGAGAAACAGAGGGGCTGAAACAGAGGGCGAGAAAAAGAGGGCTGAAACAGAAGGCGAGAAACAGCGGGCGAGAAACAGAGGGGCTGAAACACAGGGGCTGAATCAGAGTGCGAGAAACAGTGGGGCTGGAACAGAGGGGCTGAAACAGAGGTGCTGAAACAGAGGGGCATGACACAGAGGGGCTGAAACAGAGGGGCTGAAACACAGGGCGAGAAAAAGAGGGCGAGAAACAGAGGGGCTGAAACAGAGGGTCTGAAACAGAGGGGCTGAAACAGAGGGGCTGAAACAGAGGGGCTAAAACAGAGGGGCTGAAACAGAGTGGCTGAAACAGAGGGCGAGAAAAAGAGTGCGAGAATCAGAGGGGCTGAAACAGAGGGGCTGAAACAGAGCGGCTGAAACAGAGGGGCTGAACAGAGGTTCTGAAACAGATGGGCTGAAACAGAGCGGCTGAAACAGAGGGCGAGAAACAGAGGGGCTGAAACAGAGGGCGAGAATCAGAGGGGCTGAAACAGAGGGCGAGAAACAGAGGGGCTGAAACAGAGTGCGAGAAACAGAGGGGCTGAAACAGATGTGCTGAAACAGAGGGCGAGAAACAGAGGGGCGTAAACAGAGGGGCTGAAACAGAGGGCGAGAAACAGAGGGGCTGAAACAGAGGGCGAGAAACAAAGGGGCTGAAACAGAGGGCAAGAAACAGAGGGCGAGAAACAGAGGGGCTGAAACAGAGGGCGAGAAACAGAGGGCGAGAAACAGAGGGCGAGAAAGAGAGGGGCTGAAACAGAGGGCGAGAAACAAAGGGGCTGAAACAGAGAGCAAGAAACAGAGGGGCTGAAACAGAGGGCGAGAAACAGAGGGCGAGAAACAGAGGGGCTGAAACAGAGGGCGAGAAACAGAAGGCGAGAAACAGAGGGTGAGAAACAGAGGGGCTGAAACAGCGGGCGAGAAACAGAGGGGCTGAAACAGAGGGCGAGAAACAGAGGGGCTGAAACAGATGGGCTGAAACAGAGGGCGCGAAACAGAGGGGGAGAAACAGAGGAGCTGAAACAGAGGGGCTGAAACAGAGGGGTTGAAACAGAGGGGGAGAAAAAGAGGGGCTGAAACAGAGGGGGAGAAACAGAGCGGCTAAAACAGAGGGGGAGAAACAGGGGCTGAAACAGAGTGATGAAACAGAGGGGCTGAAACAGAGGATGAGAAACAGAGGGGCTGAAACAGAGGGGCTGAAACAGAGGGGCTGAAACAGAGGGGGAGAAACAGAGGGGCTGAAACAGAGGGCGAGAAACAGAGGGCGAGAAACAGAGGGCGAGAAACAGAGGGGCTGAAACAGAGGGCGAGAAACAAAGGGGCTGAAACAGAGAGGAAGAAACAGAGGGGCTGAAACAGAGGGCGAGAAACAGAGGGCGAGAAACAGAGGGGCTGAAACAGAGCGGCTGAAACAGAGGGCGAGAAACAGAGGGGCTGAAACAGCGATCGAGAAACAGAGGGGCTGAAACAGAGGGGCTGAAACAGAGGGGCTGAAACAGAGGGCGAGAAACAGAGGGGCTGAATCAGATGGGCTGAAACAGAGGGCGAGAAACAGAGGGGCTGAAACAGTGGGGCTGAAACAGAGGGCGAGAAACAGAGGGGCTGAAACCGAGGGCGCGAAACAAAGGGGCTGAAACAGAGAGCAAGAAACAGAGGGGCTGAAACAGAGGGCGAGAAACAGAGGGCGAGAAACAGCGGGGCTGAAACAGAGGGCGAGAAACAGAGGGGCTGAAACAGAGGGGCTGAAACGGAGGGCGAGAAACAGAGGGCTGAAACAGAGGGCGAAAAACTGAGGGGCTGAAACAGAGGGCGAAAAAACAGAGGACGAGAAACAGAGGGATTGAAACAGAGGGGCTGAAACAGAGGGGCTGAAACAGAGGGCCAAAACAGAGGGGCTGAAACAGAGGGGGAGAAACAGAGGGGCTGAAACACGGGTTGTGAAACAGAGGGGCTGAAACAGAGGGGCGGGAAACAGAGGGCGAGAAACAGAGGGGTTGAAACAGAGGGCGAGAAACAGAGGGGCTGAAACAGAGGGCGAGATACAGAGGGGCTGAAACAGAGGGCGAGAAACAGAGGGGCTGAAACAGAGGGGCTGAAACAGAGGGCGAGAAACAGAGGGGCTGAAACAGAGTGCGAGAAACGGACGGGCTGAAACAGAGGGCGAGAAACAGAGGGCGAGAAACAGAGGGACTGAAACAGAGGGGCTGAAACAGAGGGGCTGAAACAGAGGGCGAAAACAGAGGGGCTGAAACAGAGGGGGAGAAACAGAGGGGCTGAAACACGGGGCGGGAAACAGAGGGGCTGAAACAGAGGGGCGGGAAACAGAGGGGCGAGAAACAGAGGGGCTGAATCAGAGGGGCTGAATCAGAGGGGCTGAATCAAAGGGGCTGAAACAGAGGGGCTGAATCAGAGGGGCTGAAACAGAGGGCGAGAAACAGAGGTGCTGAAACAGAGGGCGAGGAACAGAGGGGCTGAAACAGAGGGGCTGAAACAGAGTGGCTGAATCAGAGGGGCTGATTCAGAGGGGCTGAAACAGAGCGGCTGAATCAGCGGGGCTGAAACAAAGGGCGAGAAACAGATGGCGAGATACAGAGGGGCTGAAACTGAGGGCGAGAAACAGAGGGGTTGAAACAGAGGGCGAGAAACAGAGGGGCTGAAACAGAGGGGCTGAAACAGAGGGGCTGAAACAGAGGGCGAGAAACAGAGGGGCTGAAACAGAGGGCGAGAAACAGAGGGGCTGAAACAGAGGGGCTGAATCAGAGGGGCTGATTCAGAGGGGCTGAAACAGAGGGGCTGAAACAGAGGGCGAGAAACCAAGGGACTGATTCAGAGGGGCTGAAACAGAGGGGCTGAAACAGAGGGGCTGAAACAGAGGGCGAGAAACAGAGGGGCTGAAACATCGGGCGAGAAACAGGGGGCGAGAAAGAGAGGGGCTGAAACAGAGGGGCTGAAATAGACGGGCGGAATCAAAGAGCCTGAAACAGAGGGCGAGAAACAGAGGGGCTGAAACAGAGGGCGAAAAACAGAGGGGCTGAAACAGAGGGCGAGAAACAGAAGGCGAGAAACAGAGGGTGAGAAACAGAGGGGCTGAAACAGCGGGCCAGAAACAGAGGGGCTGAAACAGAGGGCGAGAAACAGAGGGGCTGAAACAGATGGGCTGAAACAGAGGGCGAGAAACAGAGGGGGAGAAACAGAGGGGCTGAAACAGAGGGGGAGAAACAAAGGGGCTGAAACAGAGGGGGAGAAACAGAGCGGCTAAAACAGAGGGGGAGAAACAGAGGGGCTGAAACAGAGTGATGAAACAGAGGGGCTGAAACAGAGGGCGAGAAACAGAGGGGCTGAAACAGAGGGGCTGAAACAGAGGGGCTGAAACAGAGGGGGAGAAACAGAGGGGCTGAAACAGAGGGCGAGAAACAGAGGGCGAGAAACAGAGGGCGAGAAACAGAGGGGCTGAAACAGAGGGCGAGAAACAAAGGGGCTGAAACAGAGAGGAAGAAACAGAGGGGCTGAAACAGAGGGCGAGAAACAGAGGGCGAGAAACAGAGGGGCTGAAACAGAGCGGCTGAAACAGAGGGCGAGAAACAGAGGGGCTGAAACAGCGATCGAGAAACAGAGGGGCTGAAACAGAGGGGCTGAAACAGAGGGGCTGAAACAGAGGGCGAGAAACAGAGGGGCTGAATCAGATGGGCTGAAACAGAGGGCGAGAAACAGAGGGGCTGAAACAGTGGGGCTGAAACAGAGGGCGAGAAACAGAGGGGCTGAAACCGAGGGCGCGAAACAAAGGGGCTGAAACAGAGAGCAAGAAACAGAGGGGCTGAAACAGAGGGCGAGAAACAGAGGGCGAGAAACAGCGGGGCTGAAACAGAGGGCGAGAAACAGAGGGGCTGAAACAGAGGGGCTGAAACTGATGGCGAGAAACAGAGGGCTGAAACAGAGGGCGAAAAACGGAGGGGCTGAAACAGAGGGCGAAAAAACAGAGGACGAGAAACAGAGGGATTGAAACAGAGGGGCTGAAACAGAGGGGCTGAAACAGAGGGCCAAAACAGAGGGGCTGAAACAGAGGGGGAGAAACAGAGGGGCTGAAACACGGGTTGTGAAACAGAGGGGCTGAAACAGAGGGGCGGGAAACAGAGGGCGAGAAACAGAGGGGTTGAAACAGAGGGCGAGAAACAGAGGGGCTGAAACAGAGGGCGAGATACAGAGGGGCTGAAACAGAGGGCGAGAAACAGAGGGGCTGAAACAGAGGGGCTGAAACAGAGGGCGAGAAACAGAGGGGCTGAAACAGAGTGCGAGAAACGGACGGGCTGAAACAGAGGGCGAGAAACAGAGGGCGAGAAACAGAGGGACTGAAACAGAGGGGCTGAAACAGAGGGGCTGAAACAGAGGGCGAAAACAGAGGGGCTGAAACAGAGGGGGAGAAACAGAGGGGCTGAAACACGGGGCGGGAAACAGAGGGGCTGAAACAGAGGGGCGGGAAACAGAGGGGCGAGAAACAGAGGGGCTGAATCAGAGGGGCTGAATCAGAGGGGCTGAATCAAAGGGGCTGAAACAGAGGGGCTGAATCAGAGGGGCTGAAACAGAGGGCGAGAAACAGAGGTGCTGAAACAGAGGGCGAGGAACAGAGGGGCTGAAACAGAGGGGCTGAAACAGAGTGGCTGAATCAGAGGGGCTCATTCAGAGGGGCTGAAACAGAGCGGCTGAATCAGCGGGGCTGAAACAAAGGGCGAGAAACAGATGGCGAGATACAGAGGGGCTGAAACTGAGGGCGAGAAACAGAGGGGTTGAAACAGAGGGCGAGAAACAGAGGGGCTGAAACAGAGGGGCTGAAACAGAGGGGCTGAAACAGAGGGCGAGAAACAGAGGGGCTGAAACAGAGGGCGAGAAACAGAGGGGCTGAATCAGAGGGGCTGATTCAGAGGGGCTGAAACAGAGGGGCTGAAACAGAGGGCGAGAAACCAAGGGACTGATTCAGAGGGGCTGAAACAGAGGGGCTGAAACAGAGGGCGAGAAACAGAGGGGCTGAAACATCGGGCGAGAAACAGGGGGCGAGAAACAGAGGGGCTGAAACAGAG